>NC_029774.3:130953947-130991351 GCF_000817695.3 Arachis duranensis
GCGATAAAGAAATAGACACTAAGGAAGAATGTTGAAGATAAGCTCTATAGAAATTTCTGTATCCACCACAGTACTCCAAACTAAATAAATATTCGAGCTATACGCAAAATGTTCTTTATGCTATCAAATCACAATTAGCACAAATATAAGAACTACAGGCCTTGCAGCTTTCACGAATCAAAGACTCAAATAAAGGAAGTTGCCTCAATGATGTAGAAAGAACAAAATTGCAATTAATTTATAATCCTGTTCTACATTTGTGGTGACAGACCAGACTATCAGGGCTTGAAAGCAGAAAATGCCACCACAGAGTTGTGTCCACCAAATCCAAATGAATTTGAAATGCCTGAAATGAAATGAAAAAAATAAACCATTAGCTGTTCAGATTATGGCATTTATCTTGTGTAACGGAAAATTACCATGGTTGTTGAATTATACATAAACTTACCAACATTAATTTCATGCTGCTTCTTGACATTGGCAACTGTATCAAAATCAACTGCTGGTTCTGGATTCTGCATTCAATAGCAAGGACAAAATGTCATTACAACAAAACATTTAAATGAGAAAAAACAAAGCACTATGAAGATCAAACTCAACAACTGAAGCTTTGTATGGTACTAACGGGTAATTAAAGTAAAAGTGTTAATAATAAGCAGCCATAATAACAGGATCCTTCTTGTGATCTGGCTCAGCCGATAGACCTCAAAGTAGTCAGCTGCAAATTAAAAATCTAATAGAATATATGCGCACTTATCCTTGGAGATTACCGCGATGACTTCTCTCATAAACATTGATGACATATTCAGGTTTCTAGATGAAATTTCAAATAACTCAAGGAAGAGAAGAACTAATCTTTTTCCCCAAAGAAAGGAGTCACCTATCATCGTTGTACATAAAATAAAGGATAAATATGCTGACATTGACCATATATGAAAAATTGTCGGACCATAACAAAAGCTCATGCTGTATGTTGAACATAGTTGACAACAAATAATCTTAAATCAGATAAAAAAGAATTAAGTATACATACGAATTGATTGATTGACGGATGCAGCCACCCTGTTGTTATGGCTTTCACTGTTGCAATGGCTTCCAAACCTCCGGCTGCACCAAGGCAGTGCCCAATCATAGACTGATAAATAAATTAAAAAAAAAAAATCCGTCAACTCATTTACCATGGAACTAATAGAATATAATCTGCTATAATTGACAAATAGAAGACAGAAAAGCTTTCACCAGAAAATAAAGGCAAAAATTGGGATAATACCTTTGTTGCATTGATTTTGATGCCATCAGTTTTCTTGAAAATCTTCTTAATAGCATTAATCTCTGCCAAGTCACCAGCAAGAGTAGAAGTTGCATGGCAATTTATATAGTTGACCTGGAAAGAAGTATTTGATATGCTTTCAATACACCAATTTAAGGTTTGCATGAATCGAAGTTAGAACATAAATTAAAAATAAAGCAAAATTTGCCTTTGCATTTATTTCCATTAGTAGTTCAAGCTCCTCTCTATGGGAATGAGGGAGGGTAGTTATAAGATGGTTAACTTAAGGCCATAACTCTCATTCACACCGTATGTGTTACTTATTTGGACTTCTTGGTCTCACTAATTATACCAATTATCCACTAACTTCTCCACAACATTATCCAAACCTCAATGCTAGTGAATCATGGAGACCTACTCCAAGCTCTAACTTATACTACCTAGTAGAAACTCTCCAAAATATGTCGGCTATGTTGGATAGTGGCCTCCCCTATCATATCATATCATGTGCTAAAAAGATATTGATAACACATCCCTTACTAATAGATGGTAACAGGAAAGCAACATATCAACTGGAGAGACATCCATGAGGAATGATATAAATAATTAACAGTAGAACTTTTTTCAACAGATAAAATCAGCAACAAAATTAGACAACAGGTGTTGGGAATAAACTCGTACCTCCTCAGGGGAGACACCAGCATCTTCAAGGCTGCTCTGAATGCATGAAGAAACACCAAGCCCATCAGATCTTGGATCAGTCATGTGATAAGCATCACAGTTAACAGCACCTCCCAAATATTCAGCAATAATAGGCGCACCTCGCCTCATGGCATGTTCAAGACTCTCCATTACCTGGGACCCAACAAATGAAGAAGACAACTATCTTTTCAGAAACAGTGAAATATATACTAGCAAAGAGCCACAGTACTAAAATATCAAATCACTTTTAATTGTCAATTAAAGTGACCAACATGCGGAAGATTGCCACTAAACAATGAAAACAAAATATGTATGCAGAAGTATGTTCTATTTGCACTTTTTGGGCTGCCTTACCAGAACTCCAGAACCTTCACCCATTACAAAGCCATCTCGGTCTTTATCCCATGGCCTTGAAGCAGTTTTAGGGTCATCATTTCTCTGAGAGAGGGCCCTGCATGCAACAAAACCCCCTAACCCAATTGGAATGATAGCAGCTTCAGTCCCACCAGCTATCATCAAATCAGCCTCTCCCCTGCGGATGTGATTTGCAGCAGCATAAAAGCAATAATTGGAGGTAGCACACGCAGTTGATATGGAATAGTTTGGACCCATGAAACCAAGATCAATTCCAAGCAAAGCAGAACCCATGTTAGTAATGGCATAAGGAATGAAGAACGGCGTTATTTTGCGATGTCCTTTCTCAATTAGAGCCTGAACCCCATCCGAAAATACTGTAAGACCACCCATCCCTGACCCGACAAGAACACCTGCCTTTTCCTTGTCAAGCTGCAAACAATACAGAGTGATTTAAGCTTGTCTATATCTCTCAAAATAAGCAAAAACAATTCAAAGCACAAGTAGGCCTGATTCAAGTTTTTTTAACATTAATACAAGAGTAGCAAACCACCATCAGAAGGAATTGAAAGAATTTAGAAAGTATTTACCAATTCAAAATCCAGATAGGAGTTCTAATCAATGCCATGATATGATTCCATTGAAGCAATAAAAAGCCACAAAAAAAAAGGAAAAAAAAACTTTGCAGTAACTCCCATTTCTAAATGAATCAAAAGCTCAAATATACAAACAAACAACGTTCTCATTCAAACTGAACAGACCTATGGTGACCAATTAAGCACCAAACTATCAGTGAATCAGTGACCAAATGCAGAAACTGATTCCTATTAACAAAACAAAATAATTAACAGATCTAAGATGCAGAAGCAGCAAAGAAGATTGAACCACATAAAAAACATTCAGACCCGTTAAAACACGACCATCACCGACCAAATCAAAATATGGGGCATTTTCACGAAAAACGCACCTTGTTGAGCTTTTCGCCCCCGAGGTCAGCGTTCTCCAGAGCCTTCTTACCGGCGACAATGCAGTACCGGAGACAATCATCGAGCCTGCGATCGTTCTTGCCATCGATGTAGCCTTCAGAGCTGAACCCACGGATCTGGCCGCCGAACCTGGTGGGAAACTTGGAGGCATCAAAGCGGTCGATGGTGGTGATACCACTCTCCCCGGCGAGGAGTCTGTCATAGAAAGTGTCGACGTCGTTGCCGAAGACGGATGCTAGGCCCATTCCGGTGATTACAACGCGCTTCTTTGGATCCTTCTGCCTCTGAGGAGCCGAAACCTTGGGGGAGACGGCGGCTGCGGAGACGGTGAAGGACACCCTCTTCGATGCGCGGCGCGTGGATATGGGAGCATTGGTTGATTTGCGAAGTGGGTCCAACGGAGAGACGCGGAGCGTGGGTGTGTGAATGGCTTGCATGATGGTGGAACAGTAACAATTAGCGAATGCAACTCCAGAGAGACAGAGAGAGAGATAGAGAGAAGTGCTTTTAGAGCTACCAGGTGTTTGTGAAAATGTCTCTGTTAGTTTGTTAATTGCGTTGCGTTGCGTTGCGTTACTGAGAGTGTTTTCTGTATGCTTCTTGTTTATATCGTATTGTTATGGTGTGATGAAAGCGGAACGGGCCACGCCCACACACAACCAAGCAGGAGGCGATAAAACCAAGGCCTTGACACATCCCATTTTTAGTATTCTCCGACACCATCACCTTCCACCATTGCATTTCCACACACTAATCTTTTACGACTAATAAATGCATTAATACAAATAAACCACTATTGTTTCCTAATTGGGTTAATTAATTTTTTTCTATGAGAATAGTTTTCTACTATTGAGTACTTTTCTTTTATGACAATTTTTATGAAATTGATTAAATTTTATTTGAGGTTGACGATTCCATCTAGGTAGTTAGTTAACCTGATTTTGGATTAGCCATGCCCAATCAAAATTAATATGGAGTACAACTAGTAGGTTACTAGAGTTGTCTATAATATCAAAGCATCTCATGTGTAGTGTACTGTGACGGTCCAAAAGACGAAGGTTTCATGATTCCCTTCACTTGTGTGTGCACTGTGCACCATCCTCATAAACAATGGCCAACCTATGGAGTTTTCTCCGATAAATTAGGTCCCGACTACTTAAGAAGTAGAAATAATAAATAATGATCTTATATTAGATGTATAGAAAAAATCAGCTATTTATGTAGAATTTATGTTAAAATATAATAATATATATGTATCCACAAATGATTGGTAACAGTATTTTTGATCATCTTAACATATATTTGTAGTATTTATAATATTTAAACTCTTTTTTATATCACTTAAGTTTTTTATGGTGTTCGAACGAAAATGAATTTCCTCCAATCTTTTTAATACTTGATAAAATACAGTGTAATTTTTTATTTTTAATTTTTTTAAGTGAAACCAAAAATAAATAATAGAGATAGTGTAATGAATAACTAGATTAAATACTACATATTACCCATTTTTTTTTACTAGAGAAGATCCGCTCCCATCTTCGAACTTCGACGTTCAATGAAAAGAACAAAAACTAAATCAAGTGTAAAGCACGTAAGTAAAAAAATTGAAAAAAAATGAAAGATACCAGATTTAGGTGTATGGTTTATCTACTCAATACCCATCAACTGTAACCCAACTCAACCCAACTCCATTTAATGAAATTTTTTGGGCCAAGACTTTTTAGGAAAATGCAAAGCTCAATAAAGTGGACCCCTTCAATGTAACGTCGTCACGATTAGTTAGCTCTACCCAAACTAAAAAAGGTCTGAAAATATTTAAATGTTTTTATATTTACAAACAAAAAAAGACTCCGCCTAATTAAAAAAAAATGCTTCTACAAACAAAATTGTATAAATGAGAAAAAAAGGGTAACCATGACGGTGTCGTTTAGGTTTGAATAACGGGAAGCGTGTTTATGGGCTATGGCTTCCAGCACAGCAGACACTGACAGCTCGGCTAAACCGCACCACTGAACACGAAGAAGAAAAAGGGAGGGCGATGGCGGGAAGGGCTAAACGGAAAACCTCTGCTTCTGCTTCACCCTCTTCTTCTGTTCCTTCCCGGTACCACTCTTCTATTTACTCTCCAGTTTCTCCATTACCTAACTCAACTAATTTTTGCACTATCTGTGTGTATCAATGTACTCCCTTTCAATTAGGTCATTGTGTTCAACATAAAGTTGCTTACTTCCTAGTTCCTTCACTACTGGGTTTTTTAACTCTTCCTTTGTCACTTTTTTTTTGTATTATTATTATTGTTATCAGTAAATTCGCGAAAATATTGCGATAAAAGAGGTCATTCTTTCTCTGGAAAGATTGTACTAAAAAAGTTCCATCCTGATAATGGGAGAAAAATTGAGTGATTAGAAACATGAATTTGGGAGGTACTGTCTTATTTATTTATTTATTATCATATCTGCTTCAGACATCACACCTGAAAAAATATGCAAGGGGATGGAGTTCTGGAGTTCATCTAGGTCTAGGTTCTCTGGATTCAAGTGTTGCTACATTCAAATACCTAAATATGATGTTGTTCTGGAATTTTCAGCAAACTAGTGTTGAACATCAAAACAAGCAGGGGGATGAAGAGATCACTGCGGCAGGCTAATTCGAGAAAGAAACCCAAAGCAAAACAAAAGATTGATGCTAAGAAGCCAAAGAAACCTCCCACTGCTTTCTTCTACTTCTTGTAGGGCGATTATTTTTCCTCCATCTTTCTCTCTATTTAATTTATACTTGCTATTGATGATCTTTTATGTTGTCTTACTGCTAGTTATACTTTATATATGGTATTGCTAAGACTCATAATGGCAGGTTCTAACGTGTTACTCACCTGTTCACCACTGGAAACGCCATTTAGCTCCACTTTAGTTTCATGTATGTATGTTCCAGGTTTATGGCATGGCATTGTTTGTATATCTTGAATGAAATATTAAGCTCTCCCAAATAGTTGGAAAAGTGCCGGTGTTTAATTTTAGAAAACAAACCTGCAGTTAGTGTTATATGCTTCTTTCTTTGCCCATCTCACTGATTACTGATCCTAGAAGTATGATCCACTGGAATTAATAGTATTCTGGAATTGTAAGGTAAAGTAATTGACTTTAGAGGGAAAAGTGCTGGGGAGGTAATCACTTGATGGAAAGTTTGTGCATACAAGTCAGTTTGGATGCATCAGTATTTTATGTTCAAGAGTCAAGACAATCATTTGTATTAAAAATTATCGTGATCACAAGCCATTTAATCATGATTTTCCTGCCATAGTTTGCTCTCCTTGCTACTAGCTTGTTTTTTTGTTCTTTGTTCAGTATATTGCCATTTACTTGAGCATTGTGTACATAAACCAACTGCTTCATTTCCATTGATGGAAAGTCTTGTAATTTTTCAAATTTATTGTGCTTACTTGAAGTCCTTTGTTCTCATTCTTAAGGGAGGATTTTCGTAAAGAATTTCAAGAGCAGAACCCCGATGTCAAGTCAATGCGAGATGTATGTATACAATCCATTGTACCTGTAGTAATTCTGATCTAGTTTATATGTTTAGTTTGTCTTGAAGCAAGATAGTATTTGTTTGCACAATTAATTATTTATGAAATTCGAATAATTTCTAAAATTCCAATACAACATTAAATGTGATCCCCGCTTCTTTTAAAAAATTGTCAGTTATTTTTAGACTTGAGAATTTGCAAAACGTTTGTATACTTTGCATGAATAACGACTATATTATTGCTGCTGCTGTTGTTGTTATTTGTTATTCTTTGTAAATTAATGCACTTCCTTTTGGTAATTCCTCCTTCCCGTGTTAGTTCAGATTGGCAAGGCATGTGGAGAGAAGTGGAAAACGATGACTTATGAGGTTAGGTTTAATGTAACCTCTCCTTTCCTCATTTAGCCTGAATTGCATTATTATGGCTGTAATCTTTGGTGCTGGTTGCATTAGAAATGGTATCTTTATATGCACGTAACACAGCTCTTCATAGAACATTTATTTATATTTTAAATGAGATCCTGTGACGCACAATTTTTGCCTTTGAGGAGATACTCCTTTTTGTGTTAAAACGTTCACTTACTCGCATCAACTGCATTCATTCCAAATCTTTTAACTAATTTCTGAAGTTCGTTGCTGATTCAGTTATTCGTTCATTTAGATCTGAGCAAAAAGAAATATGGCTTTGGTTGAATTCTGTGCTAATAACACCAGTATCTTACAGGAGAAGGTTCAATACTATGATATAGCAACAGAAAAGCGCGCAGAATTTGATATGGCAATGGCAGAATATAATAAGAAAATGGTAATAATCTATTATGTTAATGGTATTGAACTGACTCTTGTTTACCTTGTTATGAAAGAAACAGTTCGTTTTGTTTTGTTGATGATTGGCAGGAAAACGGTGAATTTGAAGACACTGATGAAGAATCGGATTTTGATGAATAAGACCCATGTAATTATTATTAGTTAGCTAGATAGAAGGTTTGGAACTGTTTGAATTAAAGCTGCTTGGTCTGAAATTGTACATCTAGTTTGTAGTCATCTCTGCTTTATCCTTGTGAATAACTATCATTCTCTCTATCAATTTTTTGTGTAAAGTACATCTGTTAATTCCATTTGGATGCTTAGTAATAGAATTGCAGATTTTTGGGCATAATGCTTAGTAGAATGTTTTCTTGTAACATTATTTCTCCGAATGTTATCAAACTTGCAGAATCTAGGTAAACTCGTGAAGCTCACCTAGACTTCTAGACTTGAACTCGTGCAAGTTTACTTGTGAATTTATTTTTTTTTTTAAATATATATCATACATAAGATATATATTTACTCAAATCTGATCATTTAAATTTAACAATTTCACCACATAACACATAATAAATTAAAATAATAGTACATGTTATAATAATTACATTCAAATCTTTAACAATTATACAACTAGTACAATGCAGAACACAGGCACAAAACAAAAACAAAGCTCGAATCAGCGGCAAAAGCACAAGCTCGAAACAGAAGCAGGGAATAGAATTTAAAAGCTCGTATCAGAGGTAGAACTCAGAAGCAGATGCAACAACAGCCGAAATAGATGAAGTAAAACCAAAATGAGTAAGCGATGAAGGAGGAGAGAGGAAAGAGAAGGTCGAGAAGCACGAAGAAGACGGGGTTAATTTTTGTTATATTGATTAAATATATGTATAATACATTGTTATTGAAAGATTAGGTATTTTTTTATATGGTGTTTTATTTAAATCGGATGGTCCGATTTGTTTGAAAAAAAATAAACTACAAATTGGAGGGTCCGATCTGTTTGAAAAAAAAATAAACTACAAATCAGAAATCCGATTTGTATTTAATATCTTTTTATTTTTTAAAATAAAGATCGGACGATCTAATTTTAACATTAATTTTTTTTTTATTTTCGAAATCACAAATCGAATGTAATTGTTTGTTTAAAAAATAAAACAAATGGGAGGCACCGATTTTTTGTAACTCCCATAGCAATGTCAAACACTTCTCTTCTCACATCATGGTGAGATACACTCTTCTCTCTTTCACACAAAAGAAAAAGCGAGAAGAGGAGGCTAAGAGCATAAAGCTAGATGGCAAATTATGAGTTTTTTTTTTTTTAAGCTCAAACGACATAATTTTGGCTCAAAATGGGGTAAAAATCAAACTCGCAAAACTCAAAACTCCCGAGTTTGGGTGAGTTTGTTCGAGCCTAACCGAGTCAACTTGATTTTTTTACCTAGAAAAATAAACTTGGAAGATTCTACGAGTTAACTTGAGAGGTTGACCACCATGATTTCTCTCATGTACCTCGTGAATAACTCTGTAAAAATGCTGCTTTTTTTTTTTTTAAATAGAATAGCTTCTTCATAGCGTATGTTCATTTTACTTTTAATGCTCGTTTTTATTAGGGAAATTTTAGAATCTAAAATTAGCAATTAAAGAAGCAAAAATATGCAGGGCAAAGTTATACTTTCCTCTGTAGAAACATCAGAATACCATAGCTCTGAAATAGAAAGGAAGAAGAAAGATGGATCCTCACACTTCTTTAACCCTATGTTGAAGTAAGGTTTCCAAATTTTCTTCATGTTTTATTCACTGGTATCCTTCACTTCTAACCTATTTCTTGTGACACAACCCAATGGATAGAACTGAACTACTGTCTACGAGTTTCCACTCCGTGTGTAGCATGCATCAGAGATGATGTCTCCAATGAAGTCGCAATGCTTTTAACCTCAGCAATCATAGCAACCACATCATTTAGCCTGTTAACTGCAGAACCTATACCCTGTGAACAGAAAATAGTAAATAGTATACTGATCAATAACTTGTCACCATAAGAATATTACATAAGAAAAGTTGGTTTATGATTTTTCTGGACAGAATAAGATGGAAAAAAATTTGTTGAGATTCAGAAACATACCACACCAGCTGCCCCGGCTGTGATAGCCATAGGCGCTGTAACAGCACTTAAGCCAGATGAGCACATGACAGGGATCTTAACAGCTCTTGATATAGAATATGCTGCTGCCAAAGTTGGTGTTGCCTGCAATGACCAGCCATGAGAAATCTAATGGTTTAAAGAATGGTACATTTATCAATACAACAGTAGCAGTGTGTATGACGATCCATTGAATTTAAAACAAAACACATTAGTTATCTGTTTACCTTCTCAATCAAGCCTAAAACACCAGACTTTGTAGGATTTGAGTATTTTCCTCCCTCGGTTTGAATAATGTCTACACCTTCTTGTTCTAGTAACTCTGCAAGCTTGACCTGTTAAGGTTTTAGATTAATTTTATTCATCTGTACAGGTAATTCATGACATCAGCTACATAATGTATTCTGGAATTTAAAATGCTGCTTATAACCTGATCAGGGAGGCTTAGTGTGTGAGGCACGGTGACGGACAATGTTACTGATGGAAGTATCCTCCTTGTCTCCTTTGTTAGACCTAGAATCTGCACGAGAATTTGTACAAAATGCTAATTAGTTAGCACTACTCTGAGAAATTCAGAAGGAACTATCTACATCTTTTTCTTATGTTCAATTGGCTATATCATAATCATAGTGTTTATCATAAGAAAATCAAACAAGATATTTGTGCTCTAATTAAAGACAAAAGCCACTCTCTTTGACAAATATAAATTCAATCTTTAGTCATTAAATTCTCTCCATACCTGCTGCGGAGTAAAAACCACTCCCTTCTCATAGAATGAATCATAATTTCCAATCTCGACCTGTCAATGCAATTAATCATGTTCAATGAAAAAATTCCCAGAAGCCCTATTTGATTATGGTTAATGGCTAGCATAACTTTCAAGGATTGTGCAACAACCAAAGGATCAAGTTAGAATTGAAGATAAAAATTAGACAAGTTAGTCGAACCATTAGTGCTCCTGCTTCGACTGCAGCCGGAAATGATGCAGGGTCTACAGATGAAACACAAACCTGCAAGAAGCATGAATTATATGCAAATGATAGAAAAAAAGAAAAGGATCAAAACATAAATGTAAATGTCTTGTTCCACAATCCAATTACCAATGGATTTGGGATATAAAATGCTAATATACATGCTCAACATTAATGTAGTAAATGATCAATATGTTCCACAACTATAATTCTTTTAGAAGCTAACCGAATTTCGAAAAGTATGAATATACCGGACAAGAAGTTAAGCTGATAGCCAGTTTCACCAACTCCGGGTCGCACGCTATATCCACATGAGTTGCTCCACCCTGTAAAGCACATGGCATCACAATACAAACTCATTGGACATTAGTATGTTAGTTTGTAATGCTAAATATTTCATTGCAGAAAGCATAAGAAAACAGTATTCAGAATAATTAGAGATCTTTAAAGAATAATCCACAATTCATATGTATAATTGTTTTCATGCATCTATCAGCTATCAAATACTAAACCAATTCATGGATACTACATAAATTAGAGAACTGATCAACAGAACAAATCTTTAAAGAGAAAAAAAAAAACAGAACCTTCTCTGCAGCTGTCACAACTGAAGCAACATTGTCCTTATCAAAATTATGCAGGCCTGAGATAATCTTCAAAACAAGTCAAAGATTTATCAATCGTTAACATGCATAGAATAAATGTACCTAAACACATGAATCCAAAATTTTGTGTGTGAAAAAACTAAAGCTGCATAGTTCAATTTCTATTAGTTAATCTCTCAGCTTAGATTAAGATACTAATTTTTCAGTTGATCCCTGAACAATTCAATATCACAATATATCCCCAAATAAACAATTATACAAAAAAGATGAAGAAATGGGAATAGGTTCACCTTGAGAGCTCTACGTTCATGGAAGTCCTTCAACACAGATTCTTTGGTAGATGATAATAGAGCTTTGGTAGAAAAGCATGGTTTCTTTTTCAAAGTTAGAAGATTAGGCCTTGAAGTAGGAGCCAATAGAGGGTTATGGTATGGCTTTAGAAAGGTGTAAGAAGAAGAAGAAGAAATTGTTATGCATGTTAAAGAATGCATGTCTATGTCTATGTCTAAATACTTTGCTATGTATCAGTGACTAAGGAAGTAAAGTTTTGGAGTGAAGAGTGAGGAGTGAGGAAAGGGTTGCAACAAGAACAAGATAAGATGATGATGCTGGTGTTGGTAGCTTTGAAACTACAAAGTTTATTAGATATTTTAATTTTACTTTCTCTTTCATTGATATGGTAATTACTAATTACCAGAATAAAGTCAAATTAAAATTTAAAAAATTTTATTTGGCAACAAGCATTTTCCTGAAAAATGAGGAATGATGACCAATCTTGTTGGCTTTCTAAGAGACACATGTTCTAGAGAAGTTCCATTTGTTGTCATCTTTTATACAGTAGGAAACGCAGTAAAAATAAGAAATTGGAATTAAACTGTGACAATAAGAGAATAATTATAAAATTAATGTATCAACATTTTTATATTATGTTACGGGAACAAAAATTGTAATATTTATTATATTATATTATTCATTAAAATGATAAGGACTATACTTTGTTTGACGAAATTAGATGTCAAAGTACTAAATTGAAATTAGAATTATAATTTCACGTAACATTTTATAAAAACTGAAAAATAAGTAAAATAAACACTTTTACATTCATAACTCACATTATATGAACGGTTATGTTAAAGAAATAATAATTTAAAATTATTTTATTTAATTTAATATTTATAATTACATACTTATTGTTATATCTAATATTAGTTAACTATTCCAATAGAATTAAAAATAAAAAATATTTTATACTAATTTTTTATTATTTCTCAAAATAAAAAAGTCTATATCGCCTTCCATTATTTACACAGTGATAAATTAAGCGTACCATACCTAGTTTATTGTTTTCAAATATTGAATCATAATCTGAATTGAAAAAATAAAAGGAAAAAAATAACACTAAATCAAACTTGATATCATAATTCGTATTTTATTTATTTAGTCATTCTAACATACATTTTAAAGTTCGAATATATTACGCTTACAGTAAAATTAGTCACTAAAATCAGTTATTAATATAAAATATATGTTAAAATTTAAATATATATTAAAAATAAATTAAATTATTCATGTATTTATATAAAATACATTATTGATTAATTTTAGTAGCTGATTTTAGTATGCAAATAATATTTTTATTTAAAATTTCAAATTCCAATTATAGTTTTAATATCTAATGACTTTAATATGGAATTATTAGAGCTTGGTAATTGAATTTCATGCATCTCATTTAAGGTTAAATTAAAGTTGCATTGTTCCACTCCCATTTTTCCCCAGCATTTTCTTAATCTTGTTATATTTCAAAACATAATTTGACATGGACAAATTGCATTAAACTCTCTAGGAGGAATTATCTATTTCAAAACGCAATTTCTTAGTTACTGTAAAATCAAATAAATATTTTTATTTTTATTATATATTATATATATTACTAATTTTATAATCAATATGTCACTTTTTTTATTACAGTTGAAATCAAATATTTTTCTCTAAAATTAAAGAATTTTTTTCTCTTCACTCTCGTTGTTTCTATTTCTCTCATTCTTTAACCACTCTATCTCTCTTATATATCATTATCTATGAATATTATAAATTTGACAATCAAAATGTATAACATGATATTTTCTAATTAAAATTGAAATTAAATTATAGCTAGCTATATTATATTACCGATTTAACAACCAAAATCTATCACATGACACACTTTTATTAAAGTTTTAATGAAATATTTTTTTCTAAAATTAATAAACTTCCTTATTCCATCATCTTTTCTACCTCTCTTCCTTTCTCTATTTCTTTTTCTTTATTGTTCCACTCTATATATAACTTATAATTTATATTTATATTATTAATTCAAATAAATTTATAAAATTATAAAAAATATATTAAATTATAATTAAATATAATTTAAATTTATAATTATTAATATAATTTTTTTATGTTAATATCTAACTACTCTTTCATTATATTTTTATATTTATATAAAAAATTTATTTTTATGTAACAAACATAAAAATTAATTATTTTTATATACAACGAATTTAACACCTAATCAAATATAAGTATATGCAATAAATTATTTTAATTTTAGGTAATAAATATTAAAAAAAATTTTAATAAAAAGTTAAATTCTTTTTTATATAAGTAATAACTAAAAAATTTATTATTTAATTTTTTTATTTACGAAAACTCTAATTTTTTTAATTAATAAGAACTTTTGTCCTTTACAATTTTTTTATAAAAGTAATTTGATTTATAAATTTTTTTGTAATAATTTATAATGTTCTCGTAATAACATTACGGACAAAAATATTAGATATTATTTATTTATATGATACCTTAATAATACAACGACAATAACAAAACCTTGTTCCACTAAGTGGAGTCGGCTGCATGGATCAAATGGCAACGCTATTGAGCTCTATCATGTATCATGTTTACAGAGAAATCGTTTATATATAGATCTCATTTGACCACTTCATGAATAGTCTTTTTAGGTCTTCTTCTCTCTTTCATGAATAGTCTTTTTAGGTCTCTTTTTAGGTCTTCTTCTCTCTTTTTAGGTCTTCTTCTCTCTTTCACCTCTTGTACGGCTTCTATCTCATCCACTTGGGTATGACCACTCATTCATTTGAACATCTTCATCTCTGTCACACTTAACTTATTCGTGCTCTCCTTTGGCCGCCTAACACTCTATATAGCCGGTTTGATAGCATTGCGATAGAATTTACCTTTAAATTTTAAAGGCATTTTTTATCACATATAAAACCAAACACACTCCATTATTTTGACCAAATCCTATGATTTACATTTTTTTCAATTTCTCCATTATCCTATATGATGCATTTAAAATACTTAAAACTTTTTTTTTATAGGATGTTTGATGTTTTCTCCAATTTTCACCTTTGTTTTAGAATTTTTCTTCAAATTTTAAGTCTCCACATTAATTATAATCCGATCTTTTACTCTCTTTCTTTCCAAAATCTTCCATAAAACTTCTTTGGCATCTTATCATTTTTTCATAAATAAATACTATATATAAATCCCTTTTAATTTTAATGGTAGATCTGGCATAAACCCAAATTAGTAAATATTAACAAAGTATTTTTTCCAAATTAGTAAATACTAACAAAGTATTCTTTCTCTATTCATACATATTCTTTAACTTTAAAATTTCATTAAAACGCTTACTTAACCAATTTCATTATTTAAAACTAAAACTTCAACAAATAATTCCTCCTCGTTGGTCCAATAATACAAGTCGTCCTTTTCAAAATTATATTTTGAAATTAAAAAAAAAAAAGAAACTGCAAGTTATGAGTCATGACCTTAACACACCACCTGTCTACAACCGGTAGCCAGCTGTTGGTTCCTCACAAAGGGCAGTGCTGCTCACGAGAGTCTCTCCAAAAGCCAACCAACACCATTAACATAACTTATTTTCTTCTCCATTCTTGATTCTTCTACGCAATTATACCATGTTATCTTACACCCTCTCTCACAGGATCAGAGACTGGGTTGGGATGCGTGTGGAAGTGGTTTAGAAAACTTGAAACGTAGAAATCATTATGTTATAGTATACACAATTAAATATTACTAAACTTGTTGTAATTAATTTATCTATAAATAAAAATTGATTTTTATTCGTCATTACTTCCTGTGTATGAGTTTCTTCCTCAACAATTAACCAACTCCAATAATATTAAAGAAAAAAAATTCAAACTTATCTCATTTAAAATTTATTAATTCTAACACACTAAATAAAATAAATTTGAGCGGTTTTTAATTAATTTCTTTTGTTAACAAATATTTCCTTAACTAACCTCACCAATAGTGACGAAAATAATATTCTTCATTTTCACACTCACAAGTCACAAGCCTTAATTGCCAAGCAAGAATTAGAATTAGAATTCGAACGCGGATACACGTCTTCGTTACTTTGCTTCCAAAGCTAGTTTCGAACTTTGAATTCTATTTCTACTGTTGAATAAGGAACACGAGCACCAAACCTCACAGCTAGAGTATTGGGTGATGATTTCGGATTTTGTTCTGGAAGGATCGATCCATGTATAATAATAATAATAATATATTTGCATTAATTGACGAGTTAGAAAATGGAGATTACAAAATTCCAAGTACTTAAGGAGCAATAAATTAATAATAATTACATGATGAAATAGTGATAGATGAGAGATTGTGTATCTAGTCTCAGCTAGGATGCATGATGGATGAGATCAGAAGTTGCAGCCGCAGCAGAGGTAGAAGAAGGAGAGGGTGAGAACGAGGAGTACAGCCTCAAATGCAGAGACGAGCCTGAAAACGACGCCGTCCACTAAGGAGACGCGGATTGTGGAGAGGCTCTTCCACTTGAAGGCGGAGGAGAAGAGATACTTGAGCCTGAAATTCCACGAGGAAGAAAGCCTTTTCTTGTTCTTGAAGAACCATGACGACGACGATGACGATCCCTTCTTGCTGCTAATTCCCACCACCATCTTAGTTACGTTTCTTTCTTTGATTTGTGTATGACAGAGAGTTTGTTATTATATAGTGAAAGGAAAGCTAAGGAACCTTCCTGGCCACTTTCTTTTTTATAGTTGGGTTTTGGTGAGAGAGAGAAAGAGAAAGAGAAAGGAAGCGGAGGTTGTAACTACTTTGTATAAAGCTAATAAGGAATGTATCGTGTGAGAGTGGGAGGAGAAGTGGAAGGAATAAATGGAAAAAACTGCTCCGCGTTTTGATGGAGTCAATGTCTATTGTCTAAGGGGCCTCCGCCGTCTATGCTCCACTAATATTATTACGTGCCACTTGGACTCTCCCGCTCCCTCTTATGTGTCAAAATACATCTTTAAAAACAATATTAGATATACAATAAAATTAATTATTAATATAAAATATATATTAAAAATAAATTAAATTATATATATTTATATACAAATATATAATATTTAATTTAATGATTGCTTTTTGGACTATTTCTTCAGTATGAAAAAATTATGGTGTACTGCAATGAAATGGATGTGTGTTAAAATTTTTCGTTGTTTTGGTGTCAGTCCAAATCGCAACCTGCGTTTTACTTTTTCATTTTGTTTTTTATTTGTTGTTTGTGAAAATAATCAAATGCAGCTTCTGTCTTAATAGTTTTAGATTTTTCAATTTTTTGTTTTATTTTTAGTCAAAACGCAGCCTGCATTTATAAAATGGACAATATTTAACTTTTTTTTGAAACTAAAAAACACAGCTTGCATTTTAAATTGTTAGAAAATTATTTTCGAAAGCTTCAAAACGCAGGTTGCGTTTTGCATAGAAAATAATATTTTAAACGAGAGCCTTACTATAAATACGAAACGCAATTTCATAGGTGATGCCCGTACTACTGTGTGTACCACTGTAGTACACCGGGAGAGGATAAAAGTCGACAATCCCAAATTATATCTAATATTATTCGCTGCATGAAAACAAAAATATTTAATTTAATTTTATATTTGATATTTTAGAAATGTATAATGATGCGTTACTTTATAGTTTGGTTTTTATTGTGTTTTATTATGAGTTATAATTTAATTTTATTTGTTTTTATTTTAAGTTTGTAATGGACAATTTTAATAGTCATTATTTTAACTTAATGATCAACGATCATAATATCAATTCTATTTATCAATTTTATGTCTATATAAAGATATTTATTTCTAGATCAAAAAGATAATACATGCTAAGTTTTATTTCATGTCTTACATTCTATATTCATATAATTTTTATAAATACACAGACATATGATCTTACCTTTTATATTCATAATATTATTATAAAAAAATGGACATAATAAATTCTATATCTCTTAAACATTTACAAACTTACTTAAGTATCAGAATATCTTTTATAAATATAACGTCTGAATTATTTTTACTCCATAAAAAAAAACATATTACAACAATAACACAAAAAATGAGTTATATGTTAGAAGTTCATCCACACAATAACATTTATTTTATAGATCAGAATAATTATTGCCTTTCATGGTCACCCTGTTTTTTTCTCGGGGCCAAGGAAGAAAATTCAGTCTTGGCGAGTCGCAAAGGGGGGCAGAGAGAGAGAGAGTATAGTTTGTACTCAATATAATAAGCTTAATAAACTGTATCAAATAATCAAAAGTCAACGGTCACCAAAATGGACAATATCTTAATCATAGACGTAGTCAACTGTCAACGACATCCTCGGCAAGCCTTTTCTTTGAATTTACATATTGGGAGAATACTTTATTTCTCAAAGTGCCTTGATGCCATTTAAATCACAATAGTTAGTATAATAGATTTCAAAGACACACAACTTCTTAGGGGAAAAAATGAAATGGCTTTACAAGTTGTATCGATGTATCCAGTTATACTGAAAGAAATGAACAAATAACGTCATTCATGCATTGATCATTATTTATTGTCAGTATAATCCATATCTTTATCCATATATTTTTTAATATTTTTATTGGATAATCTTTATCTAATTTTACTTTAATTAGTTCATATAATAATCACATATATACGGCTCACGTTTTAAAAAATACAATGTTGTATTCATATACCAGTCATAGTTTAATAATAATACAGATGCATTCTAAAAATAAATGTTTATATCTTCTTATATAAAATATATAACTAACACTAGATTAAAAAAAATTAAACAATCCATAATATATTATCTTTTTATTAATTAAATTATTATAATTTAAATTAATTTTAAAAAATTAATTTAAAATTTTAATTTTAATTTTGTAGGACAATCACACAAAAATGAAAGAGAGAATTGACAAGTATATAAAAGAAAAGTGGCTTTTTTATTAAAATAAATAAAGAAAAAACATTAATTCCTGAAATACGCATGCACAAAACTAATTTCTAAAATACGCAGCTCCATCTCGCGCATATCACCCACGAAATGGGTTTGGCCACTAATTCAAAAAAATCATCCACAAAATAGAGATACTGACCGACAAAAGAGGCGTGAAGTCAAACTCAAGTATGGCATCCACGAGATGGGACATATCAATGGCGGCGGAAGCGAAATGGCCATGTCACCTACAGCGCCCACGAATTGGGCCAAACCGTGTCTAACACACGCGAAATGGAGCATCTCCTATGCGACGTTCACGAAATGCCGATATCAATGGCAGCAGCAACAAAATGGTATGGGTTTCAGGTGAAGGCTGTAAATTTTCACTGAGTATGCATTGGGTGCATGGGAGGCATGGTTGAAGTTGATGAATTGGTGTGTATATAAAAGGAAGACAGATAGGGGACCAAGTGCTTCATGCATTGAGAAATAGTGGAAAAGAGGGTTAAAAATTGTAAACCGTGGCGGTTGAGATAAAAAAAAAGTGTTTTGGATAATATTTTAGTATTGTGAATTTGAATAGAAAAGTGTAACATGGGCGATGGAGGTGGTATTAACGTGGAAGAAAATTTTAATTGGTTAGATGAAGTTCACATTGCCGCGCATTTAATTCATAAGGTTAGTTTCAGTGATCATGTGTGGTTAATTTTGTTATGGAAAAGTATATGGAACCAAGAAGTTATCAGTAAAAAACTAAACAAAACCACATTAATTTATATTAATAATTAATTTTAAATTTTTTAAATTCAAAATTTAAAAAATTTAAAATTAATTAAGTAAACCTAATTAAAACCTATAAAAGCCTTCTTTTTCTCTCTCACATTAACCTACCTACCTCCAACAATCACAGACACAGATCTCTCTCTCACCAATGCTGCTGTGCTTCGTGGTGATGGGTGGGTTTGATTCTTATGCTTCTGTTAACAATGCCATGGTCACGAGTTATAACAAGGAAGGATTCTTGTGTGAGGCGAAAAGACTGTTTCATGAGATGGGGCTTGGTGGGAGGGATGGGGTTTCTCGGAACTCGATGATTGTGGTGTGCGGGAAACACCGCGAGGTATCGGAGGCGCTAACACTGTTCTGTGAGATGGTTATGATGGGATTGGAGGTTGACATGTTCACTATGGCTAGTGTTTTGACTGCCTTTACTTCCCTCAAGGATTTGGCAGGGGGATGCAGTTTCATGCTAAGATGATTAAGAGTGGGTTCCATAGGAATTCTCATGTAGGAAATGGTTTGATTGACTTGTACTCGAAGTGTGCAGGGGACATGTTAGAGTGCAGGATGGTGGATGATGGAGTTCCTATTTTGTATTCAACACACATGTTTGTAATTAGGGGTTTGTTGCAGATGTTGCTCTCTGTGTTTTGGGATATTAGGTGCCGTTTTGATTATTAAAGAGACTGCAAACTACATAATTACAGAATTATAAAAAAAACATTCATTTAAAATGAAAAAAAATCATAATACTTAACAAAAGAAACATCCAATTATATTTTAGCAAAAATAATTAAATATCTATAAAATTTTAAAAAATATAAAATTCTTAAAGAAATAGAGACATTCACATTTGCAATACAAAAAATTCGAAAAATATATAAAAGAACATCCATTTAGTATGAAAAAGAAACACTTTAATACTTAGCAGAAGAAACATCCATATATATATTAACTCGTAGAGATTTTGGATTCAACCAAAAGTATTTGGCTGATTTTTTGCTAATACCCTTTTTGTTCCCTAGCATTGCTCTTTTGTTATTAGTTTCTATCATTATTTAATATTTGCTAGTGTAAATTTAAGTGTGCTCTTCCTGTTTCGATATTGCAGCCCGCACGTGTTCTGACGCCGCATGGCACACTTATTGATGTTTTCACGTCAAAACCAGTGGATCCAAGCATGGATCTGAGGCGACAGAGACTTGAACCATATTTACGACGAGCAGGATTCTATTATACGTCATTAATAAAGCGCTTTGAGTATGACAATCTGTTGATAAGTGGATTTGTTGAACGATGGCGACCCGAGACGCACACATTTTACCATGTGTACTATAACGCTAGAGGATGTGGCAATGTAGTTAGGGTTATCCATTGATGGCGAGCCTGTTAGTGGTACTCTAAGGTAATGGAGCAAGTTTCACCAAAGAGATATATGACAATGGTGCCAAGAGTTACTTGGTGATGTTCCACCCGAACATGTAGGGACAATGAAGTACAACATAAGGTTGAAGTGGATCAGAACTCGTCTTCAACAGATGTCGCTTGACGTACCAGACGATATCCTGATTCAGTATGTCCGTTGTTACATTTTGTATTTGTTGGGTGGCGTGCTACTACCGGACAAGGCCAACAACACGATCCACATTCGCTACCTACCTTTGCTGGCCGATTTTGATGCCAACAGCACTTATAGTTGGGGTAGCGCTTGACTTTGTTAGCCATGTGCTTGGCAACAGATTACACCGTCGAAGGTATGGCTGGCTGTCATACGTTGTTGATGTCGTGGAGACACACACACAGCTCCAACGAGTAGATACTTCCAATGCTCCGATGATAAGAAAACATTGTTGGTCAGATTTAATCTGTATTTTCTGATATGAAAACGAGTTGGCAACTGCAACTGGCATTCTGTAAGTCAACTTCGTGATTTTCTTCTTTCCGACCAGACCGGTATTCATGAGGATCACATTCTTTAGCTCTTCCAACGACATCTGCGGCGGGATCATTATCCACAGTGGATCATCGCAAATAAACGTAACACTTTCAGATGTAAGAGAAATTTCTCCATTAAGATATACGATAACGTACACATTTTTAGTAGCCATAGACACAACAAAAGACCAACTACAGTATTTTACAAAGAAGGGAAAGACATGGAGACAGGAGAGAGTTGTTGGAGATGAATTTTTCCGTGGCACAACAAAAATTTCCAACCATGGTTGCAAACTGCTTGCCACAGTTCTTTATATAGCGAATTCTGGACTTCATTTCGTGTGGAGTACAACTGTTTTGATTTCTTTTCGCGTTTGGTCCGCTAGAATTGTGCATCTGGTTCCAATTCGCGTGTACCACCATGGTAATGAACCAATTCGTGGACACTGGGCATGAAATGCCCATTTCGTGGGCGCTGTCCATGCAATAGAACACTAGCCCATTTTGTGGGCGCCATACCTAAAGTAAAGTGTATATCCACTTTGTGGGTAATGGCCATGAGATGGAGCTGCGCATTTTAGAGAATAATTATAGCCATGCGTATTTAGAGAATTAATGTTTTTTCTTTATTTATTTCAATAAAAAAGCCAAAGAAAAGTTGTTGGACTGTTGATGTAATTAATATTCAAATAAAAAAGGCCAAAGTGAAAAAATGCGTACTTATTTAATTAGGATTAATCTCTACATACAAGTATTTTGTATTTACAAGCTTTACAAGTCTGAACGAAACCCACCCGTTAAACGCGCTGCTTGTTACGTGCCTTTTTAATAGAATTTTAAATCAATTCAAATCAATTAACGCGCAAATATATAACTTCCATTTTTTAAAAGATTTCATTTCTTTTTTCGAGTTTCTTGCCAAATTTGTTGGATCTCCTTCATGCGTTCTCTCTTTGCTTCGTTTTTTTTCGATTTTCATAGTTTATGAAATCAAGCTTTGAAATCGTTTTGAAGATAATGGAACTTCAGAAATACACCCAAACAATTACATAAATACACCCAAACGATTACAGAAATATACCCAAATAGTTACAGAAATCCAGCCAAAGGATTTAAGAAATACACCCAAAACAGGGGGGAGACAGTATATTTCTTCTTGAAATCTTTTAATGTTTTACTGGTTAAGGATGAGACACATGACAGAGACAATCTAGAAGAAAAACTTAGAAGAACAGTAAAACAGTACCTTGAATAATATTTATTCCTTTTTTCTAGTGATTTGTATCTTTTCTTCTTGATTTCTTCTACTCTTCTCGAGGAGTTGGAACGTTTCTGCAGAATCGTAGTAGTTTGTTTTAAATGTCCCTTGAATCTTGATGGTTTGCGTTTTGATTGAGGAAGAAGAGGAAGAGTGAACGTGCTTGTGGAAGGGGCGCGTGTTTTTTTCTTGATGGTTTGCATTTTGATTGAGGAAGAAGACGAAGAATAAACGTGTTGTTGAAGGAGCGCGTGTTTTTTTGTTGGACTTGGAGCAACTTGTATAGCTTGTAAGACAAAAAGGTTTGTATGTGTAGCAAGCCTCATTTAATTATCATGGGTTCATAGTCCCTTATTTCTAACCAACTTGGATTGGTCGAGTGGTCAACTCACTCGTCCGCTTAAGCAAGTGTCGGGAGTTCGAACCTTACCTTATGCATGCAGCAACCAATTGGCCAACGGTAGACCCTTAAATGAAGCTCAAATCCGCGACGGATTAGTCCTTAACCTGTCGAGTTGGGAATACCGTTTGGGTAAACAAAAAAAAAGTCCCTTGTTTCTAGAAGGAATTTTATAATCTTTTGATTTAAAATTAAGATATCATACTATACATCAGTAAACATTAGTAAAGTTATAAAATAAAAGATTAATTAGTATAAAATTTATAAATTTTTTTAAAGATATAAAAATCGAATCGGTCGTTAAACTAATAGAATGATTGATTTAATAATTTTATAGTCTAAGATTAAATCATGACTGAATCGGTTTAATTAAATATATAATAAAATTATTTTAATAATTTAATATACAAAAATTCAAAATAAAAAGTTCAACAATAATTTTTAATAATCACATAATCAATAACTTCTAATAAGAGCATCATTTACATTTCACATAAAAAATTGAAAAGTAGAGATTTTCAAACCAAAAAGCAAATAATCATAACACAAAATAAAGTTTAGCTCAATTACAAATTTCTAAACCTGCTAAATATAAAAGAGCCAAAGCACGCATAATTATATTTAATTTTTAAAATTTTAATCAATTAATCAGCAACATAGTTCTGACTTGTGAATATTTAAACTAAACTGAATTGAATCTAATTACAAATTCAGAATCTATACTAAATTGAATTTAGAATCACATCAACATTCAACAAATTAAATAAATTAGAATTTTGAAAATTAATTGAAAAAAAAAAAAAGATGAAACTGAAGAAGCATTGACTTACTAAAAAGATGGTCAGAGATGAACGACAACGACAGAATAAGTTCCAAGAGTGTGAGATAGAATTAGCTAAAATCAGAAGAGAAGAGAAATGGCGATAACAAAAAACTACGAAGAGCATAGAAGCAGAAATGAAGTACGGTGAGGAGAAGAGAAAGAGCGATGAAAAATTGTGAGGACCGAAAAAGCAGCGATGACTCACAGCGAAAAGTAGAATAACGACAATCCACAGAAAGAAGCGAAGCAGCGGGAAATTTGAAGATGAATGGTGTCTGCTGGCTAGGTTCCAAGAAAGTTTAGGGTTGGGTACTTGGGTTTGAGTCAGAGAGAAAGGGCGGGGGATGAACAATGGGTCATGGGTGTATTCAGTATATCTGTTTTTTATTTTTCTAAAAAATAAAAATATAAATTTAAAAATAAATTTATTTATTTAAAAATAAGTTTATTTATTTATTTATTTTAATTAATTTATAATTTTATTTTTGTTGTTATTTTATTGTTAGTTTTTAATATGAATTTAATTTTAATGCATTGACAATATAAAATATTTTATACCCATCACATATGTTTTTTAGATGATTATACACACCGTCAACGTAAAAGATAATTATTTTTACTAATATAACATTACGTAATTAGATATACGTATACAACTATTTTACCATTTATACAAACAGTGTATATCAAAATTATATATATACACAGAAATGCAATATTTAAAATACTTAATGTAATTATAACAACAACTCATAAGAAGAACTAACATTAATATGAACATATAATTTCGAAAAAGAACCACCAGCAAGGCTAATGCTAATGCAGATGAAGAAATAAATACATTTTGGCTAAAATTATTTAGCTAAAAAAAATTGGCGGTTATAAATTGAGTAGAAATTAAGCACATTGTGTGATAATTTCGAACCAAATCATGCACTGACAACGGCTTTTCGTATTTGGAAATAACATATTAATCTCTTAGCTTGCTCCTTAAGTATATTAATATTTTTTTTGGTGACTCTAAGTATGTTAATATTTTTAAAATCAAGTACAAAGATACTTTAATCTTTTTAAGATCAAATTCAAAGTTTAAATTTTAATACAATTAAACTAAAATATTAATCCCAAACCAACTTTCAAACATTACATTTGATTTGCATTAAAATATTTAGCTAAATTCTATCAAAAGATATTTAATTAAATTGTTTGAGATAAAGATATATTCAATCAAATTTAAAACCACTTATGGTTAAGATAAAGATTGAATCCCTTATTAAAGATTTTTTTCTTCAGGACTCTATAAAATGCTACATAACCAATTAACCATAGAGTAAAGGAAATCATCAAGAATCCTTAACCAGTTACAATGGAATTCACCTCTTTTTTATGTGAAATCAATTCCATTGAATACCCAACAGTACCACAAGACTTCTATTTTTCTGATTTCTTCTCCATCATGTTCAGTCTCACCAAAGAATTGATCCAAATTGACTTTTCTTCTTCTACAATTACTACTCTCAATGAAGCGTTCTTGGTTCCCTTCGATGTCCTGCGTAACGGAGAAGACACTGCATTCTTACATGAAATATTCTCTTCAATGCCTATATCTCCTCAGATATTAGACCAAATTTTACTTTTTATGGGCAGAACTGCAAGAACAATTCTAAGCCGTGAAGGGTGTGAGTCCAGCATGCCAGAGATTGTTGTGAACCTTTATGTTGTTGTTATCCAAGATTCTGATTTCTATAATGATGATGTCCGTCAAGATGTTCCTGAACTAGTCCGACTTGTGAATCTGTTGGAGAGATCCAAAATTGATGAGCAAGATGATGATGCTGAACAATGCAGTATTTGCTTGGAAGAGTTTGGACATGGTATCCAAGATTCAAGTGTAAAAGTTGTTCGCACAAAGTGCTCGCATGTGTTCCATGAAAGCTGCATGCTCCGTTGGCTGCGGCATTGTGCCGACCATCAATCACCCTATTTTTGCCCATTGTGCCGCTGCATTATATTTCCAACTTCGCAGAGAGATGAATAGGTTCTTTGAAGGAACTCTTCTTTTTTTAGTTTTAAAGTATAATTTTAAGAGTTGTTTTGTTATATATTTGAGAATTATTTTAAGAGCAATGCTAGGGGCAAGTAACATTTGTGATTGATAGCCATTAACTAGCCATCAATGATGATTTGATGGTGTGAGATTTCATCCAATGGCTCACCTTTCTCTGCTGGTTATATGCTGGCCAAAATATAATAAAATTGTTGGCCCCTAGACTTTTTCTTATTTTAATACATTGTCAGTAGAAGTTTTTTTGGGAGAAGTCTTCCCACCTTGTACTCTTGATACACACCAGCGTCCATTTATATAGGGGATGTTTATTTTCTATGCAAATGAGATATTTATTGTTAATGTAAATGAGATATTTGTTTTTCAAATAAATAAGATGTTTGTTTTTAATATAGGAAAAGTTTAAGGGGTTCAGCAATTTTATCGCATTTTAGCCAGCATGTAATCAGCAGAAAAAGATGAGTCATTGGATGAAATTTCATATCAATCTCACACCATCAAATCATTATTGATGGCTAGTTAATGACAGTCAATCACAAATGTTGCTGGCCCCTAGCATTGCTCTTAAATATAAATGAAATGTTTGTTCTTCATGTTAATAACTTAATACAGCATTCAAAGTTGGTGACCACGAAAGATGGCAACAGTATAGAGGGCGTTTGGATTAGAAAAAAGTGTAATAAGAATTAAAAGGGAATAGGATAGTTAAAATTTCAATGATAGAATTAAAAGGATTTTTTTAAACTTGATTTGGGGTGGATTTTTTTTTTTAATTCTCAATAGGCTAAAAAATTAATTCATTATTTACGTTGTTCAAATTTTTTGTTGTCTACCTAACAAAACTCTTATTATTATTATTATTATATAAGTTGAAACATTGCATGCATCCTTGGCTTTTGAAATCACAATTAAAGTAGTCTAACTCTAATGGTACTTAACTACTTAATAAGATTTAAATTTATGCCGAACTAAAATGAAAGTGCAGTGTAAAGTAAATTTTACACGTTCATTGTATCATTACTTGACAATTTTACTAAAATGTTTATGTGAGCTGAAGTGCATGTTGCTCTAAATCAACG
This sequence comes from Arachis duranensis, assembly GCF_000817695.3. NCBI lineage: Eukaryota > Viridiplantae > Streptophyta > Magnoliopsida > Fabales > Fabaceae > Arachis > Arachis duranensis. The sequence continues at coordinate 130,980,965 of NC_029774.3, forward strand.
TTTCTTAGCTTTTATGATACCCTGAAGTCTGAAGTCTGAAGTCAGAAGGGTACTGCAATTAAAAAAGCTTGAGCTATCAAGCAAGGAAGAACTTTTAAGGGTGGAATTAATGCTGGAACTTGTAAGGGTGGAATTAAATTAATGATCCATATCTCACTGCATTTGCAATTAATAACGCCTCTTGGCTTTCCATATTAATGTATTTTTTTAAACATTAATAATAAATAATAATAATATACTTTTATTTTTATTGTGTGTATATATATATTAATAAAAAGTATTTTTTTCTTCAAAATACCGAACTAAACAGACACTTAATATTTTGATTAGTAACTCGTAAGTAATATATTTGAAAATTTTAAATGTATAATTGAACCATAATAAACAATTAAATATTTTTCTTAGATGACCCTGTGGCACTAGATATATATAAAAAGTATAATCTTTTGAACAAGTAATATTTGTTAGATGATTGAATTTGTTGAGGAGTTTAATTAAAAAAGATAATATAAAAAATCACTTAGCTTTTAAATAAATTTGGTTTTTAAAAATTTTAAATTAGTCATGTTAGTATATCTATTGCTTCTGAAGTGATAATATATATAATAAATTTATAAAATTAGATCAAATTAATCTTAAATTAAGAAATTTCAATGCGTCAAATCCTCACCAATTATACTTAACGTGTAATATTAACAAATTTTGACGCCGTCATTATAGAAAGTAGAAGCCTAATTAACTTTAAACGCATACTTTCAAAAACCAAGTGCTTTATCCAAAAAAGAAAATAAGCGTTCACTTTAGATTTTAGGTGACAGTATGCTAATTAAAACCTTCTCATGTTTTGAATGAGGAATAGACAATGTGCACTAGCATTTGCAAGTTTGAGAAAGGTACAAAATATTATACACATTCAATGATTCATTATAACTGTGATACAAAATGGACACCATTTTGTCCTAACCAGTAACTACTTTTGTAATTGGTCTTATTTGGTTAATTACTACAAAAGCATCCTAGACATCCATCTACTGTACATGTTCAAGCATTCTTCAGGCTTATACATACTCTAGAGCTGTGTGGCTACCACCCTTTGTATACACACTAACATATACAAGTGCTGCTTGCCTTGACAGTTACAAAGGTCATTGCATGGGAATAAGTCCTTGTGTATCTGCATAAGAAAAAACATTCATTAACTACATAACTTACTTTCTATAGACAAGTTCAACGTAGTTACATAACTATAACTAGGGGAATACCCTACAACTGGGGCATTTGTGTGCCATGGCCTCCAATCATCTATGATGGAGTAGTTTAAAGATCTTATTCCATCCATGCAATAAAACTACTTTCTTATTTTACCAACTTGTGTATCGTAGACGAAGCATATACCAGTGAGCAGGACTACCAGTGAGCCACAGCATGAGAGGATCCACCTTAGGATTGTTCTCTAACTCAATGAAATTGTAGAAAGCCTGCACATCATCATTTCATCCACTCCCATGTACCTGATTAATATCAACACATATGATAAGATCATTATCATACATGAATGCAAAATTCCATAGAGTAAGAAAGCATAGTCCATAGGCAAATGTTACTGACCCACTTTCAAGCACAAAAGGAAGGGCTCCCTCAAACCCAGAAAGGTACTTCAGTATGTTGCCACATTATATAATAATAATAATAATAATAATAATAATATATTGAAAGAAATGAACAAATAACGTCATTCATGCATTGATCATTTATTCTCAGTATAATCCATATCTTTATCCATATATTTTTTAACTATCTTTATCGGATATTCTTTATCTAATTTTACTTTAATTAGTTCATATAATAATCACATATATATATGGCTCACGTTTTAAAAAATACAATGTTGTATTCGTATACCAGCCATAGTTTAATAATAATACAACTGCATTCTAAATGTCTCTTTTTGAAAATCTATTGATGCGGGCCTCTACTCTCAGATGCTTCCCTCTTTCAAATGTCTCTCGCAATCACAATCTTCACTACCATTCTCAACCCTTTAATCATACTCTACCTTTTCTCAGAATCAATGACCCAACACCCGAATTCAATGATACTTTGCTCCTCCATTACCTCTCCAATGGCTGGCACCAAGAAGCACGAGACCTACTTTACAAGTCCTCTCAAGGCCACCCCCATGCTCGTATTGTTCACTGGACTTCCCTTCTCACAAAGTACTCGCGGGACGGTTTCATCCGTGAAGCTCGAATGCTGTTCGATATAATGCCGCACAGAAACATAGTCACTTATAACGCGATGTTGTCTGGGTACCTGCAATCTGGCATGCTTGATGAGTCTTTCTGTTCTTTGAGCATATGCCGAAGAGGAATGTTATTTCCTGGACTGCTATGCTTGGTGGGTTGGGAGATGCAGGGAGGATTGGAGATGCAAGGAGGCTGTTTGATGAAATGCCGGAGAAGAATGTGATCTCTTGGAATTCGATGGTGGCAGGGTTATGTGGAAAAAGGTAGAATGGATGAAGCAAGAGCGTTGTTTGAGGAGATGGGTGTAGGAATGTGGTTACTTGGACCAGCATGATGTCTGGTTACTGTAGGGTAGGCAATGTGGATGAAGCTTATAGTTTATTCCAGACCATGTCGGAGAAAAATGTAGTTTCTTGGACAGCCATGATTGGTGGGTTTACCTGGAATGGCTTGTGTGCAGAGGCATTATCGCTTTTTCTTGAGATGAGACTCTCTAATGCAATACCAAACAGTGAGACCTTTATTTCCTTAGCCTATGCATGTGCAGGTTTAGGTTTTCCTACTCTTGGCAAGCAGTTACATGCTTATATAATTGTCAATGGCTGGAAGCTTGATGATTATGATGGCAGGCTACAAAGAAGTCCCATTCGGATGTACTCTGCATTTGGTCTTATGGACTCAGCTCGAAGTCTACTAGAAAGTGATATGAATAACTGTGATGAACAGTCATTTAATTCTATGATAAATGGTTACATTCAGGCTGGTGAGTTAGAAAAAGCTGAAGATTTGTTTCATAGACTACCCATCAAAAACACAAATGCAAGCACATGCATGATTGCAGGCTATCTTAGTGCTGGGAAAGTATTAAAGGCATGCAACCTCTTTGATAACATGGTTGACAAGGATTCCCTTGCATGGACTTCAATGATTTATGGGTATGTTGAAAATGAGTTGATTGCTGAAGCCATTGACTTGTTTGTTGAAATGATGGCTGATGGTGTTATGCCAATAAATTCTACATTCTCTGTTCTTTTCGGTGCCATTGGTTCAATTGCATATCTTGAACAGGGGTGCCAATTACATGCCATGCAGTTGAAGACCATATATGACTATGATTTTATTCTTGATAACTCTCTTATATCAATGTATGCAAAATGTGGAGAGATAGAGGATGCATATAAGATTTTCTCTAGCATGTACTACCGGGACAAAATTTCTTGGAACACAATGATTATGGGCTTTGGAGATCATGGGAGGGCTAGTGAAGCTTTAAAGGAGTACAAAATCATGCATGAATATGGTATTAACCCAGACGGTGTTACTTTTCTGGGTGTCTTGACAGCATGTGCTAATGCTGGTCTTGTTGATAAAGGGTTGGAGTTATTTCGTGCCATGTTTAATATTCATGGACTACAACCTGGCCCCGAGCATTGCATTAGTATGATCAATCTTCTGGGACGAGCAGGAAAAGTTAAGGATGCAGAGGAGTTTGTCTTGGGGTTTCCTATAGAACCAAATTATGCCATTTGGGGGGCATTGCTTGCGGTATGCGGGTTGGGTAAAACAGATGTGGATGTTGTTGCTAGGCATGCTGCAAAACGACTGCTTGAGTTGGATCCTCTAAATATCCCAGGCCATGTTGCTCTCTGTAATGTATATGCTGCAAAAGATTGCCACATTGAGGGGACAAGTTTGAGAAAAGAAATGAGGTTGAAGGGCATGAGAAAGAGACCTGGCTGTAGTTGGATTTTAGTGAAGGTTAGTCTGTAGAGTTCATGTTTTCTCGTCGGGACATAGACTGGAACCACAAGAAGATACGGGTGTGTTTTAGCATGAGGTTGCTCTGAAAAGGATCATGGCCATGGATATTCTGGTATGTACTTTTTTTTTTTATTTCTTAGGGTTCTAGACTTGTAATGGGGTTTCCTGGTTCTATAAATATTTATATATGTGCCTTCAATATGGATCTATGTTTAAATGAATAAAAATTTGGGGCAAAAAGCCAAATTGTAAGATAGTGTTTGCTTTGCTTCTCCTGAGCTTTGTTTTTGAATTTGGTGTTCCAGGGTTTGTGTTTCAGAAAGAAAAAAAAAAAGAAAAAGAAAAAAAATTTATGGTTTAAAAATGTAAGAGCATTAATGAGATGTCTACTAACAATAAAACCATAGAATTTGAATTCTCTAATGTGAAAAGATTAGTGAAGTTATAAAATAGAAGATTAACTATTATAAAATTTATAATTTTTATTATATTTAGGTAATAAAAACTAGGTATCATTTTACAGATCAAATGAAGGAGGCAATGAATTACATAAACCAGCTTCAGAGTAATGTCAAGGAACCCACTTCCAAGAGGGATAAACTCAAGAAACTCTCTTCATCAGTAGTAAACCCTCATCTTGCAGCAGCTGCTTCTACAAGTTTCTCAGTCCAGTTGAATAATATTGGAGCTGATGATGATGAGGGAATGATTGAAATTACTTGCTGTTGTTCCTACACAAGAGAGTAACAGGAACAAGTGGTTCCACTTTCGAAGTTGTTGCAACTAGTGCTTCAAGAGGGGCTCCATGTTGTTACTTCCCTTTCAACTCAACTCAATAATGCAACACTAATCCACACTCTCCACTGTCAGGTCCGATGGCATACACCATAATTGAACTACTTCACAGTCTCAGGTCCGATGGCATACACCATAATTGAACTACTTCACAGTCTCACTGAGATTTTTAATTGAACTTTAATTTATGTATTATATTCACAGGTAAAATCCAACAAGAGTGTGGATCTATCTGAGCTGAGAAGCAAATTGGTCAGTGAAAGATCATCAATCATATCATTTGAGGTGAGTATGCTTGCAGTGTATATATTGGAATCTGTTAAATGTATAAGGAAAGTGGGGAATCACACCTTAAAAGCAAGTTGTCAAGGGGAAAGAACCACTCTCCTTATATACAACATCAAGGATCCCATACTACTCGATGTGGGACTTTGAGCACCCCATAATACCCAAGTCCCTAACAGAATCCCTCCCTTGTTGCTTTAATTTTAGAGCCTACTGCTTTGAAGCCCTTGATCTCTACTTTGTATTGTTTAAGTTTTCTTCCCTTCACAACTATATATACATGTATCTATCTATAAAGTTGATTTGGATTTGTATATAAAGTGAGAATAGTTTAATAATAGTTTTTATCTTTATTCTGATATCATACATATTAGAAATTAAATAAGCATAAGTTAAAAAAAATTAACTTAATGTGTAATAGCGCAAGAGAGAGCTATCTTACTCTTAATTATCAGATTTTAATTTTAGAGAATTTTTTTGAATTGAAAGGTAATTAATACGCACACTCAGACACATAAGTATTCTTGGCCTGTCTATCTATTAATCTATTTCTATTTAGGGATAAGTATTGTTTTGATCCCTGACGTTGAGGGTCAAAATTGAAACCATCTTCATGGTAATTTTCAATTTAGAATCATCTTTAATGTGTTTTTTTTCGTATTAAAATCGTTCTTTTTAATAAAATTTTTAATTTTATTTCTAAACTACCCCTATTTTAATGAAAAATTATAAAATTTTTAAAAAATAAAATAAAACATGTGTGGGAGACTGCATCTTGCTTCTACTTTCTTTCTTTCCTGATTTGGCTTCTTGCTTCTGCTTCTTGCTTTTTGCTTCTGCTGCTTCTACTTCTTGGTTTGATGTTGGTGTTGGTGTTGCTTTTTGCTTCTGCTTCTTGATTTGCTTTTGCTGCTTCTTGCTTTTTGCTTCTGCTGATTTTGAGTTTTTGCATCTGTTTCTGCTCCTTGGTTTGGTGGTGGTGGTGTTGGTGGTGGTGGTGGAGGAGGAAGAGGTAAGTGCTAGTAGGGGTGAGGATATTTTTGTCCGAAAAAAATTAAAAGGACGATTTTAATACGAAAAAAAACGTTAAGGATGATTCTAAATCGAAAATTACGATGGGGACGGTTTCGATTCTGACCCTCAACGTTAGGGACCAAAACAATACTTATCCCTTTCTATTTATATTTCTATTTTAATATATAATAAAAGAGAAGTAGTAGGTTCAATGCTTGACAAGTGTATAGGCGAATTGATCAACAAGTGGTGCATTCTATAGTAGACAAGTGTTGATTTTAATTGCATAACAACTGGCAAAGCAACAAAAACAGATCCGGGAATAAAATAATTGAATCATTTTCTAATTGTATTCTTATCCTCATATGTGTGTGTCTCTGTGTGTGCTCATATGTGTGTGTCTCTGTGTGCGTGTGCGTGTGCGTGTGCGTATGCGTGAGAGATAGAGTAGTAAGTCTTGGTAGAGGGAGTAGTTGGCACCGGCAAGTGAAAGACTTTTTCCGGCGACGTTGTAGAGAAGAAGAAAACGAAGGTGAAGAAAGATCGCACGATGGAAGAAAGAGAAGAAGGTGGCGACCACAGTGACGGTCACATAGAAGGAGGCTAGATTAACAAAGAAAAGAAGAAGAATGAGGTGACGGCGGTTATGGAGGTCACCGTTGCTAATGAATCCACAGAACGGCATTGTAGCCGTTCCTTCGTCGGTGGGTGCTGCTAATAGTTCTCTCGCTAGTGAGTGGGGTTGCAGCTAATGTTGAAAGTTTATTATTTAGGGTTTAAAGTTTAAAATTTGTTATTTTTATTTATATTTTGCTTTATTTTAAAATATAAACGTATTGCCAGTCAGTCAAAAAAAAAATTAATACACATTAATTTTTTTAGACTAATTTTGTATTTTAAATATAAGAGAGAAAATACGAAACATTAAATATAAATATATGTTTCTTGCATTTATTTTAATGGATTTTTAAATGTCATTGACAGAAAAATATAGATTTTATTGGTTATTTAATTAATTGTATTGTTTTAATTTTGTTGAGAGATCTCACCTTCTCTCTTATGTTTTTGGCTATAAAAAAAATTAAAACGTTAACTAAGAAAATATACTCTCTTTTCTTTTTATATAAGAAAAAGATTGAAGATATAGATATGATATATTCTATTAAAAATTGTTTATCACTTAAATTTTGTATTATAAAATTTTTAATATTTTATTTTATTATTATATATTCGTATATGATATCTGTGTGTATAGCTTTTATTAAAAAGGTTAAAATATTTTTGAAATAAACAAATAATACAAAAGATGAAATTAAACATGAATTAAATATTTTCGGATTTTATTAATCTATATAAGTGTAACAATACACATTAATTTTCACTATTACAATACATTCCTTACTACTCACATAACATACATTAAGGTACTACTAATCTCTTGCTTAAAAAATGAAGAGTGATGGTGAAAAGATTAAGAAAAACAAAGGGAAACAAAAGATAGAGATAAAGAAGATCGAGGAAAACAGATATTGCCAAATTACTTTTTCAAAGAGAAAAGAGGGTATTATGAAAAAAGCAAATGAAATAAGAGCTTTATGTAATATTAATATTGATTTGATAATGTATTCTTCAAGTAGAAAACCTTATTATTATGGCGATTCTTCATTAAAGACCATGAAAATAGCTCTTTCAAATGAACAACAATTTCACTAAAACAGTAATCAATTTCTCGATATGCAAAATCTTATTAAAAGGAACGATTCACTTGTGGATCGATTGAATGTTAAAAAAAAAAGCTAAAACTCTTTTTAAGATTTTAAAGACAATTAAAAATGATAGCAGCATCACTAATTGGTGGGATTCTATTTCTCAAAGTTATGAAAAAAATAAAGAAATAGAAGAAGCTCTTTTAGGTCTTCAGATCTTCTTGAGAAACCAAATTTCTTTCAGAATTGATGCAAATCAGGTTACAATTGCGGATACAACTACAGCTGAAAATGTGACTTCTACATCATATCACGGTGGTAAGATCTCTTTGATCATCTTAATTAGTATTGCATTAGCTTCGAAATATTTTTGAATCGTTTGTTTTTGGTGTCAACTAACTATCATTTTGAAAAAATTAATTGGACATAGATATATGAATCGTATAGCTAAAGGTCTCATGTTTTGTGCAAAAATTTCAAATTTTGGATATTGATAACATGAATTATCTTTTTACCAAAATCTTCATATTTCATTTACATAAAAACTTTCTTAGATACGAAATAATAGATGTGGATTATATTACATAGGTAGAGATCACTTAAATTTCTACTAAAATTTTGACTTTTGAAGAAGTTAAAGCATGAGTAGTTATTTCTTTGGAATTTTAAAATGTTAAAGGATTTGACTGTAGAACGTTTTTACAAAGTAAATTTTTATATATTTAATATCATTAAAATATCAAAATTTTATCTCTCTATAAAAAATTCTACATTTGCAGTTTCTACAATTAAGTAAAATCAATTGTTAAATAAAGGTAAAAAAATAAATAAATTCATATCTAAGACAAATTTCATAAATTTTATTATTAAGCAAAGTTAATAATGTTGTTGGTCAATTTTGTCTTATTAATAATAAATGTTCAATTCTTCAATGTGACTTGTTTTAATTGTTTTTTAAATAGATCAAACCATGGTTCAAGTTAACACTGAAATTATTGAACCATACCCTACTAATGCAAGTGTGAGTATTTTCTCCAACCTAGCCTTTGATGACCATAATGCCCCTGTTCAGTATCCTTTACCAGATCAACACCAACAAGGATATAATGGTCCATTTTTCTACAATGCTGGTAATTGGAATGGTGCTGGGGAAGTCACGGCGGCCACGGCGATGGCGGTGGAAATCATCCTTACACTTCAAATTATAACAATAATAACGCCGGAGACTTTATTGGTTTTCCATACAACAACAATAATAATCCATTAAACAATGATGGTTATGGCGGTGTAGGGTTTTTCTAAAGGAATTTGTAGGCAATAATAAAATTTGTGCTGATTAAAGTTAATGTTAATGTTGTTTTCCCATTATTGTTGAACCTTGGAAAATATATAAGACATATTATAGTTTGCTATTATTAATATAATGTTGTCCTAAATTAGATATCATGTTAAGTTGTCCTATTATATGTTACATGCATGTATGTGATGAAAATTGTTATAGCAGAAAATAATCATGCATATTTGTTCCAATAAGTGGGTCAACTTACTCACCTAGATGCAGTGGGTGGAGTTAATAATCAGAAATTTTTTTCAAGGTCAAAAACTTTGTCAAGAATTATTCAAACACGAACAATGAGGCACGAATTTAATTTAAGATATTGTTGTTAGAAAATAATTTTGAATATCTTAACCATTGTGGGATCTATATATTTAATTTTTCAAACAAGACAGATGGTTAATTAAAATCTCAGCGAGTATACTTTGACAACATTAATTAATTATGATTTTATGTATAATCTATGATGCATGGACACTGGCACGACATGGGATACGTTGACACGCGAATTTTAAAATCTTATAAGATACGAGAATATATATACATATAAAATATAAAGTATTTTTTGGATAAATCGTAATTATATTTTCATATTTTATTGATATTAAAATATAAATTAATTTCTTAAATTATTTTTAATGTCTTATTTTAATTATATCAAGTATTTAAAATATTTTTTATTTTAATAAATAATAAATATATACTAGATCTAAATTCATTTCAAGAATATATGTTAAAAATAAAATTGGACACGCTCACATATAATGGTATTCAAGTGTGTCCAAACGTGTACAAAGAAATTTTTTTTACTTTTTATTAAGATACGTACAGTACAGTTGGACACAGCAAACACGCGTGTCGAACAAATGTTGGTAAGTATCATATTTGAAATGTGTCTGACACACAGACATAACAATTCAACGAAATATTCGTATTTCATAGATAACATAAAAAAGGAGACAATATAATGAATAATATATTTTTTATTTTTATTTTTTTAAGTTGGATTTATCAGATCAATATGCGAATATGATATTATACAATATCCTATATACTTGTGGATTGCAAAATTCAAATTCGGATACAAATCAAATCTAGTGATTAGACAATCAAATTCCTTTCTGTAACCCCTATTCTAAATCATCGTCAAAATTGAAACATAATAAAAATAACATCATAGCAAATATCCCATATATATATATATATACCCTTCCCCCACACACATAAATTTATCAAAAAGTGAA
>NC_029774.3:130991543-130997010 GCF_000817695.3 Arachis duranensis
TCATAAAAATTAATCTAAATATAATGTGTCTATATTTATTATATATTGTAGAGAATTTCATAAATATTTTTTTTCTTCAAGAATTACCCTGGCCAAAATACAATTTTTTAACCAAAAAAGAGTAGGAGAAGGGAGAGACCAAATTATTGAATTAATTTCTTTAAAAAAAATTAGAATTTTGTTAGGTAGATAATGATTTTTGTAAACAACGTGAATAAGAAGTTCTAAAATTGGTCTAATAAAATAAAAAATATACTACACCTTAGAAGAAGGAAATTAGCATAATATTGGGTATAACTGCAAGTCTGCACATTTGCAAATCCTTATTTTTTAAAAAATTTAAAATCTAAAATAATTAAAAATTAATTAAATTAATTAATTTTAATTTTCTTTTTTATTCTATTATTCACATTGTTCATTATTTTCATTGTCTCCTTATATACTTTTCCAAAAAATTAAGACTTTGTTTAAACAATTTTTAAAGTTGAGCCTCCTTGGATACGACACGCTCGCCCAACTTGTGCATCAAACTGTTATATATGTGTTTTATTTGAATTTATCTATCTTCAACCTATATATATTTAAATTTCATTTTAATAGTTAATTTCCTCAAAATTTCGTTTTTTTTCTAGCTATTGAACTCTATCTAATCCAACCTCTTAGTTGAGTTCTCTGCATGTTATTTTTCTAGCTATTCTTAACTATTTCTCTATAACATATATAATCTCTAAAATCAATATAATTAAAAAAATATATAAAAGAAAGAATAATTTTTTTATTAACGAGTTATAAGTTATAACTTAAATGACATATTTTTTTATATTAATCTAGAGATCGCAGATTCGAATCTTTTTATTTTTAAAAAAATATATTTTTAGTTGACATTATTCTAGCAAAAGCAAAAGCAGCTGTTTAAAGCACATGATCATAATGAAGTTCGTGCACTGCATCATATATATTGCATTGGGTAGGGGACCAAATATGTGAATCCTTTCTAGTTTCAACACGTAGTAGTGTTAGTTGTGCACTGCAAATTGGAACATTCATTATTATTTTCTCCCTAGTTATATATACTAGAGCAATGTTAGGGGCCAGTAATTTTTGTGATTGTTAGCTATCAATGATGATTTGATGGTGTGAGATTAGTGTGAGATTTCATTCAATAGCTCATCTTTCTCTGCTGATTACATACTGACCAAAATTCAATAAAACTGCTAGCCCCTAGGCCTTTTCTATATACTAGTATTATATATCAAGATTCATCACTCGAAAAGCAATGCAAGTTTTGCTTTCTTATTTCAATTAAACCTCCCAAAAAGAAGAAGGGAAAATCTATCTAGCTAGATTATGAACAACAAAATTAATTAAATGTATGTTTATATGATAAAAAATAGTTATTTTGTATATATAGTCGAATTTGATTTATAAAATATTGAGTTATAATTATATTTTTTTGTTTATTGTAAGCAATAATCATGCTTGTTGCGGGACAGTACTAGCAGCTAGGTATACTTTGGTACGTAACTGTCATGGGATTGTGGGTGTGGAATAATAATGGGGGTGCTGGCAAAAATAATGGACCCAATTTTATGCAACTGCACTTGTCTTTGTTTTCGAATCTTCATTGGCTCTTAAAAAAAAAAAAAAAAACTTATAATAAGGAAAGAATTTCAAAATTATTGAAATGTCAGTGTTTCAAAAACATTTAAAAATTTTCAATAAGTACATATGCTGATATGCATGTTCTTGAGAAGTTTATGGTGTATATGCTTGTTAACAAATAATGATGATATAAATTAAAGAAAAGAAAAATATCATATATATGCGTGCAGAAGTATAATGCATGACAGGAGACGAGGACCGATCATATGCGGCACACTACTTTAAAGACATCACAAAAATTTGTAGTTATTTCAGTAATTTTGTTTGCAACTATATATATCCCAAGATATTGATTATTGAAACATGTTTGTCAACCAATCATAGTGTCATTAGTGTCTCAATGGCCATGCCAAATATTTTCAAAATACTGTATACATATAAAAAAATAAGTTAGAGATATAATTATTAATATTATTTTTTTATCGATTTAAATTTTTAGAATAAGATTTAATTTAAATAAATTTTTTAAATAAGTTTTTTGGAAAATGAGTTTAAAATATAAGGACTTTTATTAATAGCATATTATAAATAAGTTATTTTATATTTGAATTTTTAGTTATAGAAATACTTATTTTAAAGTTGTAACATTTGAATAAATGACTCAAAAAATACAATTTTTTTACACAAAGAGAATGGATATTAAAATAACGATGATAACAAATATCTTTTAATATTTAATATTGATTTTACATAATTTAAACACTAAGATTTTATGTCACACATAATATTAAATACAAATTTAATAATAAAAATAAAGTAGTAAAATGATAAAAAAAATTCTGAAAGGAACACATACATGCAGCAGGTGGTTCGTAAATGGAATATTGTGTAAAAATGGTGGTGAAAAGCTAATACTTTTAGCAGATAGAACATTGAGTGAAAAATAGTGGTGAAGTGCTAATATTTTCATTAGAAACAGAAAAAATTATTTCATCAAGCCAAGAATGAAAGTAGCACAATGTTCTCTTTTATTTTAAAGTCAATTTTTTTAATAGAAATGATAAAATAACTTCTGAAAAGAAAAAAGTCATTTTTTTATTTCTTCAAAAGCTCTCCGTTAATTTTTCAAGAAGTTAAAAACATTTCTCAGGAGTGGTATTAAACATGCTTAATGTAACTTTTTATAATCTAAATGTTAAAAAAAAAGTTTTTGCTACTTTTCAAACAATTTTAAGTAGTTTTACGATATGGTATCAGATCTCTGTATTCGAAAAGTCAAGAATTTGATCTAATAGCATAAGATAAATTAAAAAAAAAAGACTTATGCAAAAAATTAAACAAATTCAAATCTAAACAATTTTTTTTTCTCAATTTAAATTTTTGAGATGAGTGATTTTATAACAAAATCAATCCCTATATATATTTATATATTTTGTTTAATATATTTTTGTTAATGTTTTTGGGAAGTTAGATCCATGGTCATTTTTATTAATTATTACCTTAGATTTCATGTTGAAGCATATTTCTAGGGAGCATGCCAAATATTTCGTTGGTATTGCCATAGCCATATTTAAGTCATCATTATATTGTACTCCGATCTGTCCATGATTATTTTTGAACAAGCTAAGCGTTCTTATCAAGATCAGATCCTAGGCAACTCCCATGGCTATTAGCTATGCACGCACTTCTTTATTTTCTCATAATGACTTTGGTTATGATGTTGGATTAATAATTTACCCCTCAATAAAAAGTTATAACTACTAGCTATTAGCTAAAACACAATCTTTTACTTAATTAAAATTATGTGACCGACATATATTAAATATATGGTCTGATTTTACTTGGAACTTATCTTGAACTTTACTTGAATAAAAATATATTAGCTATTTACTTATTATTCTATTTCATTCTTTTCATTTATAGGATCATAATTTTTTAAAGTAAAAAAATTAATAAAATAATAAAGTAAAAAATTAATTACTTTTAAATTAAAATAATAAGACATATATTTCATAAAAATTATAAAATTAATAGTAATTAACCCTTTACTTTATTATTTTATTAACTTCCTCACCGTATAAATCTAAATTCTCATTTATAATATATACCTCAATTCGCAAACAGATTACCTTTTAAAATCATATTATATTAGCTATATCAGTCAAGCAATATGATGAGAATAACATAATCAATACATGTTTCTTTGTATAAACTACACCCTAAACCCTAATAATTGAAATAGCACATCATTGATACATTTACTATGACTTAGTTTTGATGCAAATATATCTATGTATCGAAAATATTTTAAAACAAAAAAAAATTAGCCAAAACACCCGTAACTTACCTTATTTAATATTTATTAATTGTTACGACAATTAATGAATGCTAAATAAAATAAGTTTTGACTTTTTTTTTATTCTCTAACATTACCGATAAATAATCCCTCAACTTAATTTATTATGATATATCAAAATTCAAAAGTCATAATTGAACATAACTGAACATTATGGCTGAATGAAATGACCTAGCTAGAAATCCATTTATTATAATAATAAGCTCTATAATGTACAAATCAAATACTAGTTCTGGTTTTATTAATGACATACAAGTCACTTTTTACTTCTTCGGTATTTTCTTTTTGTTAGATTATATTTATTGAATAAAATTGCTGTATCTAGCTAGACACAAAAGTTGTGATTACTTTTTCCCCGTAGGAATGTTTCTAAAAAAAGAAGAAGGAAATAATGTAAACAACATATGAAAACGAATGGAAAGCAGGAGTCAAAGTGTGAAAGCTAAGCAGAAATGGATCCTTCAAAACTTTATCATTATTTATGAAGCTACATTATTACTTCTTTTCTTACATGACTTTCCATATCAGTTATAATCAAGCATGTATATCTCACGGGACACTAACTATCGAAGTGCATGAATATTAAGTTCAAAAGAGAGCACTTAGTTTTACTCATAATGGAATTTGTGATAGAAACGTGCACTTAATGAAGGATGTATGTGTCTACATCACATTACTCCACTTCTATACACATACATACAATTACTCATTCATTTCGTATGTATATAATTTATGGCTATATATTCCTAACCTTTCTTATTATGCTGACAACTTTTTTTTATTTTCAATTTAGTTTCTGAAATTGAGTTAAGTTCACTTAGTTTTGAATAATATATATTTTTGAAGAAGAGTGCTAGAGAGCCATTAATTTTGAAGTTTTATAATTATCAATTGGTCATTAATAATGTTTTTAATAGTGTGAGATTACATTCAATAGTAGGAGATCACTTATTTTTTTTTATGATTAACTGCTGGATAAAAAATACAAAAATTGTTATTCCCTAGACTTTTTTATTTTTGAAAATAGTATAAAATTTCTGGTCGCTTAAATGTGTATTGAAAAATATCGATATTTTTAAAAAGCAAATAATCATTAAAAATAGAAAGAAATTAAATTAGATATTCGTTAAAAATCAATACAAAAATAATATTTATACACTAAAATTAGTAATTAAAATCAATTATCATATATTTATGTATAAATATATGTGTTGTTTAATTCATTTTTAATATGTATTTTATATTTAATATATATTTTATATTAATAACTAATTTTGATAGCTGGTTTTAGTATACAGGTTGATATCATTATCTAATGTTACATAAATAATTAAAGGGTAAATACTCCGTCCGACCCGTAAGACATAACGCATCTTAATCATTCTTAAACCTTAATCAGGTCTCACCTATTAAAAAAAATGATGAATCGACTCTTACTACCATATGACAAAAGATTGTCGCTAACATATCAAGTAACCCTATCACGTGTCACCTCCAAATAGTTACGGG
>NC_029774.3:130997069-130997605 GCF_000817695.3 Arachis duranensis
TCCTTCCTTCTTGCCAATTTTCTTTAATGGGTGGGAGTCTGACTAAAGTTTAAAAATGATTAAGGTGTACTATATTTCACAAAAAAAAATAAAAAACAAAATAAAGTATCGAAAATGTTTAGTAACAAAAAAAATTAGTCAAAAACAAATAAAATTTGTCTTATTTAAGATTCATTAATTGTCACGACAATTAATACATACTAAATAAGATAAATTCTGAGAGTTTTTTTTTGTCTTCCTGATAAAATATTTACCCATAATTAAATATCAGTGAAGATTTTTCATTGTAAGTGATACTCATGGCCTGATATAATCTGTTAGGGTATGGGTAGATGCTTTTATTTGTTGAGAAGCTCTATAATTTAAATGGCCCCTCCCAACTCTATGCATTCTTGCCCAGTATATGCCCAAAAGGTTGTCATTGAATCCGCATGTTATTGGTGCTTCCTTGTGATAGCAACCTTCCGTCAGGGTAGTCACATGAAATCTTAGACAACAATATCACCCATAAAGATTTAGGATAGTGACCCTGATAA
>NC_029774.3:130997635-131000325 GCF_000817695.3 Arachis duranensis
TAATTTACTCTTTTTTTTTTTTTTTCTAAGTCAACTACAAATTGGCTCGGAACTACCTCACATCAAAATTCATGTTTGTTAATTGTTACCCTCTTTTAGTTAACAAAGTTGTCTCTTAAAAAAAATAATTACTAGAGTTAAAATTAAATGAGTTTAACCCAACCACAAAAATAAGTGAGAGAAAGTATAGAGGAATAATGATCATGTTAAACAATGTAAACAATGAAATAGAAAAGGGTTAAAGTGTAAAAAATAAAAATAAAATTTTTAAAAGAGTAATTAGGGGTAGATTTTTTTTTTTTTTTTTGAAAAAGTATAGGTAGATAATGAAAATATTAAACAATGTGAACAATAGATATATCAAATATTTATTTTATTAGGTGTGTGGATGATTATTCTAATATTAAAATTTAGATGAGTAATTTGAAGGTGTAATGTGTTTTTATTTTATTGGTAGTTGTTCATGTTGTTCAAAAAAGTCATTGATTATCTAACATAACTTTTTTTTTTACCTTTTGTGGTCTATTATTCACAATTTTATTAAATAGACAACGAAGATTGTAAATAATGAATTACATCTCAGACTTATGAATAAATTTAATTAATTTAAAATTTAAATTTTAAAATTAAAATTAATTTTTTTTAACTTATTATTTATGTTGTTTAAAAAAAACGTTATTTCTATACTTTCTCATAACTACATGCTTGATTGAACATCTTAGAGAGAAAATGATTGCCTTAACCCTTCGGAAAATTGACCTGGGCCAAAACCTTTTCTTTAATTCAAATTACATAGCTAATAAGAAAACATATGTGGAAATTGAACAAAAGTCTCACCCATGACTAATAATAGAATAAAAATAACAAATAAAGTTCTTTTATTTTTGTATCATTAATTCATTATTGCAAATACTATTAACATTTGATCGATATTGATGAGTTGACTAATGCGAGAGGCACAGAAATATATAACACTAAAAAAAGTTCAAAATGTTCGTACGGCTCTACTGATATAATAATAATATAAGAGACTTACGAGAGAATGAGTGGAATTTATAATTTTTAATTATTAAATTATTATACTAAAAAAATTAAATTAATAATTAAAAATACAAATAAAAAGAAAATAAATTCGGATGGTTTTTGAACGTTTATTGTGATACAGCTTTATATAAAAAGAATGTAAAAATTTAGATAAATTCGACTCTACGTGGTTAATAACTGGCCGTTAAATAAAAATTTAATTAAATCAATTAAATCTACTCTCATATATCAACTTCACCTGAACACTGCACCTAAGTTTCTTAAGAGAAGAGAGTATAAATTGTCATTGATTCTCCTCAAGTATTGGAAGGAATTGAACAAGTAATAGTGAGCGAGAATCCAAGAAAGAACACCATGGTTGTTAAGGTTGTGTCCCACACAAGCGAATTAAACCGCTTTCTCCCCATCAAGCCATGCAAAACTACTCCTCCAACCATCTTTTCCGGCACCCCTGAGGTTGACCTCTCCCACCCGGAGGCCAAGACAATAATGGTCAAGGCCTGCCAGGACTATGGCTTCTTCAAGCTCATCAACCATGGCGTTTCATTCCACCTCATCTCCAACCTCGAAAACCATGCCCTTAACTTCTTCAGCCAGCCGCAGTCTCTCAAACACATGGCTGCGCCGCCTCACGACCCTTTTGGCTACGGCAGCAGCCGAATTGGCTCCAACGGGGACGTCGGCCGGGTCGAGTACCTCCTCCTCAACACCAACCCCGATGTCCTCTCCCCTAACTCCCTCCTCATTCTCCACCAGTTACCCGTACTCTTCAGGTTCCATGATTCATGTTAGATATACAATCATTTATATTATATAATAATTTCATGACATATTCCATATTTTTTATAAAGTGAAAGATTAGGTGCATTGAACTTCACGTGAAATTGATATTTGAGAATTGTTAATTAATTTGACTGATTTGACTAAATTTTTATTTAACGACTCTAAGATATCAACTTTATGTAAACTCGTCTTCGCCTGAATTTTCACCTTTTTATAATAAAATAGATTCAAATCATTTATCATCAAACATTTTGTTGTTGAAGATGCGCGTTGGAAGAGTACATGGTGGCGATGAAGAAGATGTGCTGCGAGGTGCTGGAGGTAATGGCGGAGGGACTGGGGATAGGGGAGAGGAATGCGCTGAGTAGGGTGGTTGGGGACCAGAGGAGTGATTCGTGCTTTAGGTTGAACTACTATCCGCCCGTGGCGGCGGATGGGAATATGTTGATTGGGTTTGGGGAGCACACAGACCCACAGATAATATCAGTGCTTCGATCGAACAGCGAATCAGGGCTTCAGATTTGTCTCAACGATGGCAGTTGGGTTTCCGTACCACCCGATCCTACTTCCTTTTTCATCAATGTTGGTGACTCCTTGCAGGTACCTACCCATCCCTTCAACCATTCACTCCTTCTTTCCTTCATCTTACCACATGTAAAATGTTATTCATAGGCTAATATATTTATGTATATTATGATTTAATTTATTTTAAATCTTGTATCTATATTTTAACATATATTTTATACTAATAGCTAATTTAATGACTAATTTTTTTATATACATAGCATAATTATTCTTCTTTAGGGGACAAAATAGTTACGAGTGTTTAATTTTTTTTAACCATATTATTTGAACATCAAAAT
>NC_029774.3:131000388-131012126 GCF_000817695.3 Arachis duranensis
GTAAGCATTTTATTCTTTTTGCGATTGTTAAGATTTTTAAATATTTATTAAATTTAATTTTCATGCAAAATAAAAAATTATCAAATGTTTATATTAATTAATATTTCATGTTTATTTTTTTCTAATAACAATTATATGTCATTCTAGAAGATAGAATAAGTATAATACAACACTTATTTATATTAATTAGTAAATTACATTATATTTTTATGAAAACCATTTTATCTTTTTGCATAATTTTCTAGTATAATCAAGATGTTTTAACTTTTAGTTTTTGTATTTTTTTTATCCCTTCTGTTATTCGTATTTTTTTCACGTTATATCATTTTTTCTTAGACTATATAATATATAGATTATAGAATAAAGTATTGTACTAATTCCTAACCTTTGAATCAAATCCTCTTTTTATTTCTAATATTTGAAACATCTTATTTTATTTCAAATATCTTATTTCGACTTATTTTAGTTACTTAAGTCAAAATGAAAGTTTTTTATTTTTCCAAAATTACTATTCCATTATGATTTCCTTCAAGTAGCACCAAAAACTGTAATAGAAAAAATAATATTTTTTGAAAAAAAAGTTGACCGAAAAACAAAAAACACAACTAAATAACATATTTAAAACAAAAATATAATGTTTTAAACATTAAAATCAAAACTAAAATTTAACTAAAATACTAAAAATTAAAATAATATTTTATCTTATATTATATATGTCCAATTCTATAGTACTTTTTATTTCGGTTCTTAATTTATCTAACTTATTTTTTAAAATAAAAAATTAAATGTTTAGAATTCATTAAATATTAACAATTTAAATTTTTTTAACAAATTAAGTACCATGCTAAAGGCACGTTAGCCAGTAGCCAGCACCATTATATATAGACTCCACATCACATTCAATATCAAAGAAAAATAAGTGATTGTAATCTCATAAAAAAAGAATATAGATATCATTTTTGACCAAATAATACCCTACATTCTCAAGGGAAGAACAGGAATCATGTCTCAATCTTGTTCCTCATAATCTGCCAGCGACTGATGTCCTTGTTTTAGGGGTGTGTGTACCTATGTGTCGAAAAAAAAAAAGTCATATATGCTTACTATTATATTGCATTGTTAAGAAAATGACATTCCAATATTTGATTCATTCTACTAGTTGGTCTTTTATTATTTTCCTCCAAATTTTTTTAAAGAATAAAATATATTTTTATTTTTAACGTTTGTAATTTTTTTAAAAATATTTTTAATGTTTTATTGCATTTAATTTTGTTTTTAATGTTTTTTATTTATGTTAAAATTATTTTTAGATATTAATTCTATGTAAAATATTAAAGACAAAATTAAAAAATTTTAAAATTATTTTGACACAAATAAAAAATATTAAGAATAAAATTGATCGAAAATAAAAAAATAAATAAAATTAAATATTAAAAATATTTTTAAAAAAAATCACAAACATTAAAAATAAAAAGTATATTTTATTTTTTATTTAATTTTATCTGACTTGGTTTTGCACACGTGAAGGTAATGACCAATAGAAGATTTAAAAGTGTAAAGCACAGGGTATTGGCAGAGTCAAAGAAGTCAAGAATGTCAATGATATATTTTGGAGGAGCAGCATTAAGTGAAAAGATAGCACCATTGAAATCACTCATGTCGAAAGATGAAGAGAGCCTTTACAAGGAATTCACATGGTTGGAATACAAGAATGCTGCTTACAAGTCAAGGCTTGCTGATAATAGGCTCAGCCTCTTTGAGAAATAATAATCTCATCCCACAATAATATGAAATTAAATATAACGGCGCAGAGAATAAATTTCCAAAATAGTGTTTTCGATTTACGGTTTTTAATATTTTAATCTTTCAAATTCAAAAATTATTATACTAGTTTTTGAAATTCGAACACTATATTAGTTTGTGAATCTTTTTTAATGCTGCATCAATAAATAAAATAATGAGTTGATTATGACTTAACTTGACAGATTAGACATATAGTTAAATAATGCCGTTTTGTTTAACATTCAAATAAGACAAAATAAAAAAACAAAAAAAAATTGTATAATGTACAAATCGTATTAACTTATTTTATTTTCTAAATGATCGATATCTTTTTTTTTTAATTGTTTAAGCACCAAAATGAAATCACGTTATTTAACTTTGTACTTAGTATGGTAAGTCAGAGATAACTCAATGTATCATTCCGAAAAACAATAAAAAAAGTCAAGAAACTAATATAGCGTTTGAAGTTGAATCTCAAATACTAGTATAATAAATTTTAAATTTAAAAAACTCAATCAATAAAAATTGTGAATCTCAAGAATCACTATAAAAATTTATTCCATCAAACATACATAGTATTTGAATTTCGCTAAGGAGTCAATTGAATATTTATACAATGTGTATAATGTGCTATTTATTTGGCCTAATATGAGTTAAAAATGAACATCTAGAATAAAATATTACTAATTTCTCAAATACAATACACTTATACTATCCAAAATAACCATCTAGATATCAGAAATAATAAACATATGATATTCTACTAAATCAAATATCTCTGTATCCCCATTATACACATTATATAAATACTCTGTTAACTTACTATATTTTCTCATAGTATTATTATTTCGTTGGATTGAGCGCGCGTTAATAAGCTCACCAAGTTGCAATCAAGCTCAAATATATTAGCTTCGGTCCCTTTTCAATTTTTTTAAATTGAAATTAAGAATGTAAACATATATTGGGGGACAAATTACTAAAATAAATTGGTTGTCTTTTAATATTATCAAAATATAACATCTATACATTAAATACAACATCGGATTGGTGTGCCTTGTTTAAAATTTAAATTTGTGAGTTTGACAGGTATTTAAGTACGATTTAGGTTAAATTTATACTCTACATATGTTTTTAAATTTTGACACTACACTAGTTAGCCTAAATGATGATATGTTAAATTTTTATTCATGTAAAATAAAAATATTTTTTATTTATCTAAAATAGAATTTATAGAGATATAAAATAAAGAATTATGTGTTGTATGCATATCATTTCGACTATCATGAATTAATCAACTTAATATTCATCCCTTTTGGTGTACCATTCTAAATTCATTACAACATGATGTAAACGAAAGTGGTATAAAAATAATATAAGTTTTTATAAGTAGTATATATTATTGTATTAAACTAGAAACAAAAGCATGATACAGTCTATGCAAACAACACCAAAATATATAATGACTTCAACCACTTGTCTATGTGTACTTAATGCATCACAATAAGTCACATAATATTAAGAACTTTAACCTCTCATTTTCTTTTCTTATTACATTGTACCTTTAGAAAACGAGAATAATTATTGTCAAATTTTTTTATAGTATTCCAATATAAATTTTATATTATAAATTTTAAAAGACCAATTGAACTTGCAGCACTCAAACAAAATTCTATTTTGCAATTTTTTGTATGAATTTCATATCATAAGAACTTAACTTTAATTTAGAAGATAATCAGCCATATGACTCGGACAATAAAAAAAATTTAAATTGAATTCAACGTCAGTATAAATGAAAAAAATTAGATTCGATGAATCTAAAAACGGTTATGAATTTTTATATTAATAAATGACATATCATTTTTTAGGGGATATATAGACAAACATAAATCACTATAGAGTACTGCGATTTATATTTTTTAAGTATTCTATCAGAAATTGCTAGAAGGATATAGCGGTTTCTTTTCACACACAATTCAATATAAACAGCTACACCTTTCGACAGTTTACGTCCAAATCATAATTCATAGTATCTCTATGGTAGTTTCTATAGAAATAGAAAAAATGCATTTACGTCTATACATTATATTCTAATAATATTAAAAGATAAATAATTTATTTTAGTAACTTAGCCTATATTTAGAGAACAAAAATTATAAGTCAAACATACATGTAGAAACTCTTAAAATTAATTATTCGTATATAATATATATTAAAATATAAAATATATATATTAATCAATTTATAGAAATATTTTGGTAAGTTCACTTTGGATTTTGATCATGGATTGAAATAATAAATCAAATTGGTTGAGTATTTAATCAAGTTGGATTCATCTAATAGTTAGTTCACTAATTCATTTTTTTAATTAATTTTTTTTGTTACTAAAGATGTTTGTACATCCCCCAACCCGACAGGTTAAGAACTAATCCTTCACGAATCTAAGCTCTATTTAAGGATCTGCTGCTGGCCAATGAATTGCTGCATACATAAGGCAGAATTTAAACTCTCGATATTTATTTAAACGAACAAGTAAGCTGACCACTTGACCAACCCAAGTTGATTTTCGTACTGCAAATACTAATGCAACTTAAATCACAATATCATGAATGGTTGTAATTATAATTTAAAATTTTAGTTTTTTAGCTACAGTACAATTTACACACAAACTTGTGGGCGCCATGTCTATTAAGTTCATCAATAAGTACAATAATGGTCGGTGATTTTTTCTTTTTGTTTGTTTGTTCTCTTCAAAGACATACACATGCATGCATGTAATGTAATGCATTTGATGAGTTTTTGCTTTCAAGGGTCCAAATTTGACGTACCTTATGCAGTTATGCACATGCGATCATACTTAGTGTGCGTTTGAAAAGTTTTAAAAATATTTTTTTTTTAACTTTTGACTTATAAAAAATAGTAATATTAATATCTGGTGTAATTTTTAAAACGAAATTACAGTTTTTTAAGAAGTTATTTAAGAGCTTATAGAGAAATTTAAAAAAATGATTTCTTTTATAATACTATTATTTTTTATCACATTTTTATAAAATAAATACTTGTAGAACTAAAAATTCAAATACAAAATAATTTATTTATAAGCTATTTTTAATATAACTATTTATTATTTAAACTATTATTTTAAAAAAAACTTAATTAAGCTATTTATCCAAACTGTGACTTAATACTATTAGAATCGAAGCCACAAATACACGTGTGCATCCCATATTGTTATTGAGAACCAACAAACAAAGACCATTTTTTTTTTTTCATTTCCATCATAATAATTAAAGTGAGTTCATCTTTATTTGAAAATAAACATATGCTGCTATCTACATTTTGCTTGCCAAATTCATTGAACTTCCCATCCGTTACGTCCGTACGAAAAAACTGGACTATGTGCAAATAATAACAACTATTATACAATGGCATAATGCCAATATAATGCGTGGCGGATCTAGGGGCCTAAGATGGCCATGGTCCCCAAAATTAAAAAAAAAATAGTAAATAATAATAATTAATAATATTAAATTTATTTTTATATATAATATTAAAAAAAATATAAGTTATAAAATTTTATAAATTAAAATAATTAAAAACTGCACTATGTATTAGATATTTAAATTATTGTTGCGATCCTCTAAAGTTTGAATTTTACTTTAGAGAGTAAAGTGTGATCTCTTAACAAATAGCCCATTCTAATAATTAATAAAAATGGTTTTATTATACTAGCCCAAGTCCATGTTATTAATTAAAGTAACACTAGTACATTTTTCAAGTATTTGTTTCAAACCATCAGAGACATCAGCGCCACTTTTTTCTCTCTTTTAGTGGTTTCTAAACTTTTGGTCTTCTACTCTTCTCATTCTAATTTTCTTTTCATACCAAAATAAGACATATGAAGAAAAACCATTGAAAAAAAGTGAACAGCAAAATATTAACCATTAAATGCACAACAATGATTCAAAGAGGTATATTTCAATTTTTTTTAAGTTAATAACAATGTCAAGTATTATTTATATTATTTATTTAAAATAATTAATTTAATTTTTTTTATAATGGACAGTGTTCAAAGATTGAAGTGAGGGCAAAACTCAATAGAATTATTTTTGGGTGAGACTTGGAACAAAAAAATAATCAGGTAAATCAATAACTTTATTTTTTGTTATTATATATTTGTGTTTCTAAAATTATTTGTTATTGCTCAATAGGTTTAATATTTTTTTTAAAGAAAATAATATATATGCAATTATTTTTGTTTTTTTGTTAGATAATTCAAGTTAAGTTAAAAATGTCAAAGATGAAAACAATTCACTCATTTTTCAAGAGAAAAGAGAGAATATATGATGAACAAAATTCAGTTTCAGATTCTTTGAGTAATGTTCAAAATATTATTGAGCAACCTGTGACACAACTTGTTGAGCAAGATATTCAACCCCCTGCTTCCAAAATAAGAAGGACTGAAATAGATCAAGTTAATATTGATACATTGATGCGTGATCTCGGAAAGCGTCCGCATCGCAAATTTGGAATTATCCTGTCAATCAACAAGATGAAATCCGTAGAGCATACATAAAGTTTGGATCATATCAATTTATTATGGATGAGTACCCTCTTTCTGGTCTAGAAAGTCATCCTCGTCGTTTCAAAGCTCATTGGTTTAAGAGTTTTTCTTGGCTAGAATATTCGCCAGAAGTGGATGCTGCTGCATTTTGTCTTCCATGCTATTTATTTTCTAGAAAATCAAGTCCATTCACATCAGGAGGATTTCGCAATTGGAAAAAAGTGAATAATGGAAAGGATTGTGCATTTTTATCTCATGTGGGTAAATCTCTTAATTCTCCTCATAATATTGCTGTTAAGTCTTGTAAAGATTTGCTTAATCAATTATGTCACATTGACAAAGTATTGGCTAAGCAAAGCTCACAACAAGTTTTAAGCAATAGATTGCGTCTTAAAGCCTCTATTGATACTGTCAGATGGTTAACGTTTCAAGCTTGTGCTTTTAGGGGACATGACGAGAGTCATGAGTCTCAGAATCGAGAAAATTTTCTTGAAATGTTAAAATTATTAGCTTCTTACAATAAAGAAGTGGATGCAGTTGTTTTGGATAATGCTCCTCAAAATGCAATATACACATCACCTTCTATTCAAAAGGAAATTCTACATGTTTTTGCTAGAAAGGTGCAAAATGAAATTCGCAATGAGATTGGTAATGCAAAGTTTTGTTTGATTGTTGATGAAGCTAGAGATGAATCTAGAAGAGAACAAATGGCACTTGTTGTTAGATTTGTTGATAAGCATGGATTTGTCAAAGAAAGGCTAATAGATGTTGTTCATGTCAAAGATACTACTTCTGCTACTCTAAAACAAGAGATTTGTTCTGTATTATCTCATCACAATCTCAACATTCAAAATGTTCGAGGTCAAGGGTATGACGAAGATAGTAATATGCGTGGAGAGTGGAAAGGGTTACAAGCTTTAATTATTCAAGAATGTCCTTATGCATATTATGTTCATTGCTTTACTCATCAATTACAGCTAGCTCTTGTTGCCGCGGCTAAAGAAGTTGTTGATGTTCATGCTTTTTTCCAAAGTTTGAGTAATATTATCAATGTTGTGTGCTTTTCTTGCAAACGCAATGATGAATTACGATCTGCTTATGCAACTGAAATTTTCCATTTAGTTGCAACTAATCAAATTGAAACAGGAATGGGAGCAAATCAAATTGGCACATTAAAAAGATCAGGAGATACTAGGTGGAGCTCTCACTTCAACTCAATTTGTAGCCTTTTACGTATGTTTGGAGCAACAACTTCAGTTCTGGAAGATTTGGCTACTAATGGATCTACATATTCTCAACGTGGTGATGCTACTTATGCTCTTAAATCTTTATTATCATTTGATTTTGTTTTCATTTTGCATATAATGAAAGAAATCATGGGAATCACTGATAAACTTTGTCAAGCATTGCAACAAAAATCTCAAGACATTTTGAATGCTATGCATCTGGTTTCTAGTACAAAGTCATTGATTCAACAGTTAAGAGATAGTAGTTGGGGAGCACTTTTGGAGAAAGTTAGTTCTTTCTGCAATGATCATGCTATTCAGATACCTGATATGGGTGCTTCTTTTAGTGACATAATTCGGTCTCGTCGTAAAAAGGATGTTGTCACTGTTGAACACCACTATCGTGTTGACATTTTTACTAGCGTGATAGATTTTCAATTGAAAGAGCTAAATAGTAGATTTAGTGAGCAAGCAACCGAGCTCCTCATACTGAGTACATCTCTAGATCCTAAAGATGCTTTCAAGTTATTCAGTGTTTGCAACATATGCAATCTTGTAAAGAATTTCTATTCTTTAGATTTTTCTGAGCAAGAAAAAATTCAATTGGATTATGAGTTACAACATTATGAACTTGATGTGGTTAAAGCTTCAGATTTTCAGAATTTGTCTATTCTTGCTGAATTGTGTCAAAAATTGACAGAGACAGGAAAATCAAATATATACCCTTTAATTGATAGATTAATTCGTCTTGTTTTGACTCTTCCTGTGACAACAGCAACAACTGAACGGGCCTTTTCAGCTATGAAGATTATTAAAACAAGGCTTCGAAATAAGATGGAAGATGAATTTTTAGCAGATTGTATGATTGTATATATTGAAAAGGAAATTGCTTCAAAATTCACTTCAGAGATGATAATCGATGATTTTAGTTCCATGAAGCATCGTCGAGCAAGTTTAAAAATATCAAAATCTTAAAGTATGTAGTTGAACATTGACTTTTATATAATATAATTACTTTTTTGATATATATGCTACAAATTATATTTTGTTAATTTTTTGTTATAAAATTGGCCCTCCTCTTATGAAATTTCTGGTTTCGCCACTGAATGCGTCATTGTATGCTTTCGAATAATTTTGTTCTCAATTTCTAAGATGACATGCATAGTATGTAGTAGGATCATATTTTTTGATTTGTTGATCATTTCTGATTCTAAGATGACATGCATAGTAGTAGGATCATATTCTTCTAAGTTTAGAGTTTATTTGAAATGTTAGAAATTAAAATTTACTCCAGAATTAAATTTCTTTTCTTGTTTTAGAATTATCAAAGTCTAAGTTATAGAATGTGTAGCAAGAGCTGAACTCAGTTTTAGAGAGAAGAGATAGAGAAGAGAGTGTGATTTAAAAATAAGAGTAATGTAATTGTCATTGTAAATGGATAATTATTACAGATACTAGTGGAAGTATTTATAATCGTCAAAATATTTTATAATAAAAAAGAATTAATAAAAAATGGTCAGAATTTATCTTATTTAATATTTGTTGATTATTAAAAAATATAAGAAAACAATAATACGTATTTTCTGAACAACATAAATAATAGATTAAAAAAAGTTAACTTTAATTTCAAAAATCCAAATTTGAATTAATTAGGTCTAATCATAACTTTGAATTCCTTTTTTTTTTGCCACAACTCTCTCGCAATCTTATGCCACCGCTGGTGCTGTACCACGACCCGGTGCCCCCGCAACTGCTGTCTCATTACTATATATGCGGATGGTTCTTTTTATTGTAAAGTGAATGTTTATTTGGGTATATCCTTGGTATTTTACTTGATTTGCTTGATTTTGCATGCACATGCCCGTAGAATGTTCATTTTACTATGTATACGGATGGTTCTTTTCACTAAAATGTGGATGTTTATTTGGGTCATACCATTTGGGTGAACGAAGCAAAGCAGCACGTGATGGAAGTGGCGAAGACACGACACAACGGTGTGGAAGCAAGGACAGAGATGCAGTATTGGAGAAGCGGCAAAACAAGGCTCTGGCTCGACGATAATGCAATGTCGTGAGGGGGAGAAGAAGGCACGCAGCGACAATGTCGCTTGCAGAGAAAACATGAGCGGCGCAATGCATGGGAGAGGTGCAACAGCAGCGTCGAGAGTACAGGGGGATGCATGAAAGAAGAAAGAGCAACAGCAGCATCGATTGCAGAAAGCACAGGAGTGGCGCGACGTATGGGAGAAGATGCAGCAGCAGTGCAGTGCGTTGCTTCTTCAAACGGTGACGATGGTAGTGAGGTGCATTGGTAACGCGCGACAGAGAATAGAGAGTGAAACGACTGCAGTAAAATGAGAAAAAGGTGGAAAATGAGAAATTAGGATTTTAGTAGATAAATGGGGTGAAATATTTTAATGGCACTCTTCAAATTTTTTTGGTATAACATCTTTTTAGGAAGTTTTGATTCATTTATATTTATATAATTTTATCGTTTGCAAAGTTATTCTCGATATTATTATAATTAATAAATTTCGAGTTGAACTCATTTTTTTAGAGAAGTTGTATCTATTTTTTCGAATTGAGATATTAAATATGAATTTATCGACCGTTGTGTCAAAAGTAAACCAAAAATCAAGCTAAACAATTACGTATTGGTTATAAAATTATTCGGGATATAATATGACTCAATCCTCTTTTGTCGCTCAAATCTTCGGTTAATAGTTATGGCTAATCACGCAAGAATTAGCGACTGAATCCTTACAACCTGGGCAAACTATTCCATGATTAAATTAACGGACCTACTAACCATTCTTTGTGGTTGCACCATTTTCTTTTTCATTTTATGAGATATAGCTCCAGTTTCTTTTCTCATCAATCATCATAGTTTATGTTTATACATAGGTGGACTGAGCTAAATGTACTTTTGCAGTTTTTGGTCAGTGTCGTTGTCTCCTCTTAATTTGGGCTATAAAGGACTTTAAGGCCAATCGCAAGTAAACCAACAAGACAAAAAAAAAAAAAGCAAGTAAACCAACTTGGGTTAATAAAAAAGCCAACTTATGTTAAACTCACTTGTGATAAAATGTGTGAAGAATGTGTGGGTGAAATGTGTATCTAGAATTGAGAGTTGTCAAATCTATTGAAGTATTTAAGATTGGAGGTTGTCCAATTTATTAACTAAAAAAAATTGAAGTAACAAATTATGTGTTTTTTAATATCCTACATCTAAATTCGAATATTAAGATTGCTAAATAATAAACAGAATTTTTAAGTCTTATGTGTTGTTCAATTTGAATTAGTCGAAACTAATTTATTAGTCAATAATAAATCTTAAATAAAATTTAGATTCATTACGAATTAATTTAAGTAATGAAGAATTAACGATTATAATGGACGGGGGATTATCTCGAAACAAACAAG
Organism: Arachis duranensis; assembly: GCF_000817695.3. NCBI lineage: Eukaryota > Viridiplantae > Streptophyta > Magnoliopsida > Fabales > Fabaceae > Arachis > Arachis duranensis. The sequence goes on from NC_029774.3 coordinate 131,011,380, forward strand.
AAACATGGATTTTCCAAAATTTAAAAAATAAGTCGAACTATTTAACTGATAGAAATAAAAGTTGAAAGATTCAATTGGTTCATCAATTGTAAATGTGTATTGGGACAAATCCCTATTTGGGAAATGTAGCTGGTCAACCAACCCGCCCCGCTTGGACATTGGATGCAGCAGCGGTGTTGGAGTCAATGTCATCCAGGTAATCAAATCTGATGCGCCATCAATCCCTCTTCCTCATGCATCTCGTTGGTGGATTTCAACCCCTTGCTGAGTTTCATTAACTATATGATTTTTGGTCACACAATTCCTATAAATTTTAGAAGCTGTGAATGATTGAATTGGCCTATATAGAGTGGATTGGAGTGCCTTATTTTCCCCTTTTTTTTCTCACACATGTTTCATTTGTTAAATTATATACATCAATTAAATGAATTAATTGATTATTAAACATGTGTAGGACCGACAAGCCATTCTGGCATATTGGCCCAATTAATTTACACCAAACCTTAGCAACATACTGCCATTTAGACAAGTTTTATTTTAGACCACACAGTAGCTTTTAAGCCTCTAATCACTTAGTATTATTATCATTTTATCACTATTACAATTTCTATTACAGTTATTTTATTTAACCATTTAATAAGTAAATAAATATTATTTATTTTTTATTATATTTAAATTTAATTATATTAATTTAAGAATAATTAATCTATCTTTTTTTTACTTTATGAGAAAAAGATAAATCGATTC
>NC_029774.3:131012303-131032041 GCF_000817695.3 Arachis duranensis
TGTTGCTTTGCATACTATACTCTTGGTGTAGCTGGCCACGGAACTTCTAGAGAGAGAAACCGCTTTTTGCTTCAACTCTCTCTCTCTTACATGGCCGATGAACCAATGCCCACTCGCTGGTCCTTCCAGGTCTGAGTCTCTCTCTCTCTCCATCTCTCTTTGTTTGTTTCCTCAGAAGATCTTCAACGCTAAAACCATGCGCAATTCTCAATTTATTTTGCTGCTTTTTTCCGTTTTTGGCGCTACGAACCCTTGGACTGCAGTTCCCCCGATCAACCTACTTGGACGATTTGTTGCGATGCTTTCAATTGCATTGTCATGCAGTTGTAGAAGTAGGATCGGTTTGATGTGTTTTTGTTAATCGGTTGTTTTTTTCTTCCGTTTTCTCGTCGTGCTAGTTGAGCTGTTCTACTAGATTGGATCCATTTTCCGTCGTTTAGTGTTCTAACTAGCTTGCAAAATTTCTAGGAAATTTTATTTCTATTTGAGAAGGCATTTACTGTCTGAATTTTCGTTGGTTGTGCTTTTGAATCTTGATCTGGTGGATTTAGTGTATTTGTGCCGAGGGTTTTACAATTTTTCATCTCTCTCTCTCTCTCTCTCTTGTCTTTTTTATTTATTATTATTATAGGACTTCAAATTGAATTATGATGCGATGTTTGGGAGGAAGAAAGTGGTGGAGAATGGTGAGGCAGCTGATAAAGCTGTTGGTAATGGAAACTTATTGAACCATGCATCCAACGGCAATCTGCAAGCTAAAAGATCATCTGATATGACAATCTTTGAGCAGTTTCAGAGCCAGGTTCCTATGTCTGATACATCATATTTTTCACGTGAACCATTCATCAATGCTTCAAATTTGACTCATCCGTGCTTCATTTTTATGTGTTTCAGGGGCAGAATCCGGCGCAGACAAATGGCTTTTCACCAAACCATGGGGACGAAAGGCCGTATGGTTTTTTGACTCATCACTTTGTATTATTTACCAAAAGAATTCAGCACTTCTATTTTTCTGTATGGATTAATCGTGTAGAAAGAAAAAAAGAAGGAATGGTATTGGCATGCTCGAGTCGTGAATCGTGTTATGATTGGATATTAATTGCATCTCTTATAATTGTTGAAGTCATCATTTTCAATGCTTGAATCTATTTTATGAATTATTGGTTGAAGTTGATTGCTTGGGTAATTGATAGTAGTGTGAAGTCTTTCTAGTTTTTCTTTGTTATGTATAAAATGAAACATTAAATCTTATTAACAAAGATGTCACTGGTGTATTCTACACTAATTAGAGCAGTTTATTGGAATCCTATGTATCACAAACATGTAGGTTATTGTCCGTAATTAATTGAGCAGCAAATTAATTGGATTGTTGCTAAGCTCTGACTTTGAGTGATGTTATGGTAGATTGAAAAAAATTTCATTCTCTAAACTACTGATAATTAATTATCCTGAACATTTTCAGGCAAAAGTCTTTGCTTCCACCTTTTGAATCTGCAGAGATGCGTGCTTTAGCAGAGAGCTTAAGTAGGTAAATTTTCTCCTAATCTTTCACAAACATTTATACAACTGATGGTCATATGGAACCGATGCATTGTGCTTGGATCAAGGATTTCATGTGTGATTCTTTCGTTTTATCTTTATCTTTATTATTCCACATCATACTATTGGCAGGGATATAATTCGTGGGAGTCCAAATGTGAAGTGGGAAAGCATCAAGGGGTTAGGGAATGCCAAACTTTTGCTAAAAGAGGCTGTTGTGATGCCAATTAAGTATCCCAAGTAGGTTTCACTATTTAAGACTTACTTTGCCTAATATTGGCCATATAACTTGATAACGGTTGGTCTCATTGCATGTTAAAATACTCTTGAATATGCATGTTGTAGACCATTTACTGGACATATGAGGTGAAAACTTCTTGTAGTCACACTGATCTTTCTCATTTTGTCTAGGTACTTTACTGGTCTGTTATCTCCATGGAAAGGCATTCTCCTTTTTGGCCCACCAGGGACAGGAAAGGTTTGTTAATATTTCCCCTAAATTGTATAGGGATTTGATCCTCAGTGTCTACTAAAATTGCAAGAGATTGTTGTTTTTCAGTGAAATAAAATCTTACCCTCAAACTAAACTAAATTCTTTCGACATAAAAACACAGCTTTTTCTGGATATCCATGTTTTATTTAAATTGTTGAAAATTATATAACTTTAATTTGAATGATGCAGACAATGCTTGCAAAGGCTGTTGCAACAGAGTGCCAGACTACATTTTTTAATATTTCAGCATCATCTGTTGTCAGCAAATGGCGAGGCATGTTACTCATAACTCTTTTTCCCCCTTGTTTCCAAAGTACTTATTTTTCTTTTGTATTTTCGTTTATGTAAAACTTATAAGTCTGCAGTGTTCATTTTCTCAAGAAAGTGATTTAAATATCTTGGTTGCAAAGAATAATGCTGCAATTCTGTTTCCCCGAACAAGAAGATAGACTAATCTTGTCTACAAGGTGATGCAACTAACTATTGTTGATGAAATAGTATGGTGCAACAAGTGGCCTGGATCTTGTTAATCAATCTCATATCCTATTTGGTTCAGAAAAGACATGGTACTGCTGTCATCCTCTGTTACTTAGCCAAATATGTACCCAGAGGCACTCACATCATATATCATATTCAGACTGCCAGGAGATCAAAACGGCCACTTATTCAAATATTTTTCCTTGTTTGGCAATTATGAGGACTGTTAGGAGAATTCCTTAGGAGGATCTAGAATTATTCTTGTATTTTAGATGACATTGCTTCATTTGAATGCCTAGATTCCTCCTTTGTTTGGATTAAATTGCCTTTATCTTGTAAGGAAGAGAAAGAGCTTTCAAAGTGCTCCTTGTCCTTCTCTGTTTAGTTTATAATACAGTGGGCAACTGGGCATGCACATTTACAGAATTTATTCTAGATTGCAGGTGATTCCGAGAAGTTGATAAAGGTGTTATTTGAGCTTGCAAGACACCATGCCCCCTCAACCATATTTCTTGATGAAATTGATGCAATCATTAGTCAACGCGGTGAAGCACGCAGTGAACATGAAGCAAGTAGACGACTAAAAACTGAACTACTCATACAGGTGATGCTTTCTTCTTAAACTAAATATAATTTCATAATCACCAGCTTAATGATAATAACATGATTTGTATGGAAAACACTTTATATGTTAGCTGTCCTTGGATAAAATCAACTATGATAGAATTCGAAGTTATTGCATATATTGGACTTGTTTCTTGCCTCCTATATATGGTCAGCAAAAAGAGAATGTACTAGTTGAGAGTGATTACCATCCAAAATATGACTGTTATATAGAGGTGGATCCACATTGTATATGTTGTGGGGACAATTACCTGGACTAAGTTTGAGGAAATTTTACTGAATATGTTTTTTATTGTTCATTTCACCCTTTAACTAGCTAGTGTGACCGAGATTCATTTGACCATTATTTTACCGGACTAAGAAAGATAGGTAATACTTTACTCTTATTGAGGAAACTGAATATTTCACTAACCCGTGATCCGACCAGATCACTAACTCTTGAAATTTTCAGTCACATTATCTCACTGTATTTATAGTTCTGTATTTATACTACACAACGTACAATTCCTTTAGTTCCCTTGCAGCACCTTACAGCTCCTTTATCAATTTACAATGAAGTGACGTGTATTCTGTTGTGCTCTCTCAAATATTGATCATTTGCATTAGATTGCAGATGGACGGTTTGGCCAAGACTGATGAGCTTGTTTTTGTTTTGGCGGCAACAAATCTTCCCTGGGAATTGGATGCAGCCATGCTCCGCCGTCTTGAGAAGCGAGTATCCTTTCAACATATAATAGTTCATTGTTCACTACCAAAATTTGAACATTTTATTCTTTAAACAAATTGACATTCTGTCTTGGTTAATATATTAATTTTACTCCATCTGGAGATGCATTGCCAGCCAAGTAGAGCTGCATTTTTGCAAGCTCAGTATGCATGAAGCTCACTATAAATTGGGCTTATTTTAAATTAACCTAAGATGTTTGGGAGGCACACACATGAATTACCAAGAATGTAACCAACTTCATAGATCCTTTCTTTTGATCAGCACACTGACTGTTCTTTCCTTTTAGGGTAGAAAATATATCTTTGTGCAAGTCATGTTCACATGATACCTCCTAAGCAGTCTGATCATGCAATTTATCCTCTCTAATGGTTTTCCTTTGACCATATTGGAAAGATCCTTGTACCACTCCCAGAACCAGAAGCAAGAAGATCCATGTTCGAGGAACTCCTTCCTCCACAGCCTGATGAGGAAGAGATCCCCTATGATTTGCTAGTGGAGCGGACCGAAGGATATTCAGGGTCAGATATCCGGTTACTCTGCAAAGAGACAGCAATGCAGCCTTTGAGACGCCTAATGTCTCAACTTGAACAGAGACAAGAGGTGGTACCGGAAGAAGGTATGTCAGTTTGCACAATCTACATGCACTGGTTACTCCTGGTAGTGCTGTTCCTTCAATGTTGACATTTGCAATTCGCATTAATTGTGTTGCAGAGTTGCCAAAAGTTGGGCCAATCAGGTATGAAGATATAGAAGCAGCATTGAAAAACACAAGGCCATCTGCTCACCTACATGCCCATAAATATGAAAAGTTTAATGCTGATTATGGCAGTCAAATACTTCACTGAATAGATGTAGCCTTCACTTTCTTCCATTAGGTAGCTCTCCCAATTTGTATGTGACACAATTGCGGTTGTACAACTACGGAACCCGAAACATTATTTGGGTGGAGTTTGGCGATGCTCTTTGCATAATTTCATCAAATGGTTCTCAGGTTCTGGTTTTTCTCAAACCCCGGTCAATTTGTGTTTGTGCAACAATTATTACAAGTCCCGTCGTATTTAGGCTTCGGGATATGGCTGTGGGTAATTAAGTTTTTATGACTACAATCTTTATAATTGCTTGGTAATTCTCTCTTCTGAGTTAATTTTTCGAGTCAGTAATTTTTCACTTAAATCTCTAGTTTATATATGGTTTTTTCTGTTACTGATACAATTTTTTAATGCAAACGTTAGCGTTAAATGCCTTGCATTCTTACGTTAAAAAAAATAGTAAAAGTAAATACCTCTCGGTTTTTGTTATAGTTAGAGTTAAGATTTTTTTTTTTACAATAAAAAAATAAATATGCACATTATATACAATTTTCACACTATTTTAAAAATTTAGTTATAACATTTACTTTTCAGTAAAGAACTCCTTTCTATTATCCCAAATTCTCTTAAATTTTCATTTTTCACAAAATTATAAAATTTAAAAGTATTAAAAATAAAAGAAAGAAATAAAAGTTAGATCAAATAAGCCCTAAGGATTCATTATGTCGGGTAGATTCTTAATTGAGTCATGAAATTGTTTTAACATGTATTACTTTTGATATAGTTTATTTGACATTGAGTAAAATTTTTTGGGTTTTTTTCCCTCAATTTAACATATTAATTATTAAATAAGAATTTGTCAAAAGTTCTTTAATTTTATCTTAGCTTTCACATGTTTTTATGCGCAAGGAATTTGATGATCCAACAACTTTTAGACTATTAAACAGTTCTAACAATAAAATATATTTTTTAAATTTTTTAATAATTATTAAATAATTTTAATTATAAATTAATTTTTCATATATTATTTAATTATAAAATTTATCTTCTATTTATAAATTATTATTTATCTATCTTTTTTTTAGAATTTTATCTTCAATAGATAGATGCAAATTAATATCTAGTAGTTATATGAGTCTATTAGTGTTTGTAGATAAATGTCTTCACTAAGATAGATTTAAACAACAAGATGCAATACTATATTTATAAATTTATGCAATCTACTACCGATTTGAAATTTGTAAGTTTTTTTTGTCTATTCTTTGGTATATATAATTTTTCCTTAACAACATACATAACATTCATGCTATAATTTTATGGTTTATATATATATTCCATTTAAGAGGATGAATACTGATATCTAATGATAATTTTTGTTGAGAATTGTACAATCTATCACTCGGACATCTATTTTGATAATGACAATTTTTTTTATCGTAAACGTATTATTAATACATTAATAGTACTAACAAAACATTTTTTAAACTTGGTTTATTTGTAGAATATTAATTCGCATGTCTCTAAAGATATAATAACATATATTGTTGAGTTTGAAAAACTAATATCTAATTTGATGATTAAACATTATTAAATTGTTATTTGTTTCCAATAGGTTGTTTAAAGTGTTTTTTTTTTGTTAAAGTTGTTTAAAGTGTTTGCTAGTGTGCAGATTTCATATTGGGTCAAAAGGCAATATGAGCCCAACTTGTTATTAATCAAGCCATGTGCAAAATTAATATAAATGAGTGTGCATTGAAATAAAAAAAATCAAATTGGCCCAAATCATAAGTCCAAATGGATCATTGAAAAAAATTCAGCTTTGGACATAATTTATTCAAATGTTAGTGGCTAATTGTTTAAAGAAAGAAAGAAATCCAAGGAGGCCAAATCCATCAAAGCCCATCATAAATTAAAAAAAAGAATCAAGTGGCCCAAAGCCTTGAAAGAAGCTTTTCAATGATCACAATGAAATTTCTTCAAGTGACCAAAAGTTCCATATGGTGATCACAAAAATGTTCACTCTCTCACATGCCTTGATAACCAAAAATCAATTTAATTCAATTAATTACTCCCTTGGTTAAAGTGACACATTTTCCAACTAACCACAAGTTCCATACGTTACTCTATCCCTCTTGGTAATTGAAATTAAAAATTAAATTGAGTTTAATTTTTTTCAAAGCTTTCACCAAAAGTTTTACCGTTCTCTCTTTTCTTTCTCCTCTTTTTTTTGTTTTTGGTCATATCATGTCAATCAGAAAAGAAGCAAAAGCAAGTTATCAGAGAAATTACAGTAAAACTATGAAGAAGGAAAAATGTTAGGTTGTTGATGGCCTTTGAAAAAAAGAAGATCCAAGGTATAGCGTGACTGAGATCTTTTTCATTAAAGGCAAGAAGTAGTGAAGAAGTCTCAAGATCTCCATGCCTAAAGTAGAAGCAATTCGATTCGGTCAGAAAAGAAGATCTCTGAGAAGAAGATCTATGAGGAGAAGCTCGTTTCCACTTTTGTTCATCCATAACAGAAAATAGTTACTGTAGCTACGTGAAGAAAGAAACAAAAATGGAACAGATGGAGCTGTCAAGGATCAAGGGTTCATTAAGGATCAGAATTCTTTCTTGGAGACAAAGTCAAGATGGAAGGTTTAGATTGATGAAGTTTGATGATAAGAGATGAGAGATAATTGCATGTTGATTTGCTTTCAGTTTTCTTTCTCTCCTCTCTCCGTCCGAATCGATCTTTTGGATTGAAGAAGAAGAAGTTGGCTCGGTTGAACCGTTTCAACCTTAGAAGCTTCCCCTTCTGTAATAAGGGAGAACCGCCAATGGTTGAAATAAGGAGTGAGAGCACACGTTTGGATTCCCATAGCTCTTTGAGCTGTTTATTCTTCTCCTTCATGGCTTTCATTGAATATTTCTTTTTCTCAATGAGTCTGTCTGTGTTTCATTGGTAAAAGACAAAATGTGAGGTTTTGTAAGAAAAAGCTAATAAGTGAAAAATGGCAAAGAGTTAAAAAAAGCCATTATTATCTCAGAAATTCATTGTATGTATTTACGTTTTGTTGTTATGATCCTGAGAGGATTCCTTTACAAGTTGGGTTAGCACTTTGCGGTTGAAAGCTAGATTGAGGTATAGTCAAGTTTAGGTTGGGGTGGAATCTGAACTTGTTCCCCTGCAAGTTGGGTTAGCACTTTACAGTTGAAAGCTTAGGGTGTGTTTGGGGTTCACGTTGGGTAACATAAAAGCTCGTTTGAACGTCTTGAACGCCACATTGTTATGTTTGGCAATTTTTTGGAATTCCTAACCCAGAAGTGCTTTTACCTCTGAACGTACGTTCACGTGAAGCTAAAAATTCAAGCTTCTGCGTTCACGTTGGGAAGATTAATGACCGTTGGAGGAGTTAGGTAAGAAATTCATTTCATATCTACCAACTATACCCTTCATTTCTTCTGTAAAAAGGATGTCCATAACCACATAATTTCACACAGTAGTTCTTTCTATGTTCTTCGTTACAGAATTTTTTTTTATCAAACTCTTTCAGATTTGTTTTCATCACTGTCAAAGTAAAGATTTTAATTTTCTTCTTAATATTTTTTAGTTCTTTCTTTCATATTTTAATTTTTATATTTTTTATTATATTTTTTATTTATATGATAAATATTTTTATATTATTTGTGTAGTGTTCTGATTTCTTATGTTATATTTTTATGAGTTTTTTTTTCTTTTTTAGTATTCTGATGTTATTTTTTTAACTTTCTGTTATTATATTTTTATTGTATTTTTTATTTATATGACAACTATCGTTGATATAAATTTTATTTTTATTAATTTTTATTATTTTTTATTTATATAAATTATTTTTTTTATCCTTTATTGTACTATATTTATGTTATGTATAAAATTTTTTATTTTTTTATTTGATTATATTCATATAAATTTTATTTACTTTTTATTATAATTTTTTGTTCATATGATATATATTGTTGGTTGTAATTATTATATACTATGTTTGTATAATTTTTTTTGTTTTTGTCTTTTATTTTTATTGTACTTTATTTGTTTTTATTATATAGCAATTATAAGTAATAAAAGAGTCATAAATAATAAAAATTTATAGTCCAAAATATATTAAATTAAAGAGTACTCACAGAACTAAAATAAATTATAAAATCTTTTCTTTTTATTTGACATTATAAAAATGTATAGTACTCTCTTTTATGTTTTTATTTCTTATTGTTTTTTAATTCATATGAATTTTTTTTATCATTTACTATTTTTTATATTTAATATGTAAAGTGTCTTTTTTATTTTTATTTAACTTTGTTCTTTTTTATTTTTTACTTATTTTTATTATTGACCTTTTTTATATTATTTTTTTCAGTGTTCTAATCTCTCAGATATATTATTAATTTTTTTATTAATTTTTTATAGTATTCTTATTATTCTTGTTCATATGAATTCTATTTTTTTATGCACCGTGTTTATATCTTATACGAAATTTATTTTATTTTTCTTATTTGATATAGTTCATATGAACTTTTTTATTTGAATCACACTCAACTATTGTGTCCATATTTCTAGTACCCGATGTATCTATTGAGGAAGTAATGACTGAGATTCAAAAGATGGAAATGATTACTAGTGATCCCGATTTTCATAATCGTTGTTGTCAAGTAATGATGTTTAAACCTGCTAGAGAAATATTTGTATCTTTAAAAGGATATGAGTAAAGAAGACAAACTAAATAAAAAATATTCATAAGTATTAATAAAATTATGAATGTTGGATGTCAAAAAAAGTCTTATAAGAATAAAATTATTGAGAGTATATTAATTTTGTATAAGATATTATTTTTTATGTATTTTATTAGTGTTTTATCTTTTATTTTAATATTTATTAGTGTTTTTATGTATTAAAATATATTTTGTCAATTTTTATATGTTACTTTAATTTAGTAAGTAAATATTAACTTTATTATAAAATAAATTAATAAGATCTATTCAAATATTTAAAGTAAAATAATAGAATAATATAAAAAAATAATATTTTAATTGATGTCTATTTTAGTAATTTTTTATCTAAAAGTGATTTTGAATAGTATAATCCAAACAACATTTATTTTACTATAATCAATTTTAATATAAAGATTGCCAAACATAAATCACGTTAACACAAACTTACTTTTCATCAAAAGCAAGTTTATAAAATCACTTTTATGCAAACACCCGTTTGCAAACTGAAATCCAAACACACACTTAGTAGGTGACCAAGTTAAGTTTAGTTTTGGGGATAAATTCTGGACTTGTTTCGGATAGGAATGGGTAGTTTCTAGGGAAGAATTGGTGTATGTAATCAAGATAATTATAGTGAAATTCTGTCACTGTTGTGATGGAGACTGGATGTAGGCTGCATTGCATTTAGCAGCTAAATCAGGATACTTTTGGGTGTGATTCTCTCTTTTTCTTCTACTCTTTTTCTGTTTCTATTCGTGGGAGACAAAATTGAAAAATATCTCTTAACCGGTTACGAGACAAAAAGAAAATGTCTCTTGACCTGTTATGAGACAAAAAGCAGAAATATCTCCTGGAACTATTCTAAAAGACAGAAAGTAACATTCAAAAAAAGAGGGCTAAGATTCAACCCCCATTTTCTTAGCCACTGATTATCATCGTATATTATGAAGAGAGAAGTTTTTTATTTTAGAGAGAGAAAAGAAGTTGTGTAAAACTGGGAGCTTCTGTTAAAAAAGGAAGGATGAACACAGAGATTAAAGACATAATATATAGCGCAATACTCAATTTAATCGATTGTGTTATATTTTCAATTAATTGAATAAAAAAAATTTATATTTTCTTACAAAATTCAATCGATTGTGTTATATTTTCAATGAATTGAGAATTGTATTTACAATTGATTGAATACGAAAAAATTCATATTTTAGTGTGCAATTCAATTGGCCATGTTATACTTTTAATCAATTTTTTGACACCACTCTGTTTCTTATCAATTGATTGGTGTCAAATTAACAATAAACATAATTTTTCTAATTTTTATCAAGAGAAAAAACTCGTTAATTTATATTGTCAAAATACATATAGAGATCACTATTAATAGAAGATTTATTTTATTGTTATTTTTAATTGTTAATAAATATAAATAATAAAATAATAATTTATAAAATAAAAAATAAATTTTATAATTAAATAATATATAAAAGATTAATTTATAATTAAAATTATTTAATAATTAATAAAAAATTTAAAAATATATTTTATTACTAAAATTATTTAATAGTCTAAACATGATGATGTCGTCAAATTTTTTGTCCACAATATATTCATTGAGTTTAAAAAGATAAATTATTTATATGATAAAAAAATATTAAATGGTTGTGTTTCTTAAAGTTATCACCTGATCGTACCATTTTTTCTAAAATATCGTTTATATATAGATTTATTTAATATTTTGTTATTTTTAAACAAAATAGTGGATTAATATACATAATAGTTAATACAAGTCACTGGTTTGATTGAACCAAGCATTGGCAGCCACTGTCCAAGGGGGAAGTGAAGGGGAGTGAATATCTCAATTTCTTTCTGTCAATAAATATTATAGCTGGGCCGGGCCCCAGAAGCAACAGAATTATAGAAGAATCAAAGAAAATATGACAATAGTAATAATTTAATAAATAAAAATGTTATTTGTATATCAAAATCAGTCACTAAAGCCAACCACTAATATATTTGTGTATAAATAAATATGTAATTTAATTTATTTTTAATATATATTTATATTCCAATATATATTTTATATTAATAACTGATTTTAATATACAGTATTATTTTTTAATAAATAATGTTGACTATCCATCTATCTTTTTTAATTCATTCATACCCAACCACTCATTCTACAAACACGTTACTGTAAATACCTTCAAAATTCGCCCTTCCAACTTCAAACACGCAGGCGCACGCCATGGCTTAGTTCCACTTTCGTGCAAAATGGTACTGAAATTCTTGTACAAATTACTCACCGCCGTTTCTTTCTACAGTTATTATATGTTGTCGTCGAGTTTCTTATAAAAAAAATAAAAAATAAAAAAGAATGGAGAAGAGTATTCCATGCATTTCTCTGCAGTGCCATCGAAATGCAGTAGCATTTCTCATGCAATATCCATCAACACGAAGAAACATTAATCTCTATTTCAACAAAAAAATAAAAAATAGAAGTAATAATGACCGTACACGCCTCTCTTAGCTACCATGAGTTTCCCTAATTAATTTAGTTTTCTCAAGAAAGGAAAATTCCCAACAACGTACCTCTGAATTATATATACAGCATGTTTTTACAAGTTAAATTTCATGCAAAGTTTACAAATGTTGACACGCTCATATCATACATGTAAATGTACACATGCATGCATCAAACACATCTATAAATACGAAATGGCGGATCAAATACACAAAAACAAATACAGTGTTAATTAGTCCATTGATCACAACATTTTACTAATTACATTACATCTCTCATAATGAGTCGACAAACTAAACCCCAAAATGTGGACCAGCTCATATCCCTGCGTGATCCACCCCGGCAGTCCCGCAGCAGCAACCAGCAACCTCACAGCAGCGGCGGCAGTAGCAGCAGCAACCAGCAGTCTCGTGGCGGCAGTGGCGGCGGCAGCAACAGAGCAGCGAAAATTGAAGACATGGCCTATACGCCTAACATGACCACAAAACCCACATGATCACTAGGAAACAAAACAGGTACTTAAAGTATATATATTATTATCTCATCGTTATTAAGCATGATGTGAAGAAGATGATAACTAAATATTATTCATCCTTTCAATATTTTTGTTGAAGGTACATGCATATGTGGAAGTGGGAATAAGCTTGCAGCAGCAGCAGAGATTGTTATTGTTGATCAAAGATTATTCATTATTTGGTTAATTAATTGTAATTCGTTAATTATTATTGTTCGTTTCGTTCTTATTGGTCTGTTTAATTTGTAGCTTTTGAACATTATTATATAGAAAGCAATTTACAGAAATACTTGTTAACAAAAAAAAATTAATAAAACATAACTATAATTTATCTTATTTAATATTTATTAATTATTTTAATATTTATTAATTATTATGATAATTAATAAATATTAAATAAAAGTAAATTTTGGGTGAAATTTTTTTTTATTTTCTTAACATTACCGTTATATTTATAGGGAGATTTTGAAGATTTAATTAAGCGGCCATCACTAACTCATTTTCTTTGGATAAGCCTCCCAATTACTCCTTATATCATATCACCCCACCCATTTTATCTAATTTCCCACATGCTGCAACTCTATATTATCAGTTTATCACCCTTATCAACCATTTAAGGAAAATTATTTCTATTACTTGGCCAAGTTTTATTCAACCTCAATAAAGTTTTATTTGTATGTGCACCTTGATTATGTCTACTAATAATTATTTTAGAATTTAACAAAGATTAAATTATAAATTTTTTTTATCATAAAAATCTAATAATATATCATAAAATAAATGAAAAAATTAAACTAATAAAATAAAACACATGAATAATTTTATATATTAACAAAATTAAAAATATTAAACCACATAAATTTGACTAAACAATTAAACTGTATCAGAGAATAATTTTATTTCTAGGCATATTATTTTATTTAAGAAAAAGTATAATTAGACAATAGTTATTAATTTATTATCAAATAAATATGTTTTTGCTCCATCTTATCAAAATACATGCTTAATGATGAGTTTTTGAGTTTAATATATTATTAGTATAAAATATTTTATACAATTATATACTTATATTTATATCTTTAGATGATTATTTATACATTCAATAAAAATAGTAATTTTTTAAAGATAAATATTATTAATTGAATGTATGGATAAAATTATTTTATATTAATAGTAGATTAAAATTAAATTTTGTTTAATACCAGATATAATTAAGTTGCATCCTCAAATACTTTCTCTCTCAAACAGTAGTATCTGCATATTTAAAAAAAATTAAGATCAAGTAATTTTGTGAAACTAACTATTCAATAACAATGTTGCATTACTAATCAAACTGTTGTAAAATAAATAAATAAAAAAATTATAAATATAAATTCAATTTTCAAAATTCATAAAGTTTAATTTTTTTGAGAAATTAAATTTTTCTATTAAAAAAGTTAGCTGTCTAACATTTGAAAAAAGTCACAATGTATTAAATGAGTATTTATTTATATTTATCACAATACTCTTCGTTAGATGTCCATTTAGGATGATGTCTCGTTAAAATCTTATTAATAAAATTTCAATAGAAAAAAATTAGTAAAAAAAAATAGTACAATATCATTTGTAACAGGGATTGCCTCATTAAAAACATTGTCAAAAAAAATTTAATAGAAAAAAAAACCTGACCAAAGAAAAAAGAATATAGTCTCCCCTTTTACCAAACATTATTTTATATCTTAAAATTGGCTCATCCCAATCTGATGGACCAATTTTTTAAGCAAGATTTTGGAAGTAACTTTATAAATAAATCTGTCATATTATTGCTTGAGCAGATCTGTTGGACTAAATTGATCCTTGATTTTGAAGATCATGAGAGTGAAGAAGAATTGTTTTGATTGGAGTTTCTAGAAAATGCGCTTTTAATCGAATAATTTGAACAAGTAATCTCGCAAACGCCAGGTTGCAAGAAAATAATAAGCACACATGTGGCCATCTCGAATATGCGTCTATTAGGACCATAAAATATCTAAAAGATCCATACGGTGGATGAATAGGTCCACATATATCACCTTGAATAATTTCTAGGAATTGAGGAGACTCAAATCTAAACTTTACTGGTGATGGCTTTAAAATTAACTTTTATTGAGAACATGCAGCACAATAAAATTCACTAAATTTAAGAATCTTCTGGTTATTTAGTGAATGTTCATAAAATTTTTTAATAAATCTCCGCATCATGGTTGTTCTCGAATGACCCAATCGATCATGCCAAATTATAAGGGCTAGTAAATTTCTGTAGGTTTACAATGACATGTGATTTAATTACACTAATTTTAGTATAATATAACCCAGATGAAAGTGAGAGTAACTTTTCTAATATAACCTTTTTATTTAAATCATGAGTTGTGGTATATAAGTACTCATGATTTTTCTCATTCATTGTTTCAATATGATATCTATTTCGGTGAATATCTTTAAAATTCAACAAGTTCTTTAGAGACTTGACAGATAATAGTAGTGAATTATTTATTATAAATTTTGTTCCTTTGGGAAACAAAATTATAGCTCTTCGAAACCTTTTGTCACATTGTCTGAGCCAATAATAATATTGACATATTCTTCTTTTGGTAAAAGATGTGTAAAATATATATATTCTTCATTGTTGCGTTTAGCAACAAGAAGATAAGAAATTAGCTTAGAATATTTTTTAAAATCTTTTTCTCAATACTGTTGTTGCAGGAGTATATTCGAGTCATAGAAGGTTGAAAAAGTTTTTTCTAACATGTCATTATCAGTTATCTTTTTTTCACATAATTTTATTCATGAGGTAATTCGGAACATTGATGAATTGTATTCATTTATGAATTTAAAATCCTTAGACATAAGTGTGTCCCCTCATATCGGGTTTGAGAAAGTATCACTATTTTTTTATGATTATTAGATTATATATTTTTTCAAAGTTTTTTCACATATCTACAGAATGTTTTAGTAGGAGATATTCATTTTTCAATCCTTTTTGACAAGGTGACGACGAAAGAAGATCATGACTTTAGCTTTATCTTTCTGGAATGCATTATTTTCAACCTTAATAGTACCTCTAAAGATCCATTGAATCAAGATAGATTTCGGCATCTAGTCTCTATGATAAGTAGTTGTTTCCAAATATATCAAGAGCATTGAATTCAAGATGAGAAAATTTTGATATAATAAAAATTTATTACCTGAATTTTCTTAAATTTTGAACAATCTCGTGCTGATAATAAATAATAAAAAAAATTAATATAAAATGAAGAGATGTAAATAAATAAATCTATTAATATCTCAATATAATAAAAATAATTCATATATATATATATATATATTACTAATATGTATTTATAAAAGAGAGAAAAAGAGAGAAGAGTATAAAAAAAGAGAAGAGTGTTTTATTATTATTGTATGTCATATGTTTTTACTATATACATCGTAAAATATTCATTTTTCAAACTTTATAAAATTTAGTCTTTTTCGAGAAATTAAATTTTTCTATTAAAAATGTTAGCTGCCCAACATTATAAAAAAAAGTCACAATGTATTAAATAGACATCGATTCATGTACAAACCACCAAATATTATATTAAAATTTCATAGGATACATCTAAAGTTCATCAGTAGTTATTAGGGGAAAAAATTACTGTACAGACATATTTATCAGTGCACTCCTTGACCATATATTATTAACAAAGTGTTTCTCCCAACCATAATAACAGTCAACGAATTATTATGGCCAAATCTCTTGAAGCCTTTGGAATATGGAGCAATTGCGATGCTAAAATACGACGCATCTCCACCGTGTGAGGGTCATCATTCTTGTTATTCAAAACATGGATGCTGAGCTTCGTCAAAATTGAAGCCGCACTGATGAAATAGGAGCATGCATAGAGTTGGTCGCTTGTTGCTATAAACCCATTCATTTCCACTTCCGTGAGACTTCTTCTAAAGCAAGTTGGCACTGGCAACCTCTTCCAGAAATTCTTAAGATCCACATCATAAGGGGCTTCATATTCCTGCTAACACAAAAAATTGTTCTTCTTGTTGTTGTTAAAATTTTAATAATGTGCTTATAATTAAGAATCTTGTTAATATGTACAACATATTAAAAACATTGAAAAATAAAATTTTTTATTAAAATAAATTAAAAATATCAGAAATTAAAAACATGTTATTATTATATTTCATAAAACGTGCTTTTCAAAATAGCTAAATCCTATAATTAAAAGGAAAAGTCTAAGGGTCAGTAGTTTTATTGAATTTTGGCCAGCATGTAACCAGCAGAAAAAGATGAATCATTGGATGAAATCTCACACGAATCTCACACCATCATATCATCATTGATGGCTAGTTGATCGCTAACAATTACAAAAATTGCTCACCTAGCATTGCTCTAATTAAAATGAAAAGCATTTGAATTGAATAGACTCACGGAGAGGATATTGCAGTGGTGAAGGTCTATGGTAACTTTGGTCAACCTAGGACAACTGTTGAGAAACCAAAGGAATCCGCAAAATTCTTGGGGATGCATTTGGATTTTCATCTTCAAGTGTCTCACCCTCAAACCCCCTGGTAGCCTCACCGGTTCATCTCCCGAAGGAATCACCTTTCATTCATTAACAAATTAATAAAATCACAAAAAACGTTTTAGTTACCAAAGAAACCGTTGCAATAACAGACATATACGAAGTACCTGAAGAATCACGCTGCAAACTGTAAGAACATTGGCCGCAAAGAAATCTTGAAGAAAATTCTGAAGTTCGTTGCCACATTCAAAGAACTCATCCATGGGGCTTAAATCAAGATCTGCCTCTTCTATGGTACCAGCTTCCACCTTCACTTCAGACACCGGCGGCATGGAACCACAGTACTTGAAAATCTTCAAATTTGGCGCCTCAAAACCAATATAATCCGTTCCAATCATGCACCTATCAATCACCAACTTCTTCAGTTCCAATTTCTTTACATCAAAGGATTCAATATCCCAACAGTTCTTCAGGCTCAAACTCTCCATCCACTCGCACGTCGTTAACAGCGTCCTAATCGATTCCAATTTCAACGGAATCCAAGCAAGAGTCACATCTTTCAGTGCCACAAACTTGGCGAAATTTTTTGTTTCGAAACTGCACGAGTGCAGTTTCAAACTCTCGAGCTTCTGGTGCAGTTTCTTTTTCTCGTAAAGGTGTCTCGGAAATTCAACCGAGGCATCGTGGATATTCTCTTCAGGATGTTCGTCCTCCCACTGCGCTTCGGCGAAATCGAGTTCCAAATCTTTCACGCCGTCCTCTAGGGCGAAATCGACGTAGGCTCCAACGATGTCACCGCAGTTGAAAGGAGGAGAAACACTGAGGGTGAATTTATCGTGGAGATGGTAGTTTTTGTGCAATGTGATCCAGATCTTGATGAAGTTGTTGAAAGCCTTCCTTTGCGGTACTTCAACGTTGTTGCATTCGAGTTGGTTGTTCTTCACTGTGTTGGTAGATTGCCACAGCTTCAACCACTTCTTGGAAAGGATACATGTTTTCGCTGCTTCTTTGAAAGGAAGCGAGGAAAGAACGTTGAGAAGAAGCTCTTCGGGTAATGAAGAAATTTTGTCGGTTTCTTTTTCTGCCATCTTTCTAGTTCTTGAAATGGTTATGGAATGTGGAGCTATGAAGAATTATTAATTATATTTATAGGGAGGTTTTTGAATATGAAGTGGTGCAAATTAAAAGACATAACCTTTTGAAGGGAAGGGTTTTGACTTTTGTGTAGTAGTTTCAAAACAATGCAATGAATAGGAGAGCCGAAATGTTTGGTAACCAACCAAAAATAAACAAAAATATTGCATAAAATGACACTATAAATCTATATTATATTATTATCACTACATTAGATTTCGTGATTCCTGATTAATTAGATGATGTATGCTTATTAAGACTCATCAATTAAACCGTATCTTTTTTTTTAATATGGAAATTTCAAATAATTGAGAGCTTGTGCGCTGAGGAAAAAAGCTACTTTGGATCTCGAGCAATACCTTATAGAAGATATATTTCTCAAAACTATGAATGTTGTTGTTTACTCATATCGCATAAGGTGACAAGCGAAAATGTCGGAGACCCAATTTTGTAAGATCGGGCACGTCTTAGTATTAAGTTATACTACTTGTACACTAAAATCAACCAATGGTATAAAATATACCTTAAAATATAAATATATATTAAAAATAAATTAAATTATACATATATTTATACACAAAAATAAATTCTAAATTTTTAAATTATAAAAATTTTGATGTTATATCATATAATAAATTTATTTTATTTAAAATTTTAAATTGATAAAAAAATACATAAATCATTATATTTCTAATAGTACTGTTGAGCTACAGAATAAATACTTAATTAGTAGGGACCAAACCAGTTATTGTGATTATCTCCTTTGGCAACCACATTTATTTACATATATTTACACACACAAATTAAAGCACATTTTGCCAAAGGAGAGTTGCCCTGTTAATTCGCACTCATTATTGCTACTATATGCCAGGTCACTCATGCATAAAACCCTACCCGCTCTCTATAGTCATTTTGTTGAGTTTGAAGAGCACACCAAAATAAGAATATTGTATTTCAAATTGAACATTTTCATTGATCACAATCACAAATTCACAATATTATTAACTATGAAAAAGTCTTGGGGCAGCAGCTTCATTAAATTCTAGCCAGCATCTAATCAGTAAAGAAAAGTAAACTATTGGATGAAATCTCACACCATTAAAATCATCATCGATGACTATTTGATAGCTATAAATCACAAAAGTTGCTGCTCGCTAACACTCCTCTATTGATCGATTGCATTGATTGATATATCGATCTGCATGGATGATCTCAGCAAACCTAAGAATATCTCCAAGGGAATGAACTTTGCAGAACCAAAACAATCGCAGCAGCTGAAGCCTCACGACAAAAAAATTAAGAAGAGTGAGGCTGTGAAAACTGAAGACATGGGTTATAATATTCGTATGACTAAGCATCCCAAGGGACTCTAGCAGTCTAGCGTGCATAATAGTTCCATAAGACACTGTGATTCTCATAACAAAATATGATAAGATTTTGAGGATGTGATATAAAGAATAAAGGCACAATTATTTTATTTTTATATTTTATTTGGTAATAAATTAAATATAAAAAGAATAAATTTTAAAAGTCTAATTTATTTTTTTATTCAAAATATTTAGAAAAAAAAATATAATGATAAAAATTATAATTATAAAAAGATAATAAAAATAATGAAAGAAAAAATATAAAAAAAT
>NC_029774.3:131032150-131033261 GCF_000817695.3 Arachis duranensis
GTTAATTAAAATACTTAAAAGTATCTAGAATTAAGAATATCATTAGATCTTTAATTATATATTTTTCGAAAAAATATTCTATTAATTTTAATATTTTTTTATATAAAAAAGACCTAATTAAAAACAATGCAAAAATTCAATTAAAAAATATAAAAATTTAGTTATAAATTTAAAAATATTATAGAGATAAATAGAGTAATTAAATTTTTTTTTAGTGTCTGTGAGTAAATTGTTGTCCAAGCATATTTAATTTTATCACTCTCAAATTTTAATGTGTTTTTTATTTTGATATTTTATCATTCTTATATGTGTTGTGCTTAAATTTTCATAATATATATAACTTTTTTTACGATATAGTTGACTTAAATTTTTCTTTAATTGCAAATTAGTTGCTTTTTTATCTAATAACTAAGACCATATAGTGGAAACATAAACAATTTTGCTTTAAATAAAGAAGATAACATAAAATACATTTAATATAATGTAATTAATTTAATCTTCAGTATTATAAATTGTGATGTCTTTCAATTGTTGCTATTAGTCGTCTAAACTGGAGGAGGCAAGGGAAGGGAAATAACTATTTTTTTTTCTTTTGTGTACACCGTGAAAAAACAAAGGAACCTTCCACATGTAAGCAAACGGAAATCTGCAAAAAAAAAAAAAGAAAATCATTTTATTATACATGGAACTGTAAAATACAGAGCCAATTTAATCGACCTGGGTCCTCTTAATTAATTAGCGAAGGATAGTACCGAAATAAAATATATATTATATCCATCTTTGAATAATTCATACTCAGAATACACGTTTTCATAAAAATCTTGCCCCATTAAGTTCAAATGTACAAGCTATGGTATATGCCTTTAGCTTCATCTTTCGCTCAAATGACACTGAAATTATTATGAAAATTACTCAGTTTATCTCTCTATGGACTCAATTGTTTAACAAAACAATTTAAAACACAATTATACTATGTGAAAAAAAATAATCACTTATCAATCACTGTGTATATATATTTGGGATATAAATTTTTTTATAGTACTATATATTATAAACAAGTTTCGTTATTTTATTATAACAAGTTTATTGTTTTGTTAGCTAGCTAATTATT
>NC_029774.3:131033310-131034277 GCF_000817695.3 Arachis duranensis
TATTTGTTATCTGAGGTTATAATATATTAGAATCAATTAAATTTAATTAGAAATATTTAGCATATGTGAATATTTATTTTAGCATATTACGTCTTTATTATATATTTCGATTCCCTTATCACCTATATATATCCTTTTATATATTGTATTAGTTTACATAAACTTAAATAAACACAAATTTTTTTCTATTGTTTTCTCTTGCCTTATCTGAAATGAAAAATAGGATTTGACTTCATTTTATGTATTTCACTTCATAAAGCGTTCATATAAAACAATTTCTAAGAGATCTTTGTTCAGCAAATTTTATATTTTGCTTATTAATTTTCATATTTCTTTTCAGAAAATGAAAAATAGTGCTCTAATCACATACATCGTTTTTTATTGCCCCTCCCTCTCTATTAGAGAGTATTCAGTATTAGAGTTTAAAACTATATATTAGATATAGCAAAAGGTTAAATTTTAAAGAAAAATAATTCATAATATACATATACTGTTAAAACCTCTTAATAATTTATTATTAATATATGTTTAAATTATTCATATATTTTCAATTAATGCAAGACCGCATAGCAATGCTCATCTCGTCTAAATACCGGATTAATTACTTTACTTTGATTTTTTTTTTTACTTAAGATAGGAGACTTGAACTCGCAACCTCTTAATTGAATATAGGAAGACTATGACATTTGAGCTATAAATTCATTGGCAATTATTTTACTTTGATTGGACCAAAAAGAAACCGATATATATATTATGTAATCGTCTTCCATGCATCTTCTACATGACAGTTTCCTTCGTTTCTTGTTGCTCTAGATTTCTTCTTAATTTTACCAACAATTTCGTTGTATATAGCTAATAAAATAATTATAATTAATAATGTTAAATTAAATATATATATTTTACAAGCTAAATTAAAATTCATAGGATATTTACATGATGAGACGCGTATACGCATTTGAGACCTAAT
>NC_029774.3:131034344-131071428 GCF_000817695.3 Arachis duranensis
TGCATGCAAAAAAAAAAAAAAACCCTAACCCCTCCTCTCTATTACTATATATAGCCATTCTGTGGAGTTTGATCAAGATCACACAAAACAAGAATTTTGTATTTCAGATTGAACATTTTCATTTATCACATTAGTGTATATTGGTTGCATTTATTATTGTATTGATTAATATCAATTAATCTCCATGGCTGATCTCATCACCAAACCTCAGAATATTTCCAAGTTTATGAACTTGGAAGACCCAAAAAAACCGCAGCAACCGAAGCCTCAGAAGAAGAAGAACGACAACAACAACGATAAAGTGGGAATTGAAGACATGGGCTATAACCCTCGTATGACTAAGAATCCAAACGGACGAAACTGATTCCCAAAACAGGTCTACCGTGCAATAACAGTGTTCTGCTCTTTTATTTTATTTTTGTATAAATGGTGTAGACACACATTTAGTTTTAAAAATTTAATTTTAATATATTATCATTATAAAATATATTTTACACATTCGTTTTTTAATAATCATTTATATTGTCAATATAAAAATAATTTTTTAACGTAACATTATATAATTAAATATGTATATATATATGTAAAATTATTTAAATTTTTTTTGAAATATTTTATCAATTAAATGAGTCTTTTAAATATTATAAATTAATTATTTTTATCTTTCAGTCACTCAATTGATAATTTTTCGATTAATGACATAGAACATTAAAGTTATATTAGGATTAGAGTTTATTATATAATTAAAAAAATTAATTAAATTGATGAATTTTCCTAAATATATTTGATTAGCATTCAATTGAACATACTAGAGTATCATGTATGCTATCGGTTAATGTTCTATGTAATTAATTATTGTTGATGAAAATTATATTTGTGTAATAAAAGGATAAAAATAATTAATTTATAATCTTTGAATGAATAATTTGATTGATAAAATTTTTTAAGAGAGAATTTAAAACATAGCCCATATTCATGAACTAATTAATTTAACCATTAACCCTGTTTATTTATACTTCATATGTAATACCAATTTTAACTGTAAAATTTTTTGTCTTCTTTTTTTCTTCTGAAAAAAATGATTATTTTTTACTTGTTTGCTATGTTAGCTTACCTTAAACACACTAATGTTAAGTGAAAAGTGATTATTACAGATATTTGTTTTTGATATGTTCTCTGATGTCATTTCTTTTATGCATGACACTGATCATGATATGCTCTTCATTTTGTTACAGCAGGTATATAATATGTATGTGGAAGTGGGGACTATATATGTAGATTGCTTTGGAACAATAATACTTCTGGCAGCAGGAGTAGCAGAGATTATTATATTGTTGGTCAAAGATATATATATATTTCATTATTTTTTATTTAATTAATTCATATTATATTGTTGTTCGTTTCATTGGTTAATACTAGAAGTGCAAAATTTAGAGCTAGGAGGCTGTGATCTCTCACTTTCTATGTATTATTTAACTTTATAATGAACAATATAATCTTCTCTTAAAGTTTGTGCAATTTTCATTGATGGTAATATGATGGTGATATATATATATGGTGAATTGATAAGCATATTAATGATATATCAACTCTAAAAAAAATTGGTATAAACTATCACGTTTTTTACTGTTAATTTTTTATCACATATATTGTTTATTTATTTTAGATCATACAGCATAAATTTAATAATTTTGAAGCTCATTATATTCTTCTATTTATTCATATGCTTAAACTAAAAGGATAATCTTGATTTAAAATTAATCAGTTTTTTTTTAGGTCAGGAAATTAATATCAGTTTTATCTTTACTCTTATGTAATTAAGCCCAACAGAGGGACAAGACTAAAAGGCTGCATTTGGTTATAAAACTGGATAAGACCAAATTTCGAAAATAATAAGAACATGAAAAATAAAGATATTATTTTGATGTGTCACAAAATGATTTTGTTATATGTTATTAATTTTATTATCTAACTTATAAAATGATTAATTTTATTTATAGTTGTATCCTTTATGAATCAATTAAAATATTAAATATTTTGAAGACTAAATTAATGTAATTAATTTTTTAAAAATTATTTTGACAATTAATTTTCTTTTATGCATGGCCCCTTAATTAACCTACACACGGGGTCAAACACTCAACTTAATTGAGAATGTTATTTGCAATGCAAGTATATTGTATTGAAAAATAAAATCATTCTCTCTAAACCTGAAATTAAAAAATTGCTCAGTATCTTCTTCTGTTTTTTTTTATATTTATTTATTTATTTATTGGATATTATTATTATAACTTCGAAAATTTAATTAAAGAATCTTGACAGAAGTAACTAATTAATACTATAACTACCAAAAACTGATGATAACTATATAGCTAGAATCAATGTTATAAAAGGAAATCTTAACAGACCAGTTGTTCCACTAGATAATTTGATTTGTAACAACAAATTATTGAATCAATAGTAACATCAATTTCTTATTAAGATATTTTACAATGAGAAACGCACTTATATATTACAAAATACTCCTTACAAATGCATTGACACTTAATATGAACTTGATTTGGATATATATTAGGTCTTGTTGTGAATAACGTTGATGATGAATTATACATTGAAATTACCAAGTAATTTACATTGAAATTCCTACCATTATTTCTCTCGTATTGTATAATACAAAAACATTGAATTCCCATAGCTGTGGAGTTACTTGCGTTACAAGATTTATCCACGCTGAGTCGGCAACTAATGCAAGGCCTATAATATTAATACGTTAAATAATGTGGTGATTAAGGTGGTATTGCTCTCAATTTACATAGAAACTATGAGGAATTGAAATTAAACTCTATATTAGTACAGTCAAATGGGTTTGTTAAACTTTGAATCCACACGCCGGAGTATAAAAACATAGTGGGGCCTAATAGATCTGGTGGCACATGTTGCTGACTTTTCTGCTACAACTTTGTCTTATTTTTGTTGGACGATTAATTAAGTTAGTATAAACGATAAACATAACAATAACAGGGTGAATTTCACAAACATTCATGGTATTAATTATTGTCGCCTATAGTTTATAAATCTGACAGTTTCTTTCATAGACACTGGCTTAATTTCGGATCAATAGAAATCAGAAGAGTAATTTGCAGAAGTAATAAGAAAGACAGAAAAATTTTGTGATCAGAATTTTGTGCAATAGAACTCAATTGTTCAATAGCAAAAGTCCACTTTTTAACTATAGGTGACCCTTCTTATATATCACATACTTAATTATTACAGCTGCTCTAAGACTATTATATAGTAAAATAGAAAAATTGGTTAGAAACAGAAAATTTATTTTCTGTCCTTGATTAACTGAGTTCTTGAATTTTGTTATTTTTAATTAGCTGAGTATTTTAGATAGTTTATCTTATTTCTAGTTTAATTTACAATTCTATGTTTTAAATTTGAGTGTCGAAATTTTAAGATTGTCTCTGACTTTTTCAAAATTTTATACATTATGTACGTTGGCACATTTATCATACTGAACCCCAGTTCTTATTTCATACATATATTGTTACTTTTCAGATACAGGTCGAGAGATACCTTAGTGAGTGTTTAGAGTTTTCTCTACAAGCGAAGTTGATTATTTTGGGATTACTATATTTTGTTTTATACTTTGTATATATGTATATAGATTCTTCTCCGTTTATATTTTATGTTTTGTCTCTCCTAGAGGTCGACTTGGAGAAATAGAAGTATGTATCATGTCTCTTGAGCTGTTTTTGGGTTATATATGCATCTATATATACTCTGGCCTATATACTCTAAAAAAACATATTTTGTTGATTCACATATTTTATTATCGTAAATATTTAATAACAAAAAAAATTAGTTAAAAATAATTAGAATTTATCTTATTTAATATTTATAAATTATTATAATAATTAATAAACATTAAATAAGATATATTTTATTTTATTTTCTAACGTTACCAATCTATTATATACTTATAAATTATTACAATAATTAATAAATATTAAATAAGATAAATTTTATTTTTTTTTCTAGCGTTACCAATCTATTATATACATACGCATATAAATTAATCATTGGATCGAAACAATCACAACACTACTATAGTACACTACTATAGCTCGCTACCGTATCCCAAAATTGAATGTATTAGTATATTTCTCATGCAGTTCCTGTTCCTCCTTTAGTGCTCGATCAAATTAAATAACGTAACAGATTGAGAAGCAATTAATGTTCCCCTTTAGAGTTTTAACGTTCATATGGCAAAATTTCCTCAATTATATTTAGTATGGTTTAGACTTTAGAGTTTTAACACCGCACAAATAAATGCATATCATCACATTTTATTACTAAGATAAATCTCACTTGTTTTACAATGAGAAACACATTAAATTAAAGTACAACTATTGGAGATAGAAGCACATATTTTAACAAATGTAATTAAGTGGAGTCAAACTAACAAATAAAATAAACAAATAAGACCACTACATATATATATATCCTCCTCATGGTACGTACTTAATTGCACTGCTTCATTCACCAAAAGCACACTTGAATCTGTAACGAACAAAATCGAACACTATAAGAAATTAGTATGCTGATGAAATAAATAAGAATATAAAGCAAAGCATTAGTACGTAGTGGGATTATGATTTGGTCCTTCTTGCAAAGGCATCTTGAATAGTTGGCAACTTTTTTACAGGTTTTGGAGGAGGATTTGAATTAGTAGGAGGTGGCCTTGTCACAGGGCACAGAACCTTTTGAATGCTTATGTTTTGGCTACTCATTATTTGGAATGTTATGAATGTTGATGATCGATGAAGCATAACAATATGAGAATCCTCTATTTATAGGGGGTGCTTCATTAATTCCTTGTTCACAGTAACCGAAATTACCAAGTGATTCATGTTAATCTACATAGAAATTTCTATCATTTTATTTTTCATATTACATTTCTCATTTTTACAAATTGAATATCTGATTTAGTTTGCGTGAAAAATGTAGCTTGTGGCACAAGGATATATCCGCGGTGATGTGAGTCGTCACACCCAAACCGTGGCAAAAACCGTCATGAAAATTTCAGAAGAAATTTAAGCAATTGAAGTTTAATAAAAATAAGTTCTAACAAGCAAGGAGTTCAACGTTCAATATTACTACTAATACGCGCTACGGACACGGTTGAATAGTTGGAATAATATAAATATCAACAATGCTAGGGAACTAACTCTATATAAGCCAAGAATCAGCCAATTGTTAATCGGATGTTGCTACTAATAGACACACGGATGTTTCTTTTTCTTGTAAATTGGATGGTTTTGGATATAATTTCTATGTTTCATGTGTTACGCATTAATAAAACATAATTAATTATATGGAATCAACTAATGAATGATCAAAGCATCTGTTCCGTGATTCTCTCCTAACACTAACGTGGTCAACAATAATTTAACAAACAAATTAAATTATAAATTAATAAACCTAATTATAATTAATTATGTTGTTCCATTCTTGGCTGATTATTAGTTGGTTCCATATACTTTTCCTATAAATATATGCATAATTTAAGTGGGATTATATAAATTATTAAAATTTATTTGTTAAAACTAATTTAGTGATTGAACGGGTTAAATAATAACAAAAAATATTAAAAATTTTTGCAAGATGCCTGTAAAAAAGTTAGAACAATTAAAATATAAAATATACTACTTAAATTATGCATATATTTATATAAAAATATATAATAACTAATTTTGATTAATTTTGATATATAAATAATATTTTTAAATAAAAAATATATAAATACTAAATTTAAATACTAAGTTTAAATAGTAGCTACGAGAAATTTATGATTTTGTTTATGATACAAGTTTAAAGCAAACACTTTTTTTTTCATCCCTTCTGTTCTTTTACCTTAAAAAGAAATTAACTACATACTCATTGTAGAGGGTTATTAATTAAGATTTGAAATTCTAGACATACAGAAATTTTGCGTTAACTTAACTGGAAATTACTCCATTAATAATTAACTTCACGCACACGACAACAAATTAAAAGTTTGTAGTTTAGTCAAATTAATGTGGATACGATGTTTGACTGGCGGTACTTTAATTTCTTTCAAGCCGTATAAGAGGTTGGTGGGATTCTTTATTCTTTTA
This sequence comes from Arachis duranensis, assembly GCF_000817695.3. Taxonomy (NCBI): domain Eukaryota; kingdom Viridiplantae; phylum Streptophyta; class Magnoliopsida; order Fabales; family Fabaceae; genus Arachis; species Arachis duranensis. The sequence continues at coordinate 131,040,509 of NC_029774.3, forward strand.
CTAAAAAAACTTTCTGCTTGTACCCTCATTTTGTTTTATTTCTTTATAAAGTTAAATATTTACACCAAGGTCAAACATATTATTTTTCACTTCAAAAGGTAACGTGTATTTTATTCGTAAAAATAATAGTGTATGTTAATTATATTATGCTTCATATTTCACCTTAAGAAAACGATAGCAATAATATATTTTTTGATAAAATATATTTTTTGTCTTTAAATTTGATCAAAATTTTAAAAATATTTTTAAATTTTATTTTGTTTTAATTTTATTTCAAAAATTTTTTATTTGTATCAAATATATTATTGACAACTGAATTTGCATAAAATTTAAGACTAATCGAATAATAATGCATGAAAAATTAATTTGAGAATATATTTGATATAAATCGAAAATTTTTGAAACAAAATTTAAACAAAATAAAATTTATAAATATTTTTAAATTTTTTACTAAATTTCAGAAAGAAATATATACTTTAATTTCCCGTATATTTTTATTGAAAAACATCAATGCATATTTGTTCTGCAATTAAAAATAACAAGAATAATGCTAGAAAGTAGTAATTTTAGTACTTTATAATTATTAATTGACTATTAATAATATTTTTAATAATGTGAAATTACATTCAATAATAAAAAATTATTTATTTTTTTAATAATTAAATACTGACAAAAAACACAAAATTATTGACTCTAGACTTTTCTCAAAAATAATACTCCAAGCATTCACGAATGCTGTTATCGATAACCAATTGATGAGTACGACCCGTCAAAAGTTTGAACATGAGTAGCGACTAGAAAGTCAGGTTTTTGTTTTTTCCTTACTGCGAATTCAGTGCATTACAGGGTGATATTTATCAGAAAGTTAGGATTGATCATGCATGAGATTAATTAAAAATTAACTTTAATGCGTATTAAAATTAACTTTAATGAGTATTAAAATTAAGTGGATCTAACTTAATCTAAAATCTAGTTTAATATATAGGAAGTAGAGATTTTGCACGTTTATAAACTATCTAATAGACATATATTTAAGATGTTTTATATTTTAATTATAAATTATTTAGAGGTCAAATATATATATATATATTCATTATTTTTAATAAAATTTTAATATATTTATTTAACATATATATTAAAATCAAAGTGTTTCATCTAAAATTTATCTATTTGATTTTTAACATTGTTCAATAAATATATTAAAAATTTTATTAAGAATAATGAATTAATGAATCAATCTATCTTACAACATAATTTTTAGACTTCTAAAATAATAAATATTTATTTAAAATCAAAGTGTTGATCTAAAATCTATTAATGAAGTAAATCTAAGTATTTACACTAAAATATATATTACCCCGGAAAAATCTTACATTAAATTGTTTAAATCTAAAATATACAACTGATTTTGGCTTTCCAAAGCGGGAAAATTAAGGAGTATGTATCTCTTAATTTTCTTTAATAAATACGCTTAAGTGGAATATTTTATTAATATAATATTTTTATGTAGTCACCAAAAAAAATTTAAGTGTTTTTTTTTCTCATTTAAAAAAAAAATGCGATGACATATAATATATTATGCTTAACAATATTAGTCTAAATATATATATTTTTAAAAAAAATTAGTTGAAGTTGATTGATGTAATAATGTGTGCCAATCAAATTATTAGAGAACGAATTATATTTTTTTGAGCAAATATTATTTAATATTGGTTAATTTTTTATTATTATAAAATTATTTTTGAAAAAAATATTTTAAAAAATTTAAAATTTAATAAAATTTAATAAAAAGAAACCTTCAAAATTTAGAAGAAAGAAATATTTAAAATTAATTAAAAAATAACCAAAATCTAGAAATGAATGTCATGTGTGACGTAATCGCTGCAGTCGCTCTCTTGTGAGTTGTCGACTGCGGAAGATGCGCTGCTTCCGTCGGAGGACGAATGAGGTGGGGTGATAGACGGTGCAGCGTGGATTTGAAGAAGAAACAGAAGAGGAAAAAATAGATGAATATATACGGTGCAAATACTTGAAAGCGTATTTTTTAAAATGGACGGCATATATAATTGATTACTTATATTTTTTATTTTTATCTTTAAGAGATTTGAGTTTTTATTATTGTATTAAATATTGGTTGAAAAGTTGGTTATCAAATTGGCTCCCATAATTTCTCAAACTATTAATATGGGCAGGCCCAGTAAGTAACTGAAGAATTAAAGAAAATAAGATGAAAATTTAATAAGAAGACAACACTCGTACTAAATAAAGTAAATAACAGGTTAAAAAAATTAAATTAACTTAAAAAATTAAATTAATTTTAAAAATTAAATTTTTAATTAATTAAGAATAACTAGATTTTTAAATTTGTAATTAGAATTAGGCAATATAATTTCTTCTGAACACACTCTTACACCACGTTCCGTTTCCTCTTATTGCCGCACCGTGACACAACATCACTTTTTCTCTCACTGCGGCAACCATTCGCCGTTTAGACCGCTGCCGCTTCGCCTCTGCAGTGTTAATGCTGTTGAGTTTGTTGATAAAACTGATTTATGGCATAAGAGATTATGTCATATGAGTGAGAAGGGCATGAATATGTTATCTAAGAGGAATCTTTTATCTGGTTCTAAGGTTGCTTTACAAAAGTGCAACCATTGTTTTGCTGAAAAACAAAACAGAGTTTCTTTTAAGAGTCATCCACCTTCAAGAAAGCCAGAGATACTTGACTTGGTGCATTCTGATGTATATGGGCCAATGAAGACAAGAACACTTGGAAAGTCTATCTATTTTGTAACCTTTATTGATGATCATTCTAGAAAATTATGGGTTTACACTTTAAAAACCAAAGATCAAGTTTTAAATGTGTTCAAGCAATTTCAAGCTTCTGTTGAAAGAGAAACTGGGAAGAAGTTGAAATGTATTCGTACTGACAATGGTGGTGAGTACTCAGGTCCATTTGATGCTTATTGTAAAGAGCATGGTATAAGACATCAGAAGACTTCTCCGAAGACTCCTCAGTTGAATGACTTGGCTGAAAGGATGAACAGAACATTTGTTGAAAGAGTTAGGTGCTTATTATCACAATCTGGATTGGCAAAATCCTTTTGGGGTGAAGCTTTGAGCACTGTTGTTCATGTCTTGAACCAGACACCATGTGTTCCCTTGCAATTTGAAGTGTCAGAGAAGGTATGGTCAGCTAAAGATGTTTCTTATGATCATTTAAGAGTCTTTGGATGTAAAGCTTTTGTTCATATTCCTAAAGATGAGAGATCTAAGCTTGATATAAAGACTAGGTAGTGTATTTTTATTGGCTATGGCATGTATGAGTTTGGTTACAGGTTTTATGATCCTGTTAGCAAGAAGGTGATTCGAAGTAGAGATATTGTCTTTGTTGAAGACCAAACATTGAAGGATGTTGATAATGCGGAGAAGCCAATGGTTCAGTCTAGTGATGATTTTTCTAACTTGGATATTACTTCTTCTATGCCTATGGTAGAAGATGGTAGAGTTGAAGTTCAAAATAATGAGCATGATACAAGTGCAGGTGAAAATGGAATAGTTGATCCGATACTTGATGAAGTTGGTGATGATGATCAAGATGAAGAACCAGCTTTAGAAATTCATGCAAATGCACTTAGAAGGTCTACAAGAGAGAGAAAGCCTTCGTCAAGGTATTCTCCACATGAGTTTGTTTTATTGACTGATGGAGGAAAACCTGAATGCTTTGGAGAGGCTGTTGAAGATGAAAGCAAAGCTCAATGGCTTGAAGCTATGCAAGAAGAAATGAAGTCCTTACTTGAGAATGATACCTATGAGTTGGTGAAGCTACCGAAGGGTATGCGAGTTTTGAAGAACAAATGGGTATTCAGAATCAAGAATGAAGAACACAATTCTAAACCTCGGTATAAGGCTAGATTGGTTGTTAGAGGTTTTAGCCATAGAAAAGGTGTTATTATGAGGAGATATTTTCTTCTGTTGTGAGGATGCCATCCATTCGTGCTGTGCTTGGATTAGCAGCGTCTCTTGATTTGGAGATTGAGCAAATGGATGTGAAGATAACTTTTCTTCATGGTGATTTAGATAAGGAGATCTACATGGAGCAACGGGAGGACTTTGTTATTAAAGAAAATGAAGATTTTGTGTGCAAGCTTAAGAAGAGTCTTTATGAGTTGAAACAAGCTCCAAGACAGTGGTACAAGAAGTTTGAATCTATTATGGAGGAGCATGGTTACCGTAAGACAACTTCGGATCATTGTGTATTTGTGCAAAAATTTTCTGATGATGATTTTATCATTCTTTTGCTTTATGTGGATAATATTTTGATTGTGGGCAAGAATGCTTTGAGGATTAATGAGTTGAAGAAGCAATTGAGCAAGTTCATTGCTATGATGGACTTGGGTCCTGCCAAACAGATTTTGGACATGACTATTACTCATTATAGAGATTCCAAGAAGCTTTATTTGTCACAGGAGAAGTACATAAAGAAGGTGCTTCAAAGGTTTGGCATGAATGATGCCAAATGTATTGCTAGTTCTTTTGCTCCTCATTTTAAGTTGAGCACCAAGTAGTGTCCAACCACTGATGAGAAGAAACAAGCAATGGATGAAATACCTCATGCCTCAGCTGTTGGAAGCTTGATGTATGTTATGATGTGTACTAGACCAGACATTGCTCATGCGGTTGGTACTGTGAGTCATTTTCTCTCTAATCCAGGTAAAGAACATTGGAATACTGTTAAATGGATTATGAGATATCTCAAAGGTACAACTAACTTGAGTTTGAGTTTTGGTGGTGAGAAACCTTTGCTAGTTGGCTTTACTGATGCAGACATGACAGGAGATATTGATTCTCGAAAGTCTACTTCAGGTTTTTTGGTCAAGTTTGTAGGGGGGCTATTTCATGGAAATCAAGGCTACAAAAGTGTGTTGCACTTTTTATCACTGAGACAGAGTTTATTACAGCAACTGAAGCATGTAAAGAGTTGTTGTGGATGAAGAAGTTTCTTGCAGCACTTGGTTTCAAACAAGACCGTTATGTGTTGTTATGTGATAGCCAAAGTGCTATTCATCTTGCCAAAAATTATACTTTTCATGCAAGATCTAAATATATTGATGTTAGGTATAATTGGATACGGGATGTGTTAGATTTCAAGTTGTTGGAACTTGAGAAAGTTCACACCGATGACAATGGTGCTGATATGATGACAAAAGTATTATCAAGAGAAAAGTTTGAAACATATTGTTTGATCGCCGGAATGGCGAGGGCCTCCACCTAGTCGAGAAGGGAGAGATTTGTTGGGTTTTTCTCTCCTTTGTGAGGCCCAAGCCCAACATTTTGAGGGTGTCTCTTTGTACCCATTGTGCCACAACCCTAATCAGATTTTGGGGTCATTGTGAGGTAAAGAGAATAGCCACCAAGTGAGAGAGAAGAGAAAAAATTGTTAATGTTGCAAGTGTGAGGAGTGTTGGAGTTAGTCCCACATTAAAGAAAATAAGGAAGAGTGAGGAGTTTATAAGATGAGAGAACCATTTACTTGACACCGTAAGGTTTTGATGAGTTGGATGTGGTGTCATCTCATCTTATGTTCTCTCGCTTGATTTCTCCCCGAAATCTCTCTGGTGGTCGAGAGCTCCCCACGGTTGGCCCAATAAGTGGTATCAGAGCCGATGGTTAATCGGTCTGGTGGTTTTAAGGGGTATTCAAGGTGAAGCATCAAAAGTCTTCCCGGCAAAGGTGGTCCGGACAACGTGTCCCGCGGTGTAGTACGGCAGCGGCGGTGTGATGGACGAATACTCATATGTGGTGGAGGAGTTAGAGGGGAGTTGATGCTTGATGTGGAGTCTCACACTTGAGGGAGAGATTGTTAATGTTTTGAGTTGGATGTGGTGTCATCTCATCTTATATTCTCTCTTCCCATGTTACTGCGTCATACTGTGTGTATGCCTTCTCTCGTGTTGCCGTCCTTCTTCTGCTGCCGTGACTGCTTCTTCTTTTTTTTGCTGTGATTTGAATTTTTTTCATGTATTTTTGGATTTTTTTATTGTATATGAATATTTTTTAATATAATTTTTTGCATATGTCTATTTTTATTATACATAAATGTTTTTTTTACTGTGGCGCCGAAGTCCAGAGAAAGAGTAGAATAGCTGCGGTAAAAATAGGATAATAAGAAAGATGAAAAGTGAAATGTGTAATTAGAAATAAAGATAAATAATTAAATTGAGATGTTTTTTTTTTATGTTTAGTGAGTTTGGATACAGTCCATTATTCACATGATTTGCACCCTCGTTATCTACTTAGAGGAATTAGAAATAAAATAATATAATGTTGATCTCTATAGTCTATACATGTATCTATGTCTACTTTAATTCATACCCATCTAACTCATTTCCCATATGCGTTACTATAAATAAATGTCTTCATAATTCACCATTCAAACTTCAAACACGCACGCATGGGTTGGCTTAGTTCCTCGAAGTGTTGGCGCAAATGATACGGAAATTCTTTTATACAAATTACTCTTCGAGTTATTAATTAATCAATCTCGTTAGTTATTAACAATATTTTTACCAATTTCTGTAAATTTTTATTTATAATTATATTTAATGAAAATATCTTTGTGAATTTGTCCAATAAAAAATGTTTTTTTTATGCTTGTATTTAATAGAAGTGTCTTTATAAATATATTTTATGAATGTATATTTTTTGTATGTGTTTAAAATATAATAATTAATTATTATTGACAATAAATTAGCAGATAATACGTTGATACCTTATACTTTTTTTTAATTAATTATTATTGTTATTGATTTTCTTAGAATTAAAAAATAAAAAATAAAAATGGAGATCGAAGAGCATTTCATCATTTCCCTGCAATGTCCATCGAAATGCAGTAGCATTTCTCATGCAATGTAATATCTTTCAATAAAAAATAAAAAATAAAAGTAATGACCGTAGACGCCTCTCTTAGCTACCATGAGTTTCCCTAATTAATTAGTTTTCTCAAGAACGCATCTGAACTATACAGTTAATAAGAATACAACAATCTCAAAATATAATATTATTACAAGTTAAATTTCATGTAAAGATTACAAATGTTGAGACGCTGATATCATATGTAAATGTACCCTAATTTACGTAGAATATGCATGCATGAATCACATAACATCTATAAATTAAGATGCCATAACAATAGATTTCCAAGCTAACCCAACACCTAGCAAGAACAAAAACCAATAACAACAACAAAAACAAACAATGAACACTGCTGATCACATGGCCTACGAGATTCAAAGAGGGAACTCAGGTCGGCGGCAGCAGCAGCAGCCACCACCACCACAAACTGGAAACTTGGGCTACACGATTGGAAAAACGAACTCAAATCCGCCGCCACAGCCGCAGCAGCAGCCACCACCAGCAAAACCTGGAGACATGGCCTACAACCTAAGATGAACATGAAGTCCATGATCACTAGGAAACAGGTACTTAAAGTGTATATATATCTTCTTGCATTACTTCCATTAAATGATATCAGCTAATTAAAAAAAAATAATACCTATACATCTAATTATGTTGACTATTCATTAACTGTTTTTATTTTATTATTCACCGCTACTTTCTTGTACTGCAAACTTTTCTCCTACAAAACTTTGCTTTAACTTTCTCTCTCTATATATATATATATAGAAAAGTATATGAACCAACTAATAATCAGTCAAAAATGGAATAACATAATTAATTATAATTAGTTTTATTAATTTATAATTTAATTTTTTTTTAAATTATTGTTGACTACGTTCAAAACATGAGGGAAAATATGCTAATGATAGGAGAGAATCACGGAACAGATGCTTTGATCATTCATTAGTTAGTTCTATATAATTAATTATGTTTTATTAATGCGTAACACATGAAATATAGAAATCATATCAAAAACCATCCAATTTACAAGAAAAAAAAACATCCGTGTACCTATCAGTAGCAACATCCGGTTAAAGTCACCGGTGCTTCTGATTTATCAGTTGGCTGATTCTTGACTTATATAGAGTTATTCCCTATCATTGTTGTATATATATATATATATAGCTGTTTTTTAAATTTTATTAATTAGCTCATCATTATTAAGCATGATGAGAAGATACTAAAATTATTATTCATCTTTTCAATATTTTTGTTGAAGGTCGTACATGCATACGTGGAAGTGGGAGCTATGTAGCTACTAGCTATTGAAATTAAAGGAATAAGCTTACCCAGCAGCAGAGATTATAGTATTACTGTTAATCAAAGAATAAAGATCATCTATTACTTGGTTAATTAATTGTAATTCGTTACTTCTTGTTCGTTTTGTTATTATTAGTGGTCGCTGTATGTTATTGCAGCTTTGAACATTATACGTAGAAGGCAACTTTTATGTGTAATTATTATTAATGTCTCTGAAAAGTTTATATTATAGGCAGTGCTATTTTAAGTAGATTATTGTGAATATAATATTCACAATATAATATAACTATAGGTCATTATTTCGATTATTGTACGTTTGTTCTCCATTGAAAGGTATCAATATAAATCAGGGTAAAATTAATAAGTAATCTCCTAGCATTATAAAAAATTCTGGTTAAAATACTTTTTTTTTAAGATTTTACGGTAATTTTAACTGTCATTATTATTTTTAACGCAGTAAAAAAATTGCCATAATTTTAAGTGTCATTTGATTATTACGCTGATTTTTTAAAATTATACCACAATGTTTTTATTAAAATGGTAATTTTTTAGTTGGTTTAAAATGGCTCTTAAATAGCTATTTTAAATTAGTTAAAATAACAGTTATTAAATTATTTAAAATAGTATTCAAACTGTCATTATTCTTCATATATAATGGTAATTTTAAACTGCCACAATTTTCAAAAATGGCAATAATAGTAAAAAAAATAAAAAATCGTCATAATTTAAAAAAATACAGCATTTTTCATTAAAACCACCATAATAACCATCACAATTTTAGAATCTTATTATTTTAAAACTGCCATTATATTTATTATAATATGTTGTTAAATTTTTTCATCAACCTATTTTTATTATAAAATTTCATAATTTTTACATAAAAATATGATCGAATTTACAAAAATTGCATAATAATAGGGTCAAAAACCTAAAATCTAAAATCAATCATATCATGTACGTAGAGTTCTATTAATTTTTTGAAGTGAGATAAGAACACCTTATTTATTAATATTTGATAAGTGACTCCAATATTTTTCAATACAAAGACATTATCACATAGTGGTAATTTGTTAATGAAAGAGGTATTCTTTTGATCCAGCTTATACATCGGGATTTAATTATATCCCAAATATGCGTCCACAAAAGATAAGTATTTGTAACCTGAGACTAAATCTACTAGAGCATCGATACTGAAAAGTGGATAAGGGTCATTGGAGCAAGCTTTGTTAAGGTCGGTGTAGTCAACGCACATCTTCCATTTCCCGTTTTGTTTCTTCACGAGTACTATGTTCGCAAGCCATAATGGATATTTTACCTTTCTTATAAAGCCAACTTCTAGCAGTGCCTGGATTTGTTCTTCTATAACTTCTGCTATTTCAGGACTGAACTTTCGTCGTTTCTGCTGGACTAGTCATGAGCCCGGCACTATAAGAAAAATGTTAAGTACCGTCGGATTTAGCGTCTCGAGTTACTGACGGGTTTATGGAGGAATTTGTTGTGAAATTTGTTACGTCAAATTATTACCGATGGATTCACTTATCCGACGGTAAATTCGTGGGTAATATTTGGAGGGAAAAGGTATGGAATAGGTGTGAAATTTTTTGTCAGATTTATCGTTGAATTATTCCGACGGTAACACATTTTAGTTAAGCGTTGCATTTTGATGAAACACATCTGACGGTAAATTCAACAGTAATCAGGTCTCAAATTGAGAGCGCAAACACTCTCCCCCTATATCTCTCAAACCCCCTCTCTCTCTCAAACCCTTTTTCTATCTCCATTTCTCTCTACCCAGCACAACCCATTTTGCTGCCACTCCAACCCCGCCGTCACTGGCCCTGCTCTCTCACTGCTTCTCCATTTTTCTCTCTACCCAATCCCTTCAGCGTTTCTCCAGCACCGCTGCCGCTCCAGATTCAAGTACATCCTGACTCTCCATCTCTATGACATATATTTTAAAATTAGAAAAAAAATTTCTTTAATTGTTAGTGTATTACTTGTTAGTTTATTATTCTATTAGTGTTAGAAATTTGATTAGTGAGGGTTATGACTGTTGAATGATTCTGAATTAGTTAGAGTGTTATATATTATTTTAGGAATAAGGATGTTTGAGAATATTGTTTCAGAAATCATGCTTAATTTGTATATTTGTGTGTGTTAATTGTTATATTACTTGTGTTTTGTTTTTACTTGTTTTTGTTAGATTGAAAAATCATGGGCTATGAGAAAAAAATTTTATTTAATTTTTGACGTAAATTCCATTGGTTTGAATAATTAGTTTGTTTGAATAAGTTAGGGTTTAGGATTTCTATTCAACCATTGTATGTTGGTTTTGATGGATATTTAGTCTGGATGAAATTCTTGAAGGGTAGAAAAATCCGAATTTTAGGAAAAACTCTATCAAAATTTTTACAAGATTTTGAGTGAAATTGAAAAATTAAAACTATGTTTTCAAAAGTCTTAAAATTATGTTTAGGGTTTATAAATATTTGTATTAATTATAGCATGAATTGGTTCTTCCTTAAAATTTTTATTTTAAGTATTTTAGGTTATTTGTTATAATTATTTGTTATTCATATCTTGTCTCATATTGTTACAATTATTTGTTATTTCTTGAGTTTTTTCTTATGTTATTATTCATTAGTGTTTGGTATGTTATTAATATATTTACTGTATTGAGTGTATTAATATGTTTAGAGTTAGTGAATTTAATTGTGTTTTGATTAGTGTAAGTAATATATACGTTGTGCAGACATGAAGACAGGTAGCAGACGTCGGTCGAGTGAGTCACGTGGTCGTGGTAGATGGCGGGCTTCCAACAAATTTCCAAGGACTACCCAATCATCGCCTTCTACCCCGACTACCCCGTCGACTCTTGTGACGTCATAGGTGGGTCCAGCGGACCAGCAATTTATCATGGTCCTAAACTCTACGTGCCTCCTTCTGCTATGCCCCTTGCCGATCTAGCGATGCATCATTCCTCCTATGCCTCTAGCAGGATGCCCCTCCACCACCGTCGGTCATCCGACTAAGGATTTAGGCTGATGGCATGTAGGTGTGAGTACATACAATTTTTTAATCTTACGTTTGTTAATCTTAACTTGATGCGTTTCTATGTGTTTGTTAATGTTAGGTTTTTTCTCTGTTAGGTTTGTACCAAATCTCAATGCTCAAACGGGAGATTTTTGACATCATTAAGTTGATGTACGACCATTCGTGGGCGACCTACACGCAGATTTTGGCCGAGACCAGAGATCGATGGTTTCAGAAGTAGGTAGTAAGGACCCAATAATGTTGAATTAATTATCTGTATTTGAACTGTATTCATATAAAATTAGAGGGACTTTTCAACTTCTTGTTTTACTCCTAAGAGGCTTGGCACATGCCTGACCTTATGCTTTTGGATGAAAATTCGGGTAAGGAAGCTTCTTACCAAATCATCAAAGCACATAACCGATATAGGTGATAAACTATTAAATCATTTTACGGCCGCTTCGGTTAATGTAGTAGGAAAGGCTTTACAATGAGTTGCATCTGATGCATCTAATATGCCAATTACATGCAGCTTTTGAAATTGCTCAGATGATGCCTTGGATTGGTGGTTCCATCAGAAAAATCCATGTCCTAGATCTTAAAGTTTCTAGGTACTTTAGCCCGCATGATTTCTTTTATGAATGGATCTTCGCCTATCAGAAGTATTTTTTCTCGGTCAGCTCGGGCTATCTGGCCTTTAAAGTCGAACTCCAATTTTAGGAGCTTTTCTTCTAGCTCCTTTCGTCGTCAAACGTCCCTTTTTAGGGCTCTTTCATATTCTCGTTGTCGTTCTAGCTCCTGCTCGAGTAGTTTCAGTAGAACTTGATGTCCGTGGACAAGTCTGATGATCTCTATGAGATCTCTTAACCCGGATGTTTTAGGTCGGTGTACTTATGAGCTTATCATGTGTCCTTTCGGGTTTAAAGTGTGCGTATCTCTAGGTGCACCTATCCCTTTATCAACTTGGGAAAGTATGACTAGCGCTCGCTCGTCGTTATGTTGCTCTTCTTCTTGAGTTCCGAATCGAAAGCTATGTGTCCGTCCTCAGCGTTGTCTTCTGCCATCGTACAGTCTTGATTTCTAAGTCCCCAGCAACGACGCTAATATTTTGAGGAATACTTGAAACTGGGTTGCTTTGGGTGATTTATCTAACATCTTCTCCAATGAGGATGAACCCGTCCGAATTGTTTGTGAGTAAAGATGGGTGGTACTTGTAAGGAACTCCGATGCTTAAGTTAGCATAAGTTTTAGGCAAATTTTTAGTACATTGAAATTCGAAGAATATATGAGAGTATCAAGATATTTATAGATGTAGCGTCAATAACCACCTTTTGAAGTAGTTCCACCTTTGATGGAGAGTTTGTTACTCCTTTTGCTATGGAGTTTGTTGAGATCTTTTTTTTAGATGAGTAGTAGCTATTGAGGGGGTTAGTTACTTATTTGGATAAGTAGAATTAAACTCTGTCGCCATATCTAACCTCTTATAAGGTTAGACAAATAAGAATGAAAATTTGAGTACTAATATTTGTAGAGTGTTAAATGAGTTCTGTGCATTTTAGATTTGACTGAATTGTGGAACAAGATATAAACAACTGTATTTTTTAAAGTTATAACATGATTGTATCATTTTCCTAAAATATTTTTCATATATATAATTCTTTTATAAAATATATTTTATATATAGATTTATATAATATTTTGTTATTTTTAAACAAAATAGTGAATTAATTAATAGACATAAATATATACAAGTCACTGGTCTTATTTCAAAAAGTATGATAAAATATTATATTTACACCAGCAATTTCTTTTTAAGAAAATACAAAATAGAGATGAATTATCTTCTAAAAACCTATACCGAGTCAAATTGTTAAAGAATTACATTACAAATTTACAATACACCGTCGCGAAATCTGCAATACACTTTCTATTGTTATGATCTGACTGCATACCGCTTTAATTTAACTATTAATATGGCCGGGCCGGGCCCAGAAGTAAGTAACAGAATTATAGAAGAATCAAAGAAAATATGACAATTAATAGTAATAATTTAATAAATAGAAAGTATGAGGAGTCCAAGGACAGATCCAAAAATAGTATTATGGGGGCTAAAAATATATATAATATTAAAAAATTATGCAAAAAATTATATAATGTAAAATGCATTACAAAAATATACTGATAGAGAATATATTTTAAAGTACAAAAATATATATGTACTTTTTATTAACAAAGTGGTCGATTCTTCGTTTCATAAAATTCATCGATAATAGAATTTGTGTCAAATTTTTCTGCAATTTTCTTTTCAATATAATTAAAAGACAATTAACAAGAAATTTATCTTTCATTTTGTTTCTAAATTATTCTTCACAATATTCATAGCTGAAAAAGAACTCTCAGTTGTAGTAGTTGAAACAGAGAAAATTAATACCAAATAAATCAAGAAGGACGCTCACAAAAAGAAAAAAAAATATACTTTATCGAAATTGAAAAATTTTATTTAATTAAAAAATATTAGTAATAATATATTTTCATATTTTTTTAATATTGTTACTTATTTTTTAGATATTAAAAATCATTAATATTTAGGTTAGACTGAATTTTTATTTATATTAGACTAAATACTAAATAAATTTTTAAAAAAATTATATCATACTTAATAATTTATTACTATTAATTTTTTCTAAAAAGATTGGGGGCCGAGGCCTCCACTCGCTCCCCGTAAGTCCGTCTCTGGAGGAGTCAATGAAATATTTATACAATATGTATAATAAAAATTTATGGAATATTAAAAATATAACTATTAATGTTACATTTTTTTATTAGTTAAAACTTTTGAAATGGATAGAATCATAACATGATATTAGACTTTTGATTCGAAACTCTCTTGCGGGATCCTTTAATAAATAATGTTGACTATTCATCTATCTTTTTTAATTAATTCATACCCAACTACTCATTCTACAAACACGTTACTGTAAATACCTTCACAATTCGCCCTTCCAACTTCAAACACGCAGGCGCACGCCATGGCTTAGTTCCACTTTCGTGCAAATGACACTGAAATTCTTTTACAAATTACTCACCGCCATTTCTTTCTACAGTTATTATATATTGTCATTGAGTTTCTTATAAAAAAAAAAAAAAAGAAAAAAAAGAAGAGTATTCCATGCATTTCTCTGCAGTAGTCCCATGGAAATGCAGTAGCATTTCTCATGCAATATCCATCAACACGAAGAAACATTAATCTCTATTTCAACAAAAAAAAAAAAAAAATAAAAGTAATGACCGTAGACGCCTCTCTTAGCTACCATGAGTTTCCCTAATTAATTAGTTTTCTCAAGAAAGGAAAATTCCCAACAACGCACCTGAACTATACAATTAATATAAGAATACAACAATATAAAAAATATCATGTTTTTACAAGTTAAATTTCATGCAAAGTTTACAAATGTTGACACGCTCATATCATACATGTAAATGTACACATGCATGCATCAAACACATCTATAAATACGAAATGGCAGATCAATATATTTCCAAGCCAAGGCATAACATACAGAAACAAATAAAGTGTTAGTCCATTGATCACAACATTTTACTAATTACATTACATCTCTCACAATGAGTCGACAAACTAAACCCCAAAATGTGGATCAGCTCATATCCCTTCGCGATCCACCCCGGCAGTCCCGCAGCAGCAACCAGCAGTCTCACAGTGGCGGCAACAGTGACAGCGGTGGCAGCGACAGCAACAGCGGCAGAGCAGCGAAAACTGAAGACATGGCCTATACGCCTAACATGACCACAAAACCCAATGGTCACTAGGAAACAAAACAGTTACTTAAGGTATATATATTATTAGAAAAATTTCACTGTCCAATTGTTTTATCCGTAGATTTTAATTATATATATTTTCTATAATTTAGATCAACAGTTAAAATAATTAAAATATTAATGTTTTTGATATATTTAAAATTTTTTATATATTATTAGCTCATCGTCATTAAGCATGATGTGAATAAAATTTTAAGTGTAGAATTTTTTTTTTATTTGTTTCTTTTGAAAAAAAAGTTTAATTATTATGTTAATTCTTATAATTTNAAAAATATTAAAATTAAGTTTTTAATTGTTAATATTTTTAATTTATAAAAAATATTTAGTTAATTTTAATATTTTTTAAATTAAAAAAGACCTATTTATAAAATTAAAAATAATGTAATGATCAAATTAAAAAAAAACCAATATTATTTTTTACTTGTTTGCTAGTTAGCTCACCTTAAACACGCTAATCTTGCGTGAAAAGTGATTACAGATATTTGTTTTTGATATGCTCTCTGATCTCATTTTCTTTTTATGCATGACATTGATACGCTTTTCATTTTGTTACAGCAGGTATATAATATGTGGAAGTGGGGACTATATCTGTAGATTGCTTTGGAACAATAATACTTCTGGCAGCAGGAGTAGTAGAGATTATTATATTGTTGGTCAAATATCAATAATATTGTTCTTTCTATCATTTTCAAAAGTTATAAATCTTTCATCATATTTGTTGAGTTTAACAAAAAAAAATTGATTTTTTGTTATGTGTTTTGAACATGTACTATCTAAGTATCATATATTTTTCTTTCTCTTAGTTGTAAAGTAAATACTAAATTAAAAGAATTAAATTAATAACTACAAGTGATAGAGAAAAATATTAAAGGCACTTTTTCGAAAAGAAATAATAGAAGGGAGATTAATATACATTAGTCCAGATCAAAATTGAAAACTGAATTAGCTGTGTTTATTTTTGAGAACAGGATAAGACAAAACATTGATAACCAGACATAAAGAACAGATATATAAAATTTTGTATTTTATATTCTGTTTGACGACAAACTAGAACAAATTATAAAAATCTAATTTATTGTTAATTTTTTCATTCAAAAAATTTGAGACGAAAAATATAATAATAAAAAATATAATTATAAAAAATTAATAAAAATAATAAAAAATAAAAAATAAATTATATTTTTTATTGATATTTTTTAAAAAATATAAAATATATTAATTTAATATTTTTAAATATAATATCTTTATTTATATTTTATATATTAAATATAATTTTTTGTCATAATATTTTTATTTCAATATCCTGTATTTATAGACAAACACAACTAGAATATTGTCACATAAAAAATAACGATATCATTTTAATGTGTCACAAGCAAGATGATTATGTTATGTATTATTATCTAACTTATGAAATGATCCATCTTATTTGTAGTGGTATCTTTTGTGAATCAATTGAAATATTGAATATTTTGAAGACTAATTATTTGTTTTTAATTTTTTTTTGGTAAATAAAATGGGGCATAACACCCAAAAAAAGAAATTACAAAACAGAAATTAATCGGAGTAAGATAGCCCATCTACAATCATCAGTTAAGATGCTCTTAAGTTTGGTATTAGGTTGATCAATGAAATGATATCCTGATTCAGTAAAAAAGCTTTCATTTGCCATGCAGTCCGCTCCTCTATTTCCTTCTCTGTAATTATGTACCGGTTTAGTTTGCCATTTCCTCTGGAGGAGCTCCACTATTTTCCTCACTATTGCTTCTGGGTGTTCATTGGAATCTGTTGCTCCTTTTATCGCGTCCACCACCGCTTTGGAATCCACTTCTAGAATGACTTTTCTCAATCCCAATTCCCATGCTGTTTTGAGTCCATAATAGACCCCCCATAACTCTGCATAGTAAGCTGTGTAATAACCAACCATTCCAGGATTTTCCTTTGTAGCCCCATCTGTATTGACTTTCATCCAATCCTCAGGTGGGCATTCCCAGCATATATTTGTTTCAAATTTGTTTTGCCTCTGACCCTCCTTCTTGAAAGCTTCCTGGATTAGTTTCCCCTGTTTTAGAATAAAAGGCAGAGGTTGCATTGGTCTTTGGAATGGTGGGTTGAATATTTCTTGATTCCTTCACTTCCATAACCACTGTTAGAGAATCATTAGAACCAATTTAGATCAATTAGTATCGTCTATATTTATATAGCATATCTGTACATTAATTGTAGGATTCTATGTCTTTATTACTTTGATTCATTTAGCACCTATAAATACCCCTTGTATATTGTACCTGACACAAAACTCAATAATACACTTTTCACATCATTCTCTCAGTCTCTTGTTTCTATCATGGTATCAAGAGCTTAGGTCTTTTTTTTTTCAATGAATATTAATTCATAGCCTCTTTGTTTTTTTCCTTGTCGGCAGTGTTCTTTGGCCTCCTTTTTCGTTCTGTTTTTGACGCTTTGATTCGTCACCCCCATAACCATATTGTTCGTCTTGTTGCCATGATTCCAACGCAACCAGAACCGTCGCCATCCGCCGCCAGACGCGCCTCAACGCGCCGCCGAAAGACGCTGCCACGACTAGGTTGATCTTCCTCCAGATTCCACCCGTGCCTATTTGCTCGCAATTTTCGAGCTATTTCCGACGCTTTGGTTTGTCACCTCCGGCATCATCGTATTCTTCTCTCCGCCAGCTTTCCAACGCCGCCAAGATTGCCGCCAACTACCACCGCACGCGCCCCCACGCGCCGTCATAAGATTGCTGTCCACCACCATTCTTTCTCATCCAGAAGCTTCAGCAGCCGTTGGATCTTCGTGCAGATCGGACGTCCCTGGATCGTCCACGTGTCACAAGGCAAGCTGGTTGGGTAACCTTGACCCGCGACGACCCGACCCGACCCGTCTTTGACCCGCGTGCCACCTGTCGCCAGCGTGCCTCCTTCCGCCAATCCGGTGCTGCCACGTGTCGTCACTCGCTGACGTGGCACTGACGTCACCGCTGACGCATCACTGACGTGGCGCTGACGTGGCTGCCAAGTTGACCCTCCCTAAGGTTTTTTGGTGAGCTCTTTCCGATTCCACGCTCTGTTTTCTCGTTTTCTGCTCCGAATTTACAATTTTCTTCTTCCTTTGATTTTTCTTCTATTACTATGGAAAAACCGGATTTCTTTCAGCCTATCCCTGTTATTCTTAATGGCTCCAACTATGCACATTGGGTTGAAGCCATGCGAGGATTTCTTAAAGGGAGAAAATTATGGCGATATGTGACTGGTGATATTGCTTGTCCTGTTAAGCCAACTGTATCCAAAGATGGTTCCTCCAAATCCAAGGAGGATGCTGAGAAGGAGAAGGACTATGCAGAGAAATTGGAAGATTGGGATAGTAAAAATCATCAGATTATCACCTGGTTCCGCAACACTTCTACTCCTGGCATTCACTTACAGTTTGGGCGTTTTGAAACTGCTAAAGAGGTATGGGATCATTTGGCGAAACGTTACACTATCTCTAATCTCTCTCATCAGTACTAACTGCTTAAGGAACTTCATAGCCTTAAGCAAGAACGTGGCCAAGCAGTTTTTGATTTTCTTGCTCAGATGGAGATTATTTGGGATCAGTTGACCTCCTGTGAGCCTGTTCTTAAAGATCCCACTGACGCTAAGGCATATGAGGATTATCGGAACCGGACACGTCTCATCCAATTTCTGATGGCACTTACTGATGACTATGAGCCGGTCAGGGCTTCTCTTCTTCATCAGAATCCCTTGCCTAGTCTTGAAGATGCTCTTCCTCGTCTTAAGTCTGAAGAAACACGCTTGGGATTGCTTCGTTCTAAAAGTGAAACTGTCTTTGCTGCCACCGACAGAAAGGGAAAAATCTGTCGCAATTGTAATCGGCCTGGGCATTCCTTCTCCGACTGTCCTTCTATTGAATGTCGTAAGTGCAAACAAAAAGGCCACATTGGCTCCAACTGCCCGAAACTGTTCTGCCATTATTGAAAGCTCTCGGGTCACTTGATTGCTACCTGTCCTACTCGACCACCACGCTCAGATCAGAACAAGTATCAACCTCGTCCCAACAACTCTTCGCATGTGCCTGCCTCTGCTACTGCTGCTACTACTGAGTCCACCTCTTCCACATCTCTCAATACACCTTCTGTCTCTCCATCAGATATTGAAACCCTTCTTCGGCAACTTCTCTCTTTTTCTGGTAATACCCCCACTACTCTTTTCACCCCTCCAGGTAATTCTAAATGGTATTTTGATTCTGGTTGTTTCAATCATATGTCTCCTTTGCGTCATCTTTTTTCGTCGTTGTCTCCCACTACAAATGCACCTTCTGTTAACACTGCTAATGGTTCCCTCTTGCATGCAACACATCACGGGGTTATTTCACAGTCCAATATTCATCTTTCTGATGCTTATTTTATTCCAAAATTGAATTTTAATCTTATCTCTGTCGGTCAGCTTGTTGAACTTGGTTTTGATGTCATTTTTTCAAATTCTGGATGTCGTGTGCAGGATCGTCAGACGGGAAAGATCATCGGGACTGGATGTAAGGTTGGACGCTTATTTGAGCTCGAGAACCTTCATGTTCCCTCTACCAATCTCTGTGCTGCTTCCTCTCCATCTACTCTTCACTTGTGGCACCGACGTCTTGCCCATAGCTCCTTAGGCAAATTACGTCCTCTTAGTACCTCTATTGCATGCTCTCCTTTTGATCTTATTCATTCTGATGTTTGGGGACCCGCTCCCACCGCTTCTATGGGAGGGGCTCGATATTTTGTCCTCTTTATTGATGATTATTCCCGTTTTACTTGGGTCTATTTGATGACTAATCGTTGTGAGTTGCCTCAGATTTATATTAACTTTGCCACTATGGTTCAAACTCAGTTTTCAAAGGTCATTAAAATTTTCAGACGTGATAATGCTATGGAATATCGTGACTCCAAACTTTTAAATTTTCTCGCTGAACAAGGTACTTTGTCTGAGTTTTCTTGTCCTGGTACCTCTCAACAAAATGGCAGAGCTGAGCGTAAACACCGTCATATTCTTGACTCTGTCCGTGCGATGCTTATTTCCTCTTCTTGTCCTGAGCGTGCTTGGGGTGAAGCTGTCCTCACTACTGTTCATGCTATCAATAGACTCCCTTCTTCTGTTCTTGGTAACACTACTCCCTTTGAGCGTCTTTATCGTACTTCTCCCGATTACAGTTCTCTCCGTGTTTTCGGTTGTATCTGTTTTGTCCTTCTTCAGCCTCATGAACATAATAAGCTTGAACCTCGGGCTCGCATGTGTTGTTTTCTTGGGTATGCTTCTGAACATAAGGGTTATCGTTGTTGGGATCCTATCTCTCGCCGTATTCGTATATCTCGTCATGTTGTCTTCTGGGAACATCACATATTCTCTAGTTTTTCCTCCTTTGAGTCCATTCCTTCTACTCAATCACCGTTTTTTACTAACCCAAATGTTGATCTCTTTCCTAGTGATGATACTACAGGGTCTACCCCAAGTCCACCACTCGAGGCTCCTGATCCTCCACCTTCTCCATCTCCCGATGATTCCAGTCCGGACGGCGATCCCGCTCCTAGCGTCATGCCTCCTCCTCCCACTCGTTCTTCTAGGGTAAGGAATCCCCCTCCTCATCTTCTTGATTATCATTGCTTTTCTACTATTCTTCATCAAAACGAACCTAAGTCATTTAGAGAAGCCTCCACAAATCCAAATTGGCAACAAGCAACGCAGAAAGAAATATAGGCACTTGAAAAAGCACACACTTAGGATTTGGTTGATCCTCCTTCTAATTAAAAGTTATGGGCAGTAGATGGGTATACAAGATCAAGACTCGCTCTGATGGCTCTATTGACCGTTATAAGGCACGATTGGTTGCTCAAGGTTGTACGCAAGAGTATGGTATTGATTATGAAGAGACTTTTGTTCCTGTTGCTCACCTTACGTCTGTTAGAGCTCTCCTTGCCATTGCTGCGGTTAAAAGATGGTCTCACAGTAAGATGGATGTGAAGAATGCATTTCTTAATGGGGATTTGAAACAGAGAGTCTATATGAAACCACCTCCAGGATATCCTTGTCCTTCCAGTAAGGTTTGTCTCCTTCGCAAGGCACTTTATGGACTTAAGCAAGCTCCTCGTGAATGGTTTGACAAGTTCAGCACTACCATTTGTAGTCTTGGCTTTATTTCTAGTCCTCATGAGAATGCACTTTTCATTCGTAAAAGCGACCGTGGAGTTGTTCTTCTACTTTTGTATGTTGATGACATGATCATTACTGGAGATGATGTTGATGGTATCTCTGATCTCAAGACCTCACTTCAGCGTACCTTTGAGATGAAGGATCTTGGTTCTCTCAGCTATTTTCTTGGTCTCGAGGTCATCTCCACAGATGATGGCATTTATCTCTCTCAGGCTAAGTATGCTTCAGATCTCCTTGCTCGCGCTGGGATTACAGATAGTCGCACCGAGTCTACTCTTCTTGAGCCTAATGTTCGATTTACCCCTATGGATGGCACTGTTTTGGATAATCCAACACTTTATCGCCAGTTAGTTGGCGGTCTCATCTACTTGACTGTCACCCGACCAGACATTGCCTATCCAGTTCATGTCCTCAGCCAGTTCTTGTCTGCTCCCCGTACTACTCACTATGCGGCAGTTCTTCGCATTCTTCGGTATGTCAAAGGCACTCTTTTTTATGGTCTTTATTTTTCTGCCCATTCCTCTTTGACCCTTCAGGCATACTCTGATGCTGATTGGGCTGGTGATCCCACTGATCGTCGTTCTACTACTGGTTATTGTTTGTTTCTTGGCGACGCTCTCATCTCTTGGCGTGCTAAGAAGCAAACGTTCACTGCTCGCTCAAGCACAGAAGCTGAGTATCGTGCCCTTGCTGACACCACTGCTGAGGTTATCTCGGTTCATTGGCTTCTCGAAGATCTGGGTGCTCCTCAGTCGTCCCCTACTGATGTCTTTTGTGATAACCGCAATGCTATTCAGATTGCCCATAATGATGTGTTTCATGAACGCACCAAACACATTGAGATTGATTGTCATTTTGTTCGGCAACGAATCCTTATTGATGCCGTTCGTCTCATTGCTGTTGGGACACTGGATCAGACTGCTGATATCTTCACGAAAGCTCATCACCCGACTCGCTTTCGGATTCTGTTATCCAAACTCAAGTTGGTATCCTTAGCTCCCACTTGAGTTTGAGGGGGGATGTTAGAGAATCATTAGAATCAATTTAGATCAATTAGTATCGTCTATATTTATATAGCATATCTGTACATTAATTGTAGGATTCTATGTCTTTATTACTTTGATTCATTTAGCACCTATAAATACCCCTTGTATATTGTACCTGACACAAAACTCAATAATACACTTTTCACATCATTCTCTCAGTCTCTTGTTTCTATCAACCACCAACAAGTTACTAGAAATTGCGTATTCCAGTTTCCTTGTTTTGAGGTTCCAAGATCCATGGCAAAATTCCATTGGATCCAAGCATTAAAGGGAGCTCTAAAGAAATCATGTATATGCTCATGATGGATTAGTTTTACCCAAACTCTAGATGCCACTGGACAGTCTCGCAGCATATGTATTGTGTTTTTCTCTACACCAATACATCTATGGCAGCTTGAGTTCATCCCAAAAATCTGTGCTCTTCTGTGTAAAGTCATGATTCTTTCACGGATGACTAGCCATATAAAGCATTTGATCCTTTCGGGTCCTCTCCACTTCCAAATAATCCTCCAAATTTGATCGGTTTCCTCTCCATGATTTTCAAGTATTCGATATGTACTTGAGATGGAAAAGTTACCGTCATTTGCATGGTTTCATCTCAATCCATCACTACCAAATTCTGGTTCAGCTGGTGGTATAGCTCTGATCTTGCATAAAGTTTCCTCATGCAAAAATTGTTGTAGAAATTCAAAATTCCATTGCCCATGTATGACCGCCTCACTAACTATCATATTGAGATTTGTGTTATCAATAAGTTTTTTGTTATTCAGCAAAACCGGAGGTTCATTAAATTATTTTGACTATTAAATATTAACCTTGAAAAATAAGGACCCAATTCTTAGACTATTCTTCCCTCCGTAGGCCCACCCAACCAAATAATTTTCGTTAAGCATTTATTAATTTTCTTTTACGGCTCCTTAACCTACATACGGGGTCAGACACACTACTTAATTGAAAATGTTATTTGCAAATTGCAAGTATCTTGTATTTATATGTGGACATACATGGAAAATATTCATTAATTCATCACTTCCTTTTTAAGTTTGTTCTTGCATAAGGTTTATCAATAAAGTTTAAAATAACAGTATGAAGTGAAAAATAAAGCATCTCTCTAAACCTGAAATTAAAAAATTGCTCAGTATCTTCTGTTTTTTTTTATTTCATCAACGTAATTAACTTTAGATATATGAAAGCATACTCCTCTTGAGAGGACTATGATTTAAATTGTTGTAAAGGTGTGTTGATTTAAAAGAAGAGTGTATACATAAGATACCTCTGTTTTTGAAATTAGTATATCTTAATTTGTTAGTTTATTATTATCAGTAGAGTTCTCATACCATTAATCTGTTATTATGTTTTTTTTGTGGATTGATACATGTATTGTTTATTTACTTATTTTCTATCTATTTGGTGATAATAGACAATCATTTGAAACTTGAAAGTATTTACTTACGTGGGTCTCGTCGTTTTAGTAAAGGACTTTCATTCTTGTTTCTATAGATTATGCTGGGTATGATTGAGAAGGATTGATAGATATTTAATCGCGATGAAATCTTTAAAAAAAATCTAAATTTTAGAGGAGATTTTGTCAAAATACTTATAAAATTTTGAGTGAATTTTGAATTAATTGTTTAATTGTGTGTTGACTGATGCTGTGGATTGAGATCGGTTGAATTTGTGTTAATAATAATATACACTGATTACTGTTAGTTATATATTTGCTATACAGACATGACAACAAGTAGAAGAGGTAGGTCGAGTGGGTCACGTAGACGTAGTAAAGGGCAAACTTCCACCGAATTCTCAATGACTGTCCAGTCATCGCCGTCTACCCCATCTACCCCGTCGAGCCCTGTAACATTATCGGTGGGTCCAGCAAACCAGCAATTCATCGTCGCTTCGGCTTAGGTTGTTCTTCGCCAGTGGTCTTTTCTCCTCCACGTTGGAAGCTTCCTCTTCCTCTACCATCAGCCTTACTGATCCCCAGGAAATTGCCGACTTGAGGGAGGAAGTGCAAAAGCTGATGCAGGAGCTTCACCAGTAAGCGGAGCAGTCTAAGCAAAAGTACAACGACCTTCTTACAAGCGTGGGAGGAGCTGTTGTTATCGGCTTAGACCTGACGAAGAAGCTGGAGCAGCTCAATCGGTTGCGAAAGCAGATAGAGCAGTACAACCAGCAGATGCATGTTGGAGGTAACAGCGCTAGAGGCAGCGGCACTGCTGGTTCTAGCAATGACGCTGCTGGTGCGGCTCCAACGTCATCACCTACACCACCACCTCAGTTGGGGACCACGACGACGACGACGACGGTTATCAGGATTTGTAGAATTTAGGGTTTTATTTAATTATTCGTCTACTTCGTTGTTGTATTCTACTTCTTTGACATTTTATTGTAGTCAGACCATTTATTTATAAAAAAATAATTTGATGATTTTTGTTAATTTTAGATTTCTACTAACAATTTTGTTAACAAAAGTTTTAATTTGACTACTATTTGTGATTTAACTATGACAAAAAAGATGAAAAAATATAAAAAGACTACCGTCGAATTTACCGTCCAATTAATCCGACGGTAACTTGGCGCCTAAACACGTAAAATGGTGCCAAAGTTACCATCAGATTAATCCGACAGTAATTATCAACTCAGTCTCAACAAATTCATTGAAAATACCGATGGAAAATTCACCGGTAATTAGCGTCGGAAGAAAAAAATCTGCTTGTAAACAGTTTTCAGTGCCAATACCACCAACTCCAAGATGACGATAAATCTGACGATAAACTCATTACCGATGGATTTATTTGATTAATTTAACAGTAAATCCGATGGTACTCTGTATTTTTCTTGTAGTGATGAGATCGTGTCTTCTCCTCCAACCTATCGCGTCGGGAAGCTGTCCCCTCCTCGCCCGTCTTATCTTTCCTCGCAGTGGTGCCACCAATGGAGGTCCGCCTGCCGTGACGTCACGCCATTGCCATTGGAGTCATCTCATTGCACCTCCCTCTCCATTTCCTCGTGCAAGAATAGTACAACAACCCTGTCTATATCCTCGCACAAGTTCTTCTTATTCTTGGTTTTGGATAATTCTTTTTACTAGTTTTTGAATGTTTTCTTTTCCTATGTTTTCAAATGTCCGTTTTATATATATTTTGGATGTTTTTTCTTTTTGGATCTTGGATGATTTTTTAAATAATTTTTAGATTTTTATTTTCTTATTTTTTGGTTTTTTTTTCAATAATTTTGGATGTTTCGTTTTGTTAGGTTTTTTTCAATAATTTTTTTAATAATTTTGGATATCTCATTTTTATTAGGTTTTGAATATTTCTTTTTGTTACATTTTAGATATTTTTTTCTTAGTTTTCTCATATTCTTTTTCAATATTTTTGAATCTCTATTTTTGTTAGGTTTTGGATTTTTTAAAATAATTTTAGATATCTCTTTTTTATTAGGTTTTGGATTTTTTTTGTTAGGTTTTAAATATTTATTTTTGTTATATTTTGGATATTTCTTTTTATTACATTTTAGAAATTTTTTTACAATAATTTTGGATGTTTATTTTTATTTGGTTTTATATTTTTTTCTAAGTTTTAGATGTTTCTTTTTGTTTTGTTTTATATGTTTCTTGTGATAATTTGAATTTACGTTTTCTCCAAAAAAAATTAAAAAAAAAGTTACTAGTTGGTTACAGTTGACTACACCTCTTGTTAATTACGTAGCAAAATTGATTACAAAATACTCCTTACAAATGGATTGACACTTTTGTTATAAAAGCAAACACTAACTTAAAGTCAAACAAACAAATTAACAAATGAAATAAACAAGTAATTTCCATGGCACTACTTGCTTTCCTTCACCTCCCTTCACTTAATTTCATCCCGATGTTATTTTGGATCAGGACGAGATCTCCAGTTAAAATTTTTTTTCGTATGACCTTATTTTTATGGGTATTTTTTGCTTAGAATCTTGTTCTTGAAGTCGTACCTTGGGAAAGATGTCGGATTTTTCTTTGTAAGTTCTAAGCTTATCCGGCCTCGTTGCAAGAGGTCGGACTTTTTTTCCTGAACTCTAAAAGAGGTTGAATTTTTTTTGTAGACTTGGATCCTTAAAGGTTGTCAGATATTTTTTCTTTCTTTATTTGCCACAATTAGGGTTATTATTTCAATGTCGTAGGTAGGTAGGCAAGCTGGACCCTTATTTGTGGGCTGGGGAGTTGCCTGATGTGCTTGTCGCCTCAGCCCGAGCTCTAACATATTAACTTCTTTGCTTGTGGGGTTGCTTAAGCTAAAATTTTTATTGTAGTATTTATGCTTCTACTACGAGATTTTTACTTGTTCGGGTGCTCGAAGGAACAATCCGAGCAAATTTAAACCCTATTTTACAAAGGGTCATAGTGAGATAACACTAATGAGCTCTTCTAGAGGTGCCACGTGGGAATTTCATATAACTAACAGAGAAGGGCACCTCTTCTCGAAGTCGGTCGCATCATTTTATAAAGTCGGCTTGTAGCATCTTCTTTATTAGTGAACTTGTCCCCAGATGATTTTTACCGATACCACTGTGGATTTCATCTAAGACCCTTTCAAGTTTGAGGTCAGGACATATTTCAATATTTTTTATTTTACTTCCTTACCAATACCACATTGGTTAACCATAAGGGATCTAAACCTAGCTTCCAGGAGTACTTGGTCCTATTTTTTTATGACTTGTGCTCTTTTAGGGTTGAGCTTTTGTCACCTCTATTGTACAAGTTGGGCACCTGGGTATATAGCTAGCTTGTGGTTCATGAGGTCGGGATGAATGCTTGGCATATCAGAAGTCTTTCAAGCAAGGAGGTCAAATTTCCTTTGTAAACTTGGAGGTTTTCGATCTCATGTAGAGTCCGACCTTTAAAAAAGGTCGAACTTTTCTTTGTGAACTCTAAAAGAGATCAAATTTTTTTTGTGGGGTTGCTGCTAAAGTTAAAATTTTTTGTAGCATTTATGCCTCGATTGTTGATCTCTATAAATGGTGGCTATCCCCTCCTTTGTTGGAAACTATTCAGTTTAGAGGTGTCCAACCTATTACTACATTATAGGTAGATGGGTGTCTACCACAATGTAGTCAGCACTGATAGTACAAGCTTTAGGACTTTTGTCGAGGTGGTATAAAGGCTTATGTAAACAAGAGGTCGGATTGGTATTTTTCTTAATTCAGATAGAGTTTTGGGGTACACCTTTAAGTCTATTTCGTCTAATCCAAACTCGCCGAAGGCAACTTTGAAAAGGGTATCTACAAAACTCCCTTTGGTATCTTCACGTGCAAAGGTTATAGTGTAGAGGTCGATCGAGTTCTTTAAAGTCTTTCCGATCTGGTAGACTTCTTTGAAGTTGTTAAGATGGTTATGTGAATCAATAGATCCATCATAGGAATTTATGTTGGGATGTTGAATATTTTTTGGGACCTTTGCATACGTAACCTATTCAGAGAAAAGATCATCGGCTCTAGTGAAGATTGAGTCTTTATCATCCCGACTTTCTTTTTTTTTGGCACGGATGCCAATTTTCTTAGTTTATCTTCAATATATCTTCTATTGTGCAGTTCTTTTCGAAATTGTCTCTTCAATTCTCTTTGTCGTTTTTAACTTGTTTCCCAGCTGTTCGAGTCGACTTTGATGATAATGGAAAAGCTCCATGATCTTTTCAATATTTTGATTCCCTAATTCCTCAGGGATGTGAGCCTGAGAACTCATTATATGTCTACCACATTTTTGTTTGTCTTTCGAGGTGTTATTATGAACAGAGAGTGCTCGATCATTATTGTGAGGGTCTCCATTTTTTATCCAAAGATTGACGCAATTTGTCTTTCTTGATGTTGATCATTCATCGTTATCAAGGGTTGAGTTCCAAGTCTTTGGCAATGGTGTCAATGTTCCGAAGGTTACCTGAAACGGATGGATTGGGTCTGAACGTGAGGTTCGTCAAACGCCTTCGAGTGAAAGGTCTGACGTTTTCTCCTGCAGGGATGAAGTCGTCCGAGTTTTTCGTGAAGAGATGTGGGTGATACCTACAAGGGACTCTGATACTTAAGTTAACATGAGTTTTAGACAGTTTTTTAGTAAATTAGAGTTTGAAAAATACCTGAGAATGTTAGGGTATTTATAAGTGTAAATGTAGATTCAATAACCACCTTTTGAGTAGTTTCACTTTTGATGATAAATTTGTTACTCTCTTTTACTAGGGAGATTATTAACATCTCTTTTTTTAGAAGAGTAAAAAAGATAATAAGAATTGGTTAGTATTCATCTTATTTAAATAAATCAGGCTAAATAAGTATTTTGTGGACTGACCTATACAAAGTCAGACAAATTTTAGAGTGGAAGGTAAACTCTGGTTCTATAGACTGAAATTCTAATAATTTTAAACATGGCCTAACTAAATTTTAGACCAGAATATGAGTAGATAGTATAAAACATAAACATAATAATAACATGGTGCTTTCACAAACATTCATGAGATATTAATTATAGTTGGCTGTAGTTTATTAATTTGACAATTTTTTTCATAGTCACTGGCTTCGAATCCTCTCATTTTTTTATTATTTAATAATATGGTGATCTCTCGTATTATATTTTTAAATAGAATAAAAATATAAAAAATATTAAATAATAAAAATATTTTATTAAATAATTAAAAAAATTAAAAAAATTTACTCCCTAATCTTTATGAGTTATGCTCCATAATCAATAATTTTATTTAATAGACAATATATAGTCAATAGAAAAAAAAAGACAACAAACTAAATATTTTTAATTTTTAATAAAAAATAGCATAAAATAAATTTGTTAATTATATGTTAAATCAAAGCATTTGATTACTTCTGTCGTCAAATAAAAGGCATGGTATATAAAGAATTTAATTTTGATACATTATAAGTGTAAAATTATTTTACGTGTGAATTTAATTATATAATGTTATATTAATAAAAAGAACTATTTTTAATATTAACTGCATAATAAATAATCATTTAAAAAATAATTGTAATTGTTCGACTGTATAAAATATTTTACATTGTCTTTACATAAAAATTAAACTCTATATATAAATTAAAGAAGTTAACAGAAATATAAAAAACATCTCTGTTATTAGAAAATTGAAAAATATAAAATTTTTTATCATTTATAAATTAAAAAGTAGAAAATAGAAAAAAAGTGAGATTCATTATAAAATTTAGGCACATAACAAGGAATCTTATTTTATTTTTTTTCAATTATTTGTCTAAATTAAATATTTTTCAGAAATTGTACCTAAAATTTATGCGTATATTAGGAATCTTATTTTGTTCTTTTTCAATTTTTTGGTCTAAATAAAGTGTGAAATTTAGAAACTATGTCTGAAATTTAGCGTATAGAAAGACCCACTTTATTTAATAGGTTTAGTGGATTAAGAAAATGATATGGTTTTTCGTTACTGATACCACTGTCAGTATCACTTCAAAAATGATTTTTAATGCAAGTTTTAATTTTAAATGAATTTAGTTACTATACAGATCAAAAGTGAAACTTAAAAAATATTTCATTAAAATGATGGAACTCAAAAATTATGTATGAAATTTAGACACATTCAAAAAATCTTATTTTAATTTTTATCATTTATAAATTAAAAAGTAGAAATAGAAAAAAAAGTGAGACTCATTATAAAATTTAGGCACATAATAAGAAATTTTATTTTATTTTTTTCAATTTTTTTGTCTAAATTAAATGTTTTCAAAAAATTGTGCCTGAAGTCTATGCACATATTAGGAACCTTATTTTGTTCTTTTTCAAATTTTTTTGTCAAGATTAAATGTGAAATTTAAAAATTATGTCTGAAATCTAGCGCATAAAAAAACCCTCTTTATTTAATAGGTTTAATAGATTTTGAAAATGATATAGTTTCTTGTTACTAATACCACATATTAGTAACACTTTAAAAATGATTTTCAATACAAGTTTTAATTTAAACGAGTTTAGTTAATTTACAAGTCAAAAGTGTTACCTAAAAAATATTTCCTTAACATTATAGAACTCAAGAAATTATATATGAAATTTTAGCACATTTAATGAATCTTATTTTTATTTTTATCATTTATTACTTAAAAGATAGAAATAGAAAAAAGTAAAACTCAGTATAAAATTTAGGTACATAACAAGAAACGTTATTTTATTCTTTTTCAATTGTTTGTCTAAATTAAATGTTTTCCAGAAATTATGCATGAAATCTATGCGCATATTGGAAATTTTATTTTATTCTTTTTCAATTTTTTGTCTAAATTAAATGTGAAATTTAGAAATTATGTCTGAAATCTAACGCATAGAAAGAACCCCTTTGTTTAATAGGTTTAAGGGATAGATTAAGAAAATGATATGGTTTCTCATCCCTGATACCATATGTTGATATCACCTCAAAAATGATTTTCAATACAAGTTTTAATTTTAAATGTATTTAGTTATTGTATAAGTCAAAAGTGATGCCTAAAAAACTTTTTATTAAAATTATGAAGCTAAAAAATTATGTATAAAATTTAGGCACATTTAAAGAATTTTATTTTGATTTTTATCATT
>NC_029774.3:131073904-131100896 GCF_000817695.3 Arachis duranensis
TTAACATTAGTTAAAATCATTAATTTTTGATCTATTAATTTTGATAACTTAATTATTTCTTCTCTTAAATCTTCTAATTTACTTTTTTCCATTAGGTAACGCTTTTCTTTGTGAAGAGTTACACTTTTAAATTTAAAAGTGTAACTCTAGCCACCACTAGTTACCATAGACATAGCCACCAGAGACCTAGCTTATATATATATATATGTATAGGGAGTCACTCACATAAAAACTCTTAAAACGTCTTTTTTTAAATATATTTTTTAATAATTAAAATTTAATCTATATAATCGATCAAATTGTATTATTTTTGTCAAAATTAGATCAAACAAACTAATTTGACCAAAAAATCGATAAATTAAATCTTGAATCGATTTAAATTAATATTTTTTTATATAAAATGACTATAATATTTTTATTATAAAAAAGACTAAAATATTCTTATTATATATATTAATTTTAAAAATTCTAAATTCTAATTCAATGATGGCACATAGAGAAGAGAAAGATTAGGATTTAGAGTTTTTAAAATATATAATAGAAATATTTTAAATCATTTTCTATAATAGGAGTATTATAGTCATTTTTATAAAAATATTAACTTAAATTGGTTCAATATTTAGTTTATCGATTTTTCGGTCAAACCGATTTATTTCATCTAATTTTGACAAAAATAACACAGTTTGATCAATTATATAGGTTGAATTATAATTATTATAAAAACATCTTTAAAAAAAAGCATTTTAAGCGTCTTTATGTGTGTAGTTCCCTTTAAGATATCCACTGATTTTTTGTGAACAAAAAGAACATTCATGGCTATGACTTTTTCTAGTTTCGAAAAAAATAATCATCATCTAGGTTTATTTAATAGGTTTAATGAATTATGAAAATGATACGGTCTCTCTTACAGATACCAAACCAGTATCACTTAAAAAGTTAATATTTAATGCAAGTTTTAATTTTAATTGAGCTTAATTACTGTAGAGGTAAAAAATGATACATAAAAAATATTTTATTAGAGTTATAGAATTCAAGAATTATATCTAAAATTTAGGCACATTCAACAAATTTTATTTTAATTTTTATCATTTTTTATTCAAATTACTTAAAAAAATGGAACTCAGTAAGAAATTTAAGCACACAACAACAGAAACCTTATTATATTCTTTTTCAATTTTTTGTCTAAATTAAACGTGCGATTCAAAAATTATGCCTGAAATCTAGGTTGTGAACAAAAAAATCATTATTGGCTATAACTTTTTTTAGCTTTCAAAAAAATAAGCATTATCTAGCTTTATTAATAGGTTTAATGAATTATGAAAATGATACTGTTTTTTGTTACTTATACTACATATCAGTATTACTTTAAAAATGATTTCTCATGCAAGTTTAATTTTAAATTAGTTTAGTAATGATATAGATCAAAAGTGATATTTAAAAAATATTTTATTATAGTTATAAAACTTAGAATTATGTATGAAATTTAGACGCATTCAAAAAATCTTATTTTGATTTTTATCCTTTTTTGTTTAAATTACTTAAAATATAAAAATAAAAAAATGAAATTCCGTATGAAATTCAAGCACATAATAGAAAATTTAATTTTGTTCTTTTTAATTTTTTATTTAAATTAAATTTAAAATCCAAAAATTAAACCTGAAATTTAGGAAAAGAACTTTATTTTTTTTTATATGTTGTCTTCTTATTTAAGATATCCATTGATTCTTTGTGAATAAGAAGAATATCCATAACTATGGATTCCTTTAACTTTCAAAGAAACAAGAATTCTCTTTCTACTGCTATCCGTTTCTTTAAGATTATTCTCAGAGAAAGCCTTGATGATGGATATCTTGTGAGAATTTTCTTCCCTTCCTATCCTCTTTTTATCTTTCACTGTTTTTATTTTACACATACAAAATTTTTTCATGTATACTTCTCGTGTTTCACTATTTTTGTCAAATTTTCTATGTGAGGTAACAATCACACACATGTATGGTTTCTTTTCTTACCAGCATAATATGCTCCTCAATATTTATGTTTTTTAGTTTTGAATTTTTTATTGTTATTTAGTTAGTTAGTTAGAGTAGTAACTGAATCAACAAAGCTACTGTTAGTGTTAGGGAAGGATAATTCTTAGAAGGTTGTTAAGAGGTTGAGTAATACAAATAGAGTGAGTCGAATCAAGTTTTGTTTATCTGGCCAATTTTGTGTTATGATTGTGAGTTTTGCTAAGTATGGTTACCAACAACAGTTTCATTGGCATTGCAGAAAATACCAAACAAGTTCTGTAGAAAATATGGTGGTGATATGCCAAATCCAGTGCAACTCCAGCCTCCAGATGGCACTGAATGGAGAATAGATTGGACTAATCGTGATGGTGAGATTTTGTTTGAAAAGGGTTGGAAAGAGTTTGCTACATTTTACACTTTGGAGAATGGTCATGTGTTGTGGTTTGAGTACAATGGAACTTCTAACATCAAAGTAAACATATTCGACATGAGTGCCCTCGAAATTGATTATCCTTCCAATGGCCGAATCGGGGATGACAACTCGGTTGAGATTTTGGATGAACCGCCGCCACGAAGGGGCCGGGGCCGGCCGAAGAAAAAAGTGATAGCAGAACCAAAGCAATCATGTGCTTCTACAAGCAAAATAATGAAAAGTGCCATCAAAACTAAAGATATAGATAAAAATCCCAATACACAAAACTTGAAGCTGCATGTCGAGAATGAAAAAGATGGTCAATCTGAAGAGACAGCAGATCTTAAGCTGCCAATAGTTCAACGTGCCATACCAGATATGGATGGTTGTTTCATAATCTCATCATTCTTTCATTTTTTGGATTCTACTTTTTTTTATTTTCTTTGTTGCTAAAATGCATAAATACCTTGTTTATGGTTATGGTACACATTTGAAGTTATTAGAGAAGCAAAGAAGTTCAAGTCGAAAAATCCTTCTTTTGCCATAAAGATTAAGCAAATGCACCAAACAGGATCACCAGCAGTAAGTTGATGCATCTGTGCAAACTTTGTATGTCATGCAAAATTGAGACTGTTGTGAACCATGATGAAATATTCTGATATGATTGCAGAATCTTCCAGTTTGTTTCTTCAGAATGTACTTCGAGAACACGAAGCAGTATGCAATTCTACGAGTTGGAAAGAAGCAGTGGCATGCAACATTGATCTATTATCCATATAGGAAGACTGCTCTTATCTCTAGTTGGCGCTTGTTCCTTGAAGAAAATAACTTAAAAGCCGGAGATGTTTGTATCTTTGAGCTCATTAACAGACAACGTCCAGATCTTCAGGTTCATATTCGTCGAAGCCATGATTAGCGAATGGCTTTGCTTACTTGTGTTGCAGATCAATGGAGTATGTTCAGGGATCAAGAGTTGTAACAGAGTCATAGTTTTCATCATACTAAATGGTTGCATTGCAGTGTTATCTCCTTACTACCATAACTAGAAATATATCAGTGATCCATGCATGTAGAATTATATATTGTTGGTAGTATAAGATGTTATTTGGACAAAGTACCTAATCAAAAGTTGCCCAACTACTTATTTTCAAAGCAATTTATGGTTTGGATCCTATTTCACTCATTCTCTCTCATTTATTATACTTGTCACTTTTTAGAAAGTTACTAATTATTTGCAGAGTTGCAGTAATTCCATACAAAATTCCAATGTAAATAACTTTTAATGGGTGTATAACTTTTTTTAATTCATTGTATTGGAATAATTGATAAATTGGTACAAGTTTATTATGTCATATTTAAACAAACCTAAAATAAAAGTTAATTTTGCTTACTTTATGTAAGATATAGGTATGAATATGTCCATAAGTTCTGTCAAATTTGTTGAGAATATGTCCCATTACAATACACAATCTTGTGTATGAAATACGATCCACAGGTACTTTTCTAATTTCTGATTTGTAGTGAGAACAACACTGCAACAATTAAGTGTGAAATGTGAACAAAAACATGAATCCATTGTCACAACTCTTAATGACTAACATAAATAAGCATTCATGACTAACATTCAAGTTTGATTTTAACAAAGTGGAGTGACACATTTTTTAACCAAATTTCTTGATACAAGAACTCCTGATACTCTAAAGAATGCCTAATTAAGCATCCCTTAGAAAAATATGAGCATCAAGTTCTGCACCTTCTCTGTAAACAAGCTCAAAGATACAAATGTCTCCGGCTTTCAAGTTATTTTCTCGAGCGAACGAGACCGAACCGGCGGACAAAATGGCAATTTTCCTAGTCGGATAATAGATCAATGTTACAGGCCACTGCTTCTCTCTGTTGCGTAGATTTACATACTTTGTTTTCTTAAAAGTGTTTTCTGAAGAAGACTGCTGGAATGCTCTGCATCACACATTATGTGTATATATATTTCATCACCATTGTTCAGAACAAAGTAACAGAATTTTTGCATGACATGAAATGTTTCTGACAGAGATAAATGTGTCAACTTACTGGTGAAGATCCAGATAGTTGAGTTTGCCTTATCTTGGTTAAGAAAGAGGGATTATTTGACTTGAACTTCCTTGCTTCTTGAACAACTTTACATGTGCACCATAAAAATTTGCATAAAAGTTACTTGTAGCTAAGTTCAAGCTTCAAACAACACAGTAATTTTTATTCATTTGAACGAAATTTAAACGCAGCCTAAGAACAATAAGATATTTATTGCATAGTTACATGAAATGCAATACGCCATAAGTCATAGTTACAAATTCACCAAATATTTATAGAAGGAGATGATACTTCTGCTGCTGCTTTCAATTTTTTCCTCAGTTGGCCTCGACCTCTTCGTGGCGGTTCATTCTCAACTTTAACCATGTTGTCATCATCAATGTGTTCCTTGGAAGGATAGTGTATTCCAGGGCACGTTTCACTACTTCAGTTTTGGCAGAACTTGTGAACATTATTAAACTATTCTTCCACTTTAACCCATGACAACAATAAAGAAGTTTCGTGACCTACAAATTTAACTCAACAGAATATATAAATTTAATTACAATTTTAGTCTTTATTATCTTATCTTTAGTTGTTCTTATCTTATCTTTATTTGTTTTTATCTTTCATAGCTCTATATATATTTAGTTTTACTTTATAATTTATAACACACTTCAATACAATATTCAATTAAGGATGCCTTCTCTTGGTGTGTTGGGTCACTTGATCAATCTTTTTGGTTTGACAATTGGAGTATTGAGGGCCCAATTGCTCAAGATGTCCCTTTTGTACATATATCTGACTCTGATTTAACTATTAGAGATGTTTGGAAAGATGGTCAATGGAATCTCCATGATATTTTCTCTATCATTCCAGAAGATGTCAAACAGCGTTTGAATGCTTATAATCCGGATTTGAATGCTGGAGAGAGTTCGGGTTGGTCGTGGGGTGTGGCATCTTCTAGACTCTACTCAGCTAGGAGTGGGTACAGTTGGCTAGCCAAAAGAAAGTTTGACTGGAATGAGCATGATAATTGGTTGTGGGTATGGCGTCTGCATATTCCTGAGAAGTATAAGTTCTTGATTTGGCTCAGTCTCCATAATGCTATTCCTACAGCAGAGTTTCATTTGGGTCGTGGTTTAACTTTATCTAGCACCTGTCATCGGTGTCAGAATGGTTCTGAATCCACTCTTCATTGTCTTCGGGAGTGCCCTAGTGCCAAGGAGGTCTGGACCCTTTTAGGCTTGTATTCAGATAACTCGAATTTACATGATTGGCTCTACAGAGGTGCAAGGAGTAGAGATGTTTTTCTTTTCTTTTCGACCATCTGGTGGATTTGGAGAAGCAGAAATCATGACTTATTTAATATAGATGATTCATGGAGTGCTAGTAAAGTGGTGAGTTTGATTCGTAGTTCAGTAAGGGAGTTTCACACTATTTTTGCTATGCATCAATCTCTGTCTCCTCCTTCACTTTGTTTGCATTGGGTTCCACCTCCAGTTCATTCTGTTAAATTGAATTGTGATGTTAGTTGGTTTGCTCCTTCTGGCTATGCTGGTTTTGGTTGTATTATTCGCACTGAAAAAGTCGAAGTGTGCAGTATTTTTTTTGCTGAATTGTATGCAATTTGGAGAGGTTTACTTCTTGCTTGGGAGAGTGGATTTCGTGAGGTTATTTGTGAAACAGACTGTTTAGAAGCTCTTTTCTTGGTAAACCAAAGAATGCTTAGTAAGGATATTCCGGAATGGGATTTGGCAAAGTATATTCAGGAGGTTATGAATTGGAATTGGAGAGTCTCTATTCTTTTAATTCAGAGGACTGCAAATAGTGTTGCAGATTGTATGGCTAAAGCAGCTGCTTCTGTCGCGGACATTCATTCGAATTGGAGCCAACCATGGAGTGAGCTTCAACATCTAATAGATTTAGATATGACCCTAGCCAATTAATTTGGTTTTGTCTCTTTTTTCTTTCTTTTCTATTTAGTCACAAAAAAAATACAATATTCAATTTAATCAATCAACAACTAATAAAAGTTTTTTTCTTTGTTTTTCTATTCTTTCACAATTTTATCAAACATTTTACTTGTACAAGGAGATGGTGTCTTTATGCTGCTTTCTCTGTTTTCCTCGGCCAGCCTAGTGGCGGCAGTTCATTCAAGATCTCAATCGAATCATCATCGCTGATGTGATCCAAGGAAGGATAGTCTATTTCAAGGCAAGTCATGTCAAAAATGTGTACTTCAATTTTAGAAGTTTTATTGTACTCAAACCACATCATATGGCCATGATCCAAAGAGTAATATGAAGCAAATTATTTCCAACCATTTTCAAATTGAATCGCACCATCACACTTAGACCAAATTATTCAAATTATTTTCAGATACACTGGATTTGGAACACCGTCACCGTATTTCATACTGAACTCTTTTGGAAACTTCTGCAATTCAAATGAAAGTATGAAACTAGTCTTAGTAATAAGCATAAATGAAGAAACCCTTACAAGGGAAAAATCACAAAGAGAAATGCATGCATTAAATAATATTATAAGTAAAGAGGATATGTAGTGAAGAAAATGCTTACGAGTTTCCATCTTCAAGGCTTTGTCTGAGAACAATCTTGAAGAAACAGATCACAGAAGAAGGAGAATGCTTGTTTCTTTGGAAACTAGAGGAAGCCATGGATATTCTTCTTGTTCACAGAAGTGATAAACCAAAAAGCGAAAGAAGATGACAGCCACAGAAGTGATAAACCAAAAACTATGTTTAAACTCTTAATTACAGGGGATTAAAATGATAGTGGTAGTTAAAAATGGTTTTATCTTTAATGTATCAATAAGGTTCTTAAATTTGGAAAAGACTCAAAAATTATTTTAAAAGAATTCTTAACCTCTTCAATTGTTATAAATTTTATTTGATAAATAAAAAAAATTCTCTCCAAATAGAAAGCACAAATTTAGTATATATTAGTATTCTAAAAAAAATCTTACAAATATTGAAATTATAATTATTTTATATTTTATTAATCTTCAATCTTTTTTATGATATACTATTTTACTGCGTTCATGGATTAGATTCATAGGTAAATTACAATTTTGAATCAAATCCATGAAAAATTCTGCCTCATTTTTTTATCCTTATACCAAACACAACGAACCTTGTCTTTCACTTTGAGAAGATATCAATGCAACCATGAAGAGACAAAACAAGAAATAAAATCAAAACACTCAGTTCATACATATATATAACTGGTCCAAACCAAAAAGGATTGGATACGGTAGAAGTTTGATTCAACAAAAAAGAAAAAAAAAGGTGATACATTCTTCACGAAATTAACTTTATTTAAGAATTATGAGCTCTTAGTTCTTGGAGTTATAATACATTAGTCTAGCATTGGGCTCTACAAATATGAACATCAAACAGATCTTTTTTATTGACGAGCTCAAAAACACAAACATCTCCAGCTTCTAATTTACTGGCTCTAGCAAAAGAGTTCCAACCAGCCAAAATAAAAGTGTTTTTCGATGACGGATTGTAGATTATCGTAGCAGGCCACGACTTCTTTCCGAATTGTAACTTTACATCCTGCTGATTCTTTTTAAAATACTTTCTGTAGAAGATAGCTGATAAACACCGCATCACATCCCATTTTTGAATCAGTATGGTCAAAAATAGTTATAAACTTACAATTTGTAAAACTAAGTATAAACTAGCACTCAGAAGTTTGCATGGCATATTATGTTTTGTCATCGATAAAATATATCGAAATAAACTTACAGGACTTGATCTCTTTGGATCACTGTCTCTTATCTTGACCATAAAAGAGGATTCTGTGAGTTGAGCTCCTTAACTTCTTTGAAGAGCTGAATTCCATGAGTCACTGGTTTGAAAAGTGATTCTGATACCATAACAGAATTGTAAAAAATTAGCATGAATTTTACTTGTGGAGAATTTTGGATACAAGTTATATCTATAGGGTTGGAGACCAACACAAATTTTAGCATAAGATTAGTTTGTACAACAAATTGTGGTTACATTAAGGACCAAATACATAGTCACTGCATTCATAAGCTAACTACATTTTTAGCCAAAACTAACAATAATTTTCTTGAGATTGGAATTCTGCTACTATAAATGTTTCAAGGAAGGGAAGAATTAAAGATTTTAAAATGGATTCCAAGTCAAACACGGGGTCAATTAATTTTTAATATAATTTTTTTTACGAGGATAATGCTAAATTTTATTCCATTTTTAAAGTTAATTATGTTTTCAATATTGTACTCATATCTTAATTTTTTACAGAATAACACGGCTTAAGAATTCCTAAACATCAAGCACCGGATATTTTCTATTGATGAGCTTAAACAAACAAACATCTCCGGCTTGTAATTTACTGGCTCGAGCAAAAAGGTTCCAACCAGCAGAGATAAAGGCATCACATGATGATGGCCTACAAATCAACTTAGCAGGGAACAACTTCTTTCCAAATCTTATATTTGCATTTTGGGGGTTATTTTCAAAATACTTTCTGAAGAATTTAGTTGGAAAGTACTGCAGCACATCATATTTATGTCATCATGGTTAGAAATAAGTAACAAAGTTTGGAAGAATGATAGCACATGGAAGTTCACATGATACATAATTTTCAACATGGATATATGTATTAACCTATACTTACACATGGTGCTCTCGATTGTGACCGTTGCGTTATCTTGATGATGAAAGAGGGCTTTTCCCACTTAAACTTCTTAGCTTCTTTCAGAGATTCAGGTCTTGTAGGACAGGGCCTAACAGAAGATAAAGAATCTTTTCCTCTATTCCTTTTGCCTTGTACATATGAAACAAAGAATCAGAAACTATCACTATAATGTACACTATAATGTACAAAAAGCAGTTGCAAGTTGTAACTTAAAAACAACGGTTGAATCCACAAAAGAAAAGGATGATCTAATTGTGAGACACATACCATTAGAATCTTGATTGACAGAGACTGGCATCTCATGGTTTTTTTCTTTGGATTTAATATTGTGCAAACTGAGGCTTCTTTCCAAATCCCTGATTTGTGTGTCATTTTTCAACTGTCTACCTTTAGAAGCAGATGACACTAGTGCTCTCAGTTTTTTTCTCAGTTGGCCCTGGACATCTCTTGGCAATTGTTCATACAATCTTTTCTTCTGTCGTCCCTGGTTAAGTCTCATGTTTTGGGTGTTAGAACTGCTATCCACATCTCTAGTTTTTGGTTCTTCTGGCCTTTTCACCGGCTGCTGCTGACCCCTGCGTGGCAGCTGCTCTTTGATTTGATCATTGGCAGGATACTCTATTTGGAGGCAACTCATGTCAAATATGTGTACTTTAATGTGAGAAGTTCTAATATTATACTTAAACCATAACAAATAGCCATGATCAAGAGAGTAATATGCAACAAACTCTTTCCAACCCTTTTTAAACAAAATTTCACCATCATGATTAGTCCAATCTACTCTCCATTCAATATCATCTGGAGGGTTAAGATACAATGAGTTTGATAGGCCAGAACCATATTTTTCAGTGAACGTTATTGGTAATTTCTGCAATGTTATGAACCTGGTGTTAGCAACCATAATAACAATAAGGTGACAAACATTGGTATGTCTTCACCAAGATGTTGACATGTATTATGTTAAATAGTTTAGTCAAATATATCAAACTATTTAACGATTTTCGGTTATCATCTTCTTATAATAATAACATTAAACTCCCAATTCATCCTTCACTGATAATTATAAATAGTGCAGTAAAATAGTCCAAACATATTAGTCCTAAATTTTGTATGTAGGTAAAGATTAATTTTTTACCTATTTTAAAGGAGAGACTAATTTCAAATTTTGAGGGGCTATTTTACAGCATTATTTGCATAGTTAGAGACTAGGAGTGAAATAAAAAAAATGTTAAAGGACGGAATTGTCCAACATAAAAATTGATAGGGATCAAATCAGTAATAACAAATCAGAACTCATGCATAACGAAAAATGATGATGAATATAATAATTTTTTAAATCACCCCAATATGTCTTATGATATTTCCTAATCTTGATTAGTAAAAGTGTTACTTAGATCATTTTTCATTAATAATAATGTAGATTTAATCGTAATTAATTTTGTAGTAAAAATATATATGGAGTACATAAAATATAACGACTAACAAATATGTTTTTAGGTTTTCATTTATCTTATGTATTTTTTATTTTTTATGTATTTCTGCTACAAAATTAATTATAATTAAGCCTACATTATTGTAAATAGAAAATGATCTAGATAACAAGAAGAAGGAGTTTACTATTATTATATGTGCAGCTAAGAAGCCATGCATGTGTGTTGTTCTATGAAAAAAATGTTTATAAACGAAAAAAATTATATATATGGAGGAATAAAGAGAGAAATTTTTTGTTAACTAAACAATATCTCAAAAGATAAACAGATTAAGAAAAAAATAAAAGAAGAGATGGAAAAGACGAGAAAATGCTTACAAAGACTTCATCTTAAAGATCTTGTTTGAGAATAATCTTAAAAAAATAAATCACAGTAGAAGTAGAAATAGAAGGAAAGTACTTGTTTTGTTGACAGCTAGAAGAAGCCATAGCAAATGGATGATGGATGGATTTAACTATTGTTGAGACTCAGAATCTTTCTCACCCAGTATTCCTTAAATAACCTTATTTTGGAATAACAATTAAATTAAAAAAATAACAAGTGAGTACTAAAATAAGTTATATATATTTTACTTTATTTTTAATATAAAATTTATATTTTCATATGTATTATATATGTATAAATAATTTTAATATATATTTGATATAATTTAATAAATTAAAGAAAAAGTTAGGACTGATTCCTTCATAATTGATTGCAGAGTTATATAACGTTAATTGATGATGGTGTTATTAGAAAAATAAAAAAAAAATAGTTAAAATTTATTTTATAACTATTTTTGTCTAATTTTTCTCTTTGCTATCAAATATTTTTGAAATGATAATATGAAATGTGGTTAGACAAACTAAACAAAAGGAGAAGGTGCATAATGAAATAGCACGATAAATGTTAGTACATAGAATAAAAGGTGAATACTAATAATCAATTGAGTTAAGTTAGACTTGATTTGATAAAATTTTTATCTTTTAAAAGTAATTTATAAAAATTAGTTTTAAATATAATTTTTTAAAAATGGTAGTATTTATATTTAATAAATTAAAAATAATTTTTAATAAACATAAGTAATAACAAGTGGGTCTGGTAAAATAATTTTTAAAATTTAAAAATATTATAATAAATATTAATGTATGAATTAAATTTAAATATTAATTAATATATGAA
This sequence comes from Arachis duranensis, assembly GCF_000817695.3. NCBI lineage: Eukaryota > Viridiplantae > Streptophyta > Magnoliopsida > Fabales > Fabaceae > Arachis > Arachis duranensis. The sequence goes on from NC_029774.3 coordinate 131,085,723, forward strand.
ATTATACTAATTTTTTTAATTTTGATAAATATAAGTAAATTTTAAATTTTTTTAAATGCTTTTAAAAGTACTTTAAACTTTTAAAAATTACAAATACACTCACATAATTTTTTTTATTTACTAAATATAAAATAAAGTGCTTATACTTTTATACCTTTTTGAAAAATTTTACTAAACCAAATCTTAGTGTGTTTGATAATAGATTATTACTTATGAAGATATCGAAAAATAAAGACAGACAAAGATGTTAGATAATTAAATCAAGAATATTTTAAGAAAAATATAAATATAACATCCTAGAATATTGAAAAAATTCAAAATCAAATTGAATTGAAATTGAAACCAAGTTGTATCTTAAATTAGAAGGTGGTAGAAACGGACAAGAATCCAAGTTATTTTTCTAGTGCAAGACAACACAATATTTATGAAGAGAGAGGAATCATGATTGAAAGCTTCACGTTGATGACTAAATCTAAAGGATTTGAAGCAAATTTGAATAAATAACTTGATTAGTAAAAGTTTTTACTAACTTCATGAAATATTACAACTGTACTTAGTTATTATAAAAACAACAATGTTAGGAACCAACTCTATATAAGCCAAGAATCAGCCAATTAGTAAACTAGAGGCACCGATAACTTTAACCGGATGTTGCTATTGATAGGCACACAGATGTTTCTTTTTCTTGTAAATTGGATGGTTTTTGATATGATTTATATGTTTCATGTGTTACGCATTAATAAAACATAATTAATTATGGAACTAACTAATTAATGATCAAAGGATCTGTTCCGTGATTTTCTCCTATCACTAGCGTATCTTCCCTCATGTTTTGAATGTGGTCAACAATAATTTAAAAAACAAATTAAATTATAAATTAATAAAACTAATTATAATTAATTATGTTGTTCCATTCTTGGCTGATTATTAGTTAGTTCTATATACTTTTCCTTATAAAAATTATTATTTTATTATAAAACTTTGCCCGTATAAAGGCTTGAACACATTTACTTTAATCATATCTCTATATGAATGAAAATACATTGAGTTGTTAGAAATTCTCTTCTCCTATGTCAGTGTGCTGGTGAATTTGAGAGATGAAAAATGATAGTATTATTTAAGTGAGTGAGTGGTCCTAAGACTAATAAAGTGTGGGTATTATACTTATATTTAGTATCGGTTAATCCAGAGCCAAGTATTTGAGAGTTTGTGAAGTGTAAGAGAGTTCTCACATAATTATTTGTTCATGGAATCAGTATAGCAAACACTTTTAATGTTGTGTGGTTTAGTCCCAAATTAGATGAAAAACGTGATTACTAAGAGACTTTGATGTCTACTCATTTGAATGCTTATATCCTGTAAAACTTCATTGAATTGGGCTTGCGAGAAGGAGTTGATGCTACCCAATAGAAAAAAAAATCAATTGGCATTGTCTCAAATTTACCAAAGTGTATATTATACAGTATTGGCAAAATAGCAAATGCCAAAAGTGCAAAAGAAGTATAAAACAGGTTAAAACTGTCATACAAATGCATAGATAAAGTTCAAAAAGCAAAGTTACCATCTTTAAAAAGAGAATATAAAAGGTACTAGATGTCTAACTCAAAAACTGTTAAGCAATATTCCCAGTAGCAAAGTGGTGAAAAAAATTTTTTACACTATGCTGAAGTATGGTCATATGGCGACTACAATATTAGAGTCCCACGATATGGATACTATGATGATTACAGAGTTGTAAGAAACTATGGAAAGTCATATTAGCATAATATTAGAGAAGTTAGAAAAATCAATTGAAGAAGTCCTGAAAAGACGAGTGAATTTAAACAATGGTGCAGAATCAAACTGTACCCAAGAAGGACGAGACCGTACTTTCAATTTTTAAAGTAGATGTAGAGAAAGTTCCAGACATAGAGGTCATGATAATCACAGGAATGGAAGTTATAGTAATTTTACATCATCTAATCAAGAAAGAGATGGAATAAATTTCAGGTTTGTCAACCAAATAAGAAGTCGAGGCAATTTTTATCAAGAACGAACTAATTTCAACTGCTTTCATTGTGAAAATATGGACATAAAATGGTAGACTGCAAAATCAAAATAATGAATAATAATCAAGCACACGTTGCAAAAAATTAACATCAAAATATTGATGATAATCCGCATATTCAAACTTTATTTTTTACATGTGACTCATATGCTGAAGATAAAAATATATGATACTTGGATAATGATTGTAGTAATCATATATCTGGTAGAAAATTTTCTATTGAAGTTTGGTAATAGTACAAAGATCCTTATTGAAGGAAAAGAACAAATACCAATTAGATTGAATGATTATTCTCTGAATTATATTTTTGATGTTTTCTATACTCCTGAACTTGATTACAATTTATTGAGTACGGGGCAGTTATTTGAGAACGGATATAAAATAATTCATTAAAAGATTAAAAGATTTCAAGAAGAAATATACTATCTCTCCAATGTTTTGAGTGTATTTCTTAAATCTTTTGGGTGTATTTCTATAACCGTTTGGATGTATTTCTGTAATCATTTCAGTAACAGTTTGGGTGTATTTCTGTAATTGTTTGGGATATTTTTGTAATCGTTTGGGTGTATTTCTGTAATCATTTGGGTGTATTTTTGAAATTTCATTATCTTCAAAACAATTTCAAAACTTGATTTCATAAATCATGAAAATCGAAAAAAAAACGAAACAAGAAGGAGATCTAACAAATTTGGCAAGAAATTCGAAAAAAAGAAACAAATCTTTTGAAAAATGAAAGTTATATATTTGCGCGTTAATTGATTTGAATTGATTTAAAAGTCTATTAAAGAGGTATGTAACATAAGCAGCGCGTAGTGGGTTTTGTTTTTTTTAGACTTATAAAGCTTGTAAGCACAAAACATTTATATATAGAGATTAATCCTAAATATAAAATTAGAATTGGAAATTAAGTTGCACCCTAAATTAGATAATAAAAATAGTAAGAATGTAAGTTATTTTTTTAATGCAAGACAATATAATATTTATGAAGAAGGATGAAATATGAATTGAAAGTTTCAAGTTAATAGTTAAATTTAAAAAATTTATAGTAAATTTGAATAAAAAATTTGACTAATCAAAATTTTTATTAAATTTATAAAATATTACAAATACAATATGAATAAAAATATATTGAATTATTAAAAATTCTCTTATTCTTTGTGAATATATTGGTGATTTAAAAAATAATATAATAATATTATTTAAGTGAGTGAGTAATCTGAGAGTAATAATAAAATTGGATATTATACTTAAAAAAATGATATAGGATAGAATATGTGTAAGTACATTATAAATTTGTGGATTAGCTTTTATTCTATTTTGTTTATTGTTTTGTGTTTTGTGTTTTCTATTTTTATTTTTTATAACATGTTCCATTTATAATTGTGTTGAATTTTTACTTAAAAAAAATTAGAGAAATTAATTATATTTTATCATTAGTTAATTGATAATATGAAATATGTCATTAACTAACCTTATTTGGAAAAAAATGGAACTTAATTAGGAGGGTTTGATCATCAGATAAAAATTATAAGATCAATTTGATTATTTTCTCTATCTATAAACCAAATTGATTATTAGATAAAAGTTGGAAACTAGTTTAATTATTATTCAATTTAGTTACCAATTTAAAATATTTTATGCTATTAAATTTTAATATTATGTTTAATAACTTACAATTAGAATAATCAAATTTTAACTGCTTTGTTAAAGTATAAATTGATTATTATCGTATATTGTTGATTCGTAATTTTAGTTAAGAATTACAAAACTCACGTCATTATATATCTCTTTCATTTAGACAAATTCTTTCATATATATTTACAAATAAAAAATTTAAATAATTAATTTACACTTTATATGATCAAACCAAACATATCATTAACAATATTATAATTCATAACATACCTGAGCTATATGAATATTCAACTTATTATGGGTAGCAAAACAATAGAGTTATGCAAGTTGCAAAATTAAGTGATTAACTGAAAAAAAAAATACTAAATTAATAAGTCCTCAACTTTATGCATGTAAATAATTATATAATGAATTTACATTTTAATAAAAAGATTAAAATTTATTTATTCTAATTACGATTTATTGCAACATAATTAAAATTTAATAGCATAAAATATTTTTTTTTTCAAATTAGTTGCTAATAAGGATAACAATTAAATTGATCTTATAATTTTTACCTAATGATAAAATTGGCAAATTGATTAAAACCCATATTTTCTACAAGTTAGCTTGCTTAATGGGCAATGGCATGACATAATGTCAAATAACGTTCTACGTCACTCAAAAAAAAATAACTTTTAAAACTTTTTAAACGGATGCATAATGTCAAATAACCTTCTACGTCAACTTTTTATCAAGATATAAAAATTATCTTGATTTATGGTTTAATTAAAACTGAAAACAAGTTAGTTTAAAATTGAGAAATCAATTAATTGTTATTTGATTATTTCACGTTCTTTATCATATACTTGGACAATTGTTGGATAGTACAACTATCTTGAATCAAATAAAAGATTAAAATTGAGTGTATTTAACTTAATAACAAAAATTAATTCATAAAATAAAAAAATTATCTTAACACATTCATTTAAAACGGTTACCTTTCTAATATATTATACGAATTATTATAATTTAAGTTACCTTTCTAATATATTTTACGAATTATTATAATTTAAATAGTATTTATATTTTTGTTTTGTTTTTTTTTTTTACAAATTGCAATGAAAGGATATTATTTACACAAGAATAACAAATAAGGGCAAAATTTTAAGAAACTAGATTTTTTTTTTGAACGAACATAATATATCTATGAGAAAAACTAAACTAAACCCAGTGATATCCCTAATAAATAGTAGAAAAAAATGTAGTTTAATTATAAACTGGAGCTTGTTATTTATTTACTTCTGACCCCTTTTTTAAATTATTTTATTCATTTATGTTAACTCACAAAAAAATAAAAAATAAAAAAATACAAACGGGTCAAAATGCATGTCGTCAAAATCCGTTGTTCTTATAGTAATCCCAAATTCCAAGGTACCGTCACAAATAATAATAATAATAATAATAATAATAATAATATATATGCTAAATGACAAATAAGGGAATCTGGGAACTAACAGAAAAATTGAAAAGAGAGATGCATGCTTTGGAAATTGGAACAAGTACAATCCAAGAAAGAAAAGAAAGAAAAAATAAATATGTGGTCTACATGCACTGGTTTATTATGGCACCTGTATTATTCTGCAATACTTAACTACAAGAACCCGAACACTCTATCAAGGGAATGGCAACGATCTTTTTTAAATTTGTGCGTGGAGTAAATTGTAAAATTAGTCTTTTGAAAGATTATTTGTCTTTTAAAATGTTCTTTGAAAATTTTTTTAATTAAATTTATTTTTTAAAATTAATTTTTTTTAGAGTTCATCTATCATGTATTTTAGAGGCACATATTAAAATTATAAAACAAAAAAGTTCTTTTTGAAAAATATAAAAAATTTAAGAAAAAATTATAAATTGATCTCTAATTTTTTTATTAGCAGATATTTAAGTCTTTGAAGATTTAAAAATATATTTAAGTTTTTGACATCTTTAAAATTTAAACATATTGATTTCTGAGTTTAATTTGTTTCATTTTAAAAACTTTTTATATGTACGTTGTATCAATTAGGTCAGTACAATAGAATTTATATTTGATTTTTTCGTTGGGTATGACAGATCCAAATGAATATAAGAGATCGATATATCCAAACTTTGAAAATAATAGAGACTTAAATGTATTTTTAAATTCTCGAAAACTTAAATGTTCGCGAATCAAAAGGTCAATGATCTATTTATCATTTTCTCATTTAAATTTTCAATACATTTAATTTATAGTCATTAAATAAAAATATTTAAAATTTTTTATTATTGATAAATTTATCATATCTCTTTAAGACATATTAGCTAAATCTTTTTTGTATGGGTGACCTGATTACTTTCTTCTATTGCTGTTATATCTTGTTATTTTTCTTTTGTAGTATATTAGCTAAATCTTTTTTGTATGGGTGACCTGATTACTTTCTTCTATTGCTGTTATATCTTGTTATTTTTCTTTTGTAGTGTATTACTTAATCATGATCATAATACATGCAGCAGGTTTAATTTGCATTTTGTTGATTGGATGTCACTAAAGCAATTTTTGTCTTGAGCCTTCGTTTTTGTCTCGAGGAATATTGGCCTATATCTTGTTATTTTTCTTCTGTTTTTTTTTTTAAACGATGGAACTGAATTTTTTCACACATAATAATAATAATAATAATAATAATAATAATAATAATAATAATAATAATAATAATACTTATTATTATTATTATTATTATTATTTATATGCTAAATTATAAATATCATTGATGATAGGAATCTAAGAAATTAACTAAAAAATTGAAAAATGAGACTTGTATATTTTAAAACAAGTAAGTAACACTGCATAAAAAATAATTGACCCGATAACTCCAAGAAAGAAAAGAAAGATAAAATAAATAAGTATGTGGTGGACATTATGCACTAGTTTATTATGGCACCTGTATTGTTGACTTGTTGTGCAATACTTAACTACACAACACTATAAAGAGAATGGCAACAATCTTTTCAAATTTGTTTATGTAAACTGCAAACACATTAATGACAACTTCTAAAATATATTTCCAAAATAAATTTACCAATTAAATTCTATAATCTAAATTTAATTTAATAAGTTGATTATTTACATGATATTTTAGACAATTAAAAATATTTTAAATATTTTGACGCGTAACATTATTTAAATATTGTAACTTAATTATTTATACTATACTTGATTATATATATTATTGAATGTTTATAATTAATTATGAGAGCATCTTTAATATTAGTTTTAATTTCATTTTATTTTTGGTCTTACAAAAATATTTTTGTGCAATGAGACTATATATCATAAATAGTGATTTAAAATTAAAAGTGAATTTTGATCTTCTAATATTTAATATTAGTTTAATTAAAATTTTATATTATTTTTATTTATTTCATCAATATAATTATATAAGTACCAAAATTTTATTGGTTCTTTATCAACGTGATACCATATTTCTAAAAGTAATATCGGTTTCATTTTATAAATCAACTCTAATGGAGATTTCAATTCAAAATTATATTTTCTAATTCATTTAAATAAACTTAATTAATTCTAAAATAGTTTTATTGTTTAAATTTAATATTAATATTATATTTCAATTTATTAAAATCAAATTCAATTTTTTCTTTCTAATTCAATAAAACAAACTTAATTATATAGTTGCTATTTTTATTTTAAAATTACCTAAACGTGTATCTTGATCCTTTAAAATCAAACTTAAATTTTAGTATTCTAAATTCATTAAATGACATTAATCCTAAAAGGTATTTTGACTTTTCAAGATTAATCTTAAATAAAATATTTTAATTTTTTATATTAAAATTAAATTTCTAATTTTTTAATGTATTTAAACAACATTAATACTAAAAAGACATTTTGTTTTTTTATTAATATTTAAATGAATATTTTAGAATTTTAAAGTTAATTTTTACAAGAGATAATTTATTTTTTTAAATTCAAATATAAATATGTAGTCTTTAAAATAATTAAATTCTAATCCTAAATATTTTGTTCTTTTTATAATTAAACTAATTTTAAAATTGAATTAAAGAGTAATTCACACATATAAAATAAATTCATATCAAAATTATAACAATATCCTAAATTGAATTGGGTTATATACATGTCTCATTTATAATTCTATATAAATTGAACTAATTAGTTCAAGTTACTATATTTACATATAAATCAAATTGATTTGCTTTACTACTGGTACAACATATACATAGTAAATCAAGTCAATTATATTTAAATTTACATAGAGTTGTAAACGAGACATACATATAACCCAATTCAATTTTAAGACATTGATATAATTTTATTCGATTTATTATGTATATGTTGTATCAATAGTAAATCGAATCATTCTAATTTAATAACACAAAATTTTAATTGTATATCAAATATTTTTTTCATCTTATAATTACCTAAAAATTAAGAATGGTGAAGCAGGTTGCTTCTCGTTAATATTTACCTATAGACAACAAAGCAAATTGATTTGACCCGTCAAAATAAAATAAATTTAAAATGTTAGTTTGTCTCATTTTATGGTGAGCCAACATATTAATATACTTAACTCTTTGTTTAAGAAAAAATATTAATTAAAAGTAATCTAATAAAAATTATAAAAAATACAAATTTAATCTTATTTGAACACAATTTTTTCATAATTTTCTAAATTTTCAATGTCAATAAAATTGATTATCATAATATGTATTCTCAAATTACTACAAATAATAAAAAATATTAATTTTAAATTAATTTTCAGCAACTAACAACTTTAAAATAATAACAATATTTATAATACAATATAACACAAACAAAAACATAGTTTTGTGATAAAAAATATTTATTTAAGAAACAAGACCACATACATGTGGAAGTGCTAAAAAAACTAATAAAAAATAGAAAATAAAATAAATAAAACGAATAATCGAAAAACAAGAAAAATGTGTGTTTGTAGATCATAATTTTATTTGTATGTGTATATATCACCAGTATTTTATCAAAAAGAAAAATTCTAATTTAATGATTGATTTATCTCGTTCAATTTTGATAACATTTCATAAGTTTGATGATGTGATTTGCTAAATTTTTTTAGTGTGACGAACATCAAATCTTAATTCATTTTATCTTTTTAACAATTTGTTTCGATTTGTTTTAACATCTTTATTAAAATTATATTTTAGTTATTTAAAATCAAATTTAATTTTAAACATCTTAATTCCATTAAATAACACCTATTCTAAAAGAACATTTTAGTCTTTTCAACATATATCCTAAATAGGATATTTTAAATGCCTTTTAAACACAAAAAAAGATTTCTTTATTTTGTTAATTAATCTTTAAATATATATTTTAAAATTAATCCTCAAAAGTGGTAATTTTATTATTCTAAATTTAAATATAATTTTTTTAATATTTAAAATAATCAAACAACTTTAATTTGAAAAGGACATTTGTGTATTTTAAAAATTAACTAAAAATATATGTTACTTTTTTAAAATTAAATTGTATTTTTAATTCAAATTAAATAATCTTAATTTTAAATGATATTTTAGTCTTTTAAAATTAATTGTAAAAAAATTCTTATTTTATTAGTTTTTTGTTTACCTTTTATGCTTTTATTATTATAATAGTTCAATATCAATTTCAAAATAAATAACCCAAAACAAAAATAATAAAAAAATTAATCCAAATAAATTTTAAATAAAAAATCATAAAATTATATTTTTTTCTTTAATTTATTACTGTCGCTACAATTTTTAATTTTAACCCACTACAATTTTAAATAAAAAAAATAATTCCAACTTAAAATGTGTTTGCGACAACAAAAAATAAAATGTGTTTTGATGACCCAATACTAAAATACTAATGGATTTAGCTCAAAATAAAACAAAAATTAATAAAAGAAAAAAATTTTCTCTTTTTTCGCATTTAAGAACTTTTAAAATTTTAAATGCAAACTTTCATTCTTTCTTTTAGTTACAGAATTTTAAAACTTCATTTATCTTTAAACCGTGTGCCTTCTTTCTTACTTCTCACATTTATTTATTTTTTATTATTATTATAATGCCTTATTCACTCAAAAATACTTGTAACAAAATTCAAATATATATACCGTTCTAAATTTATTCTATTCAAAATATTAACAAAAAAATATATTAAAAGTAATTTTTATTCATATAAAAGCAAGAACAGTATAATTCTTTTTAGAGCTTATTTATAATATGTTCTAAAGGCACATGTTAAAATTATAAAATAAAAACAATTATTAAAAATATAAAAAATTTAAAAGAAAATAATAAATCAATCTCTAATCTTTTAATTTACAAACATTTAAGTCTCTGAAAATTTAAAAATACATTTAAATTTTTGACTTCTTAAAAATTCTCTTACATGAAAATTCATATCAACTATGTCAGTATAATGAGAATCGCCTTTGATTTTTCTATTGGGTCTAACAGACCCAAATAAACATGAAGGATTGATATATCCAAATTTTAAAAAGAGTAAAAACTTAAATGTATTTTCAAATTCTTCAGAACTTAAATATTTGCAAATTAAAAAGTCAATGACCTATTTGTCTTTTTCTCATTTAAATTTTTAATGTATTTTTTTATAGTCATTAAATGAAAATATTTAAAATTTTTCACTAATAATAAACTTATTATGTATCTTTAGTATACATATTAGCTAAACTCTTTTTTTTATAGGGGAACCGACGAATTTTCTTTTAATGAATATTACATGATAAAATGAAAAAAAAATTGAAAAAAAAATTGCGTTCAATTTACCTTTTAAAATATACATAATATTGCATCCGTCTATTTTGCTTCAGTTTTTGAAGTATCACTTCTCTTCTTCAACCTTTTTTTTTTGTCTTAACTGTGGTATTCTCTGCAAAAATATTTTTTTTAGTAAAAAAAAATCCGTTTCTTAAGTTCCTTTGCTTTTATATATTTTCTAATTTTTGGCTTTTATATATTTTTAAATTTTTGGCTCTCCCCTTTGCTTTTGATGCTTCTTAAGAATTTATAGAACATAAAAAATATTTGACATGATTGTACTCCCATATCTTCCAGCTCATTTCTTTGTTTATTTAAAACTTTTTGACAGGTTAAGAAGTGGGCGCTGATGCTTTATACCTTCGTTCAATGGATAACTTCATTATTGATGTTCTTCTTCTCTTGCTATCATATCTTATTACTTTTCTTTTGTGTTGTAATACTTAATCATAATCATAATGCATGCAACAGTTTTTTTTTTTGGACATATTTAGGGCAATCATAATGCATGCAACAAGTTTTTTTTTGGACATATTTAGGGCTAAGCCCAAATCTTATCCGAACCCATAACCCAACCCGCCCAAACCCAAACCCCAATCTGATTTTCTCTCTCAAAGCTTTTAATTCTTGCACCAAGAGACAAGCTCCCATGGCCTCCACAGGTTAATTTGCATGTTTCTTGATTGTATGTTAATGTCACAGAAGCAATTTTGTAAGTCCAATAAAAAATCTTGACCCTTCGGTTTTGGTCTTGAGGAATATTGGGCTATATTGGCCAGACTTCTTCTATTTTTCTTCTAATTTTTCTGTTTTGTTTTTTGGTATCGGTAGAACTGATTTTTTTTTATACAGAATAATAAGTGCAAACTAAATTACAACCTAAATTAGATAATAGAAACTACAAGAATGGTTAAAAAAAAAAAGGAACTAAAAAAATGTATATTATTTTTTTAGTGCAAGACAACATAACATTCATGAAGAATGAAAAATCATAAATGAATTGAAAGTTTTAAGTTGATGACTAAACTTAAAGTAGTTAAAGCAAATTTGAATAAAAAATTTAACTAGTTAAAATTTCTACTAAATTCATGAAATATTACAAATTTTATATTAATAAAAATATATTAAATTATTAAAAATTCTCTTATTTTTTGTGAATGTGTTAGTGAATTTAAAAAATAAAAAATATAATAGTGTTATTTAAATAAATAAATAATTTAAAATTAATAGTATGGATATTATACTTAAAAAAATAGATATAAAATAGAGTATGTATAAGTATATTATAAATTCGTAATTTAGCTTTTATTCTATTTTGTTTATTGTTTTGTGTTTTATTTTATTTTTTATAACATCTTTCACTTATAATTGTGTTAAATTTTTACTTTAAAAAATATGAGAGTAATTAATTATATTTTATCATTAATTAATTGATAATATGAGATATGTCATTAACTAACCTTATTTGGCCAAAAAAAAATTGAACTTTAAATAGGAGGGTTTGATCATTATATAAAATTATAAGATTAATTTGATTATTTTCTCTATTTATAGATCAAATTGATTATTAGATAAAAGTTAGAAACTAATTTAATTATTATTCAATTTAATCACCAATTTAAAATATTTTATGCTATTAAATTTTAATATTATATTTAATAGCTTATAATTAGAATAATCAAGTTTTAACCGCTTTGTTGGAATAATTATTTTTTAAAAAAATGGGTGATTAACATATTTTTGTATTTAGTTAATAATTTTTTCCTCTTTTTAAGAGAGAGAGAGACAGAGAGATTATTTCAATTTTCTTACATTAGCCTTAATAACTTATATTAGTAGAGTATAAACTTGTCAGCCATGTAACTCCTCTTTGATTAATTAATAGGTTTTAATACTTGTAAAGGATAAAATAAAATATTATCACCCAACTGCTCCGATGCTTAGGCAACATACACGTTATTGTCTTCAAATTAGAGCCAGCAATCTCGTCGTCGAATCAGAAATTTTGAACTTCATATTATTACTTGCTGAATTATGTATTTATTATAAAGTCCATCAAATTTATACACTATTTAATAAGATTATAATTTTATTTAATTTTTAAAGAAAACTACATGGCAAACCAATTTTTAGATCAGCCGACATCAGCCAGCTTTCTTTTTATTATCAAAATTATTTTTTTCCTCTTATTATTTTAAAAAATTTAAAATTTAAGATTTAAAATTTAGGATCTAAAATATGAGTAACAAGAGTAATAACCTCAGAGAATAGCCAACAATAACAATGATGAGTGAAATTATAGTTGTGTTAAAAGTAATATTGGAAAAAAGAAAATTAAGAATGAAGTTGACTAGAATTGAGTATCAAAAATTGTTTTTCGAATTAGTTATTACTCTTTTTAAAAAATATTTATTAAAAAATTATATCTACTATAGACAATATGTATTGAAATATTAATTCCATGTAATGTGTTATGTGTCAAGATGATCTAAGTAATTAGGAGTTGGTTTTAGTACGATAATTAATTTATATGATTTTCTTGAACAACATAAATAATGGGTTATAAAATTTGTTTAATTTAAGTAAAATATACTATATTCTAAATTACTCACATAAATTTTAATATTAGAATAACTATCTGCACATTTAGTAAATTAAACATCTGAATATCTATTATTCACATTATTTAATATTTTCAATTATGGAACTATACTCTCTCTTTCTCTCTCTCTCTCTCTCTCTCTCTATATATATATATATATATATTTTGATACAATAGAATATGTAAGCGAATGAAAAACGACACTTAAATTATATTTATCTTCGTCATTATTTATTTTTAAAAAATATCATATCATTATATACTTTAAAATGTATTTATAAATAATTATAAAAATACAAATATATCCTTTTGATTATTGTAGTGAAAAAATTAAATAACTCTTTTTTATTGTTATGAGAAAAATACCTTTTTACAATAGAAAGATTAAAATCAAATAAAATCAATCTAATAATCTTATAAATGAACAAAAATTCAAAATCAAAGAAGTAGAGAATAAGTCCCCAATTATTGTATTTGAGAAAACAAATTCGTAATTGTTCAACATGGGCAATATAATTTATGTATTTGTTGTCATAAAAAAATGTTCTACCAAGCTAAATCCTAGAAACGTAACAACAACAACAACAACAAGGCAATCTTCATCGAGTTCTTCTCTATCTCTAAGTCCCCACATTTTCTCATAAGGTAATAGATAGAATGTTGAGAAGCTATTAATGTTAAGTTCCACCTTTATTCAACGTTCCCATATGGCAAAATTTCCTCAATTATTAGTTAGTATGGTTTAGCGTTTAACACCGCACAAATGCATATCATCACATTTTTATTACTAAGATAACTCTCACTTGTTTACAATGAGAAACACATTAAATTAAAGTACATATTATTGGAGATAGAAGCACATATTTTAACAAATGTAATTAAGTGGAGTCAAACTATAACAAATAAAATAAACAAATAAGACCACTACATATATATATATCCTCCTCATGGTACGTACTTAATTGCACTGCTTCATTCACCAAAAGCACACTTGAATCTGTAACGAACAAAATCGAACACTATAAGAAATTAGTATGCTGATGAAATAAATAAGAATATAAAGCAAAGCATTAGTACGTAGTGGGATTATGATTTGGTCCTTCTTGCAAAGGCATCTTGAATAGTTGGCAACTTTTTTACAGGTTTTGGAGGAGGATTTGAATTAGTAGGAGGTGGCCTTGTCACAGGGCACAGAACCTTTTGAATGCTTATGTTTTGGCTACTCATTATTTGGAATGTTATGAATGTTGATGATCGATGAAGCATAACAATATGAGAATCCTCTATTTATAGGGGGTGCTTCATTCATTAATTCCTTGTTCACAATAACCGAAATTACCAAGTCATTCATGCTAATCTACATAGAAATTTCTATCAATTTTTTTGTTCATATTACATTTCTCATTTTTACAAATTGAATTGTCTGATTTAGTTTGCGCGAAAAATATAGCTTGTGGCACAAGGATATATCCGCGGTTATATGAGTCGTCACACCCAAACCGTGGCAAAAACCCTCATGTAAAGTTCAGAAGAAATTTAAGCAATTGAAGTTTAATAAAATAAGTTCTAAAAAGCAAGGATTTCAACGTTCAATATTACTACTAATACGCGCTACGGACACGGGTAACTATAAATCTAATTAATTAATTAACAATTTCTGATCCTCTCCAATTTTTTTAACACTTAACAGAATATAATGTGATTTTTCATCTTTGATTCTCTAAGTGGAACCAGAAATAAATAAGAGAGAGAGTGTGATGAATGGTTATATATTAAACACTGCACACCATCCAATTTTTTTCACTGGAGAGGATCCACTCTCTTCTTCTATCTATGCGTTCCTCTCATATACAGATTACAAACCACTTTAATAAAGCCATTAAAAATATTTTTTTTAAAATATTTATATATGTCATATTATTATTAGACATCTTTGTTAAATTGGTTAATAATTTATTTTTTTAATAAATCAGAACAAAATTAATTTATTATAGCAACAATAATAAACCCAATTATCCGCATTATAATTATTAGATCCAATTTGATCCGATTAATTTATATAATCTAAACCGAA
>NC_029774.3:131101005-131132447 GCF_000817695.3 Arachis duranensis
ACATTTAAATCTCTAAAAATTTAAAAAAATTAAATTTCTAAAAAAAATTGAATTTATTGTTATTGTTATAAAAAAAATGATTTGATTTTAATTTATTAAAAAATTAAAAAATAACTAATTTATTAATATGTAGAATAATAATACAACACGTATACTCGTTTTTATGGGAACATCCCTCATTTTTATCTGTCTGAAAAATAATAAAATGTCGCATATATTTAAAAATTAAAAGGTTATTACACATTCAAAATTTCAAAGTTACATATAAAATATATTTTAACAACGATAGTGACTGCTTTTTATAATTTTTCCGATCACCATTTTGTATCTTCAATTCGTTTTTTGTTTTGTTTTTTCTCCTTTCACACATGCACCAACTCTTTTCGTTGGCACGCAAAAGACTAACTGACCAAGTCATGCAGATGAGGCTTAAGAGGCTCAAATTTAATGCATTGCGAATTGCGATAATATACCGGGTTCATCGCCAATGGTTGCTTCTACAAGTTCTCTTCTTCTAATGTCCATTGGGATAAGAAATTATTAACTAAATGCAAATAATTAATTAAATTTTATTTTTCCAATGTATAAATTCTTACTTTTTTATATTTCTAATACTACTTTTTATTTTTTCATTTTTTAAGTTTTCTTCTTTCAGATTTAGAATCTTGAATGTTAGTTTTGTGCTATAGTTTTACTGGGAGAATTGAGGAATTCTATCTTTAATAATTATATTGGCGTAAGTGATTCAATTTTTAATTTTATTTATATCAATAAATTAAATGTTTCCCCCTTTTTTTAAAAAAAAAAGGTTAAGTTTTAACATGTTAAAATTGATCATGGAATTTTTGGGGTATATAAATAACAATAATTATGTTAAGAGTATATTAAAATTAATTACTAAAATTAATTAATACATATAAATAATATAATATGATATAATATATAAATACTAAATTTAGATTCCTTTTTAACACACAGTCTACATGCATAGTTGCTACAAATAAATTGAAGTACTTAGTTTTTTACTTGGTTAAATAAAACAAAAAATTATTTAATGCAAAAAATTAAAGTCTTTTGTTTCCTTTTTTTATTTAGAAGAGGGAATAGAAAAATGAACTTTTTAAAAAAAGATAGATAAAAAGTTTAATTTTAATACATCAATAAACTTAATCTTTTTACATAATCAATCAATGTAATTTGTTATTTTAAATAACTATTTACGTGTTAAATATAAAATTAATTATTTTTATTAAAACTACATGCAAGAACAGATATAAGGGGTGAGTGGAGGTCTCCGCTCCAATTTTTTTTTAAAAGTTTAATAGTAATAAGTTATTATGTATAATTTAATTTAAAAAAAATATTTAGTATTTAGTCTAATATAAATAAAATTTCTGTCTAATTAAATATTAATAAATTTTAATATCTAAAAAATAAGTAACAATATTAAAAAATTAAAAAATATCATTACTAATATTTTTAATTAAATAAAAAATTTTAAATATCATAAGTGAATTTTTTTTGTGACCGTCTTTTTTTATTCATTTGGTATTAATTCTATCTGTTTCAATTATTACAACTAAGATATTTTTTTCAATTATAAATATTATGAAAAATAACTCAGAAACAAAATAAAAGATGAATTTTTTGTTAATTGTCTTTTAATTATATTAAAAAAATTACTGAAAAATTTAATACAAATTCTATTATCGATGAATTTTTATAATACAAAAAATTAACTATTTTGTTAGTAAAAATTACACACATATTTTTTGTATTTTAAAATATATCTTTTATCACTATATTTTTATAATATATCTTATATTATATATATTTTACATAATTTTTAATAGTATATATATATATTATTAACCTTATAATAACATTTTTAGATTCATTCCTGACTACATGTCAAATGTACTTACGAAATTTCTCTATACCTATATTATTCAAAATAAAATTCATAAACTATAACAAATAAAGTGGGCCTAAGACGCCGCAAGACCGCCACCGACTTTTACCTGCTCGTCGTATTTCGTGAGAATTTAGAAAGTGATTAATGGTTTAAGTAGTGGCATTTTAGTCCTTTTACTCCGGACAATGGCTAATATGTGTCTCCAAATTCCAGTCCAGGGTTGTTAACGTCAACATAATGTGATTGATAATAATTATTCTTAATTAACTTGGGAAAGACCTAAAGTCGAGGTTGATATATGGTATTCTTAGGTTAATTTTATAGTATGTAGCTAGGATAAATTTATGATTTTGTTTATGATACAAGTTTAAAGCAAACACTTTTTTTTTTCTTAAAAAAATTTATCAACTACTTACTCGTTGTAGAGGGTTATTAATTAAGATGTGAAATTCTAGAATATATAGAAATTTTGCGTTAATTTAACTGGAAAATACTCCATTAATTAACTTGACGCACACGACAACAAATGTAGCTTAGTCAAATTAATGTGGATACGACGTTTGACTGGTGGTACTTTAATTTCTTTCAAGCCGTATAAGAGGTTGGTGGAATTCTTCATTTCTTTTATACTATGTTTGTTTGAGTGGAAAATAAAAGGAAAGAAAAGGGAGGAAAGAAAATAAGAAGAAAAATGATTGTTTTTTATTGTTTGGTTGAAGATGAAAATTGAAGGGAAAGAAAATGGATGAAAAAAAAATTGGTGGGCCCACCAATTTTTTTTCTCTCCAACATTGGAAAGAAAATGGAGAGAAAACTAATGTTTCTCTCTCTATTTCCAATACTACCCCTTCACTTTTTCAATATATATTATAATATAGGGGTAAAATTGTCTTTTTATAACATTTCTTTCCTTCTTATCTTCCTTCCAACCAAGCACATCTAAAGAAAATAAAAATTCACTTCCTCTCTTATTTCTTTCCTTTCTTTTCTTTCTTTTCACCCCAAACAAACACACCATCAATTTCTTTCCTTTCCTTTCTTTCTTTTCTATTTCCTTCCTCTCTATTTCCTTCCTCTCTATTTCTATTTCCTTCCTCTCTATTTCTTTCTTTTCTTTCCTTTCTTTTCTTTCCTTACTGAAAAAACCTTTCTAGTTGTACCTTCGTTTTGCGGCTCAATAAGTTGGATATGGAACATTATGGTGTTTTGGCTAGAAATAAAGTTATTTTGTGTATTACATATAGATGAACGTGTCAGATAAAAGCACAATACGCAGGAAGCGTGTTACCTAAAGCATGTAAGAGGTGTGAAAGACATGTGGTGTTGTGTGGTTGAACCAATTAGACAGCACGTATAGGGCGTGCTGACGTGGTGAAGGCTGATTGGCTTGTGAGGAGTAGCACGTGGGGGCGCGTGCTGACGTGACGAATATTGATTGGTCCACGTATGCAGCACGTGGAAGCGTGGTGAGTCAGCACACAGAGGCATTCTGACACGTGTCAAAGCGTGATTGGCTGAGGCAGACAGCACGTGGGGACGTGTTAAATGCACCCCTCTATATAAGGTAGAGCTCGATAGTATTTTGCATTCTGGATAAGATTTGAGTGTGTTTTGAGTGTTCTTTGAGGCTGTTGTTAGTGTAATGGAGGGCACCGCAAATTTGGTGGTGTATCGCGACGGTGAGATAATACATAATACTCATGAGGGAGTGAGGTTTGTGTGCCAGAATCCGTTTTTGTTTGTGGTTCCATGCATGATGACGTTAATGGAGCTGCAGAACGGCCTCTGTCAAAGCATGGAGAACGGTACGTTAATGAGAGTGAGCAAAATTCTGTACCGAAATTCGGTTATAGTTTTTGGTGGTCTAATACAGTTTGATACCATGCCGATAACTGATGAAGCGAGTATGCAGAATATGTTTCAAATTCACCGGCAGACTCAGATGCGACACCCACAAATTGAGTTGTACGTTGAGTTTGAAACTGTAGTTGTAGTACCGGTTCAAAATGATATAGATATAGATGATGATAGAGTTGCAGTGTACGAAGGAATGAATAGTGACATCGAAGAGGACTTCAAAGCCACTTATGAAGTTGGCGACGAAGATGAGGATGGTGATGTGGGAGTTAAAGCAGCAGCAGAGAATGTAGTGGTTCATCCCTCGAGCAGTCAACTGATATACGTTCCACTTTTTATGCGTGAGTTGGATCTCGACACCATGCATGCCCCCGAGTTTCCGGAATATGCAAACATAGGTACGTGTTGACTAAATAATAAGTTTTTGTTAGTTTATACTTTGGATTGATCAATAAACGATGATTTCGGCTTTCTGTAGGAGTTGCTGATCCTGAGGACGGAGATTTCCGGATTGGAATGGAATATAGTTCTAGAAAATCGGTCGTCACAATAATTAGAAGTTTTACTATATCTATAGGAGTTGACTATGATGTGTATGAGTTTGAGGCACAGACGTTCTATGCAAAATGCAAGATGTACGGGCGTGGGTGTGACTAGCTTATCCGAGCCAGCTTGATACAGAAAAAAGGTTGTTGGGAGATATGCAGATACAACGGTAGGCACACGTGCACGATCGGAATGATTTCACAAGATCATTCCAAGTTGGACTCAGATACAGTTGCTGAGGCTATAAGGCCATTGGTTGAGACGAACCCGTCTATCAAGATGAAATCTATAATTGCGGAAGTCCAGTCGAGATTCAACTATATCATCAGTTACCGAAAGGCTTGGTTGGCAAAGCAGAAGTCCATAGCCAAAGTTTTTGGTGGTTGGGAGGATTCTTACCAAACCTTGCCATGGTGACTCTCGGTCATGGTGCAGAAGATGCCTGGTTCAGTTGTCCAAATAGAAACACGACCACTGTATAACGGGAATGAGGAGGCGCAAGGTGTAAAATACAAAAGGTACACTTGTAGTCGTTGTTGCACAAGATGGGAACCAGAATATTGTGCCTATCGCCTTTGCCTTGGTGGAAGGGGAGACTGCTGATGCGTGGCACTTTTTTCTCAGGAATCTGCGAATGTATGTTGTTAGAAAAGACGGTGTGGGTATGATCTCAGACCGGCATGAGTCAATACGGGCAACAGTAAATCGTTCCGGAGGTGACTGACAACCTCCAAGAGCATGGTGGATGTTTTGTATAAGGCACATCGGCAGTAACTTCTTAAGGGCATTCAAAGTCCCTCACTTGCAAAAGCTTGTTGTCAACATAGGATATTCAAGAATGGTGGAGGAGTACAATATCAACTATAAGAGGTTGGAAGAGCGAGGCGAGGCATATACCAGGTGGTGCGATGCCATTGGACTCAGACATTGGGTATTGGCATTCGACGAGGGACATCGATGGGGCCATATGATAAGGAAACGACTCAAACACTGCATGCTGAGGTGGACCATGCGGTGCGGGTGGTTGAGGGGCAGGTGACTATGGATGATGAGGAAAGTACCCCGACAATCTCAGCAGATGTCCGTAGGAGCCTATGTACCAATTCCTGTACTCAACCATCGGTAAAGTCCCAGGTCGGAAGGGGGTGCAGATCCCGCAATCGACTGTGTCGCCTGTTGGCCCACTCTGCTATCCATGGTCCATGCAAAACTGTCCAGTCATGAAGCTGCACTTCGCATAGAATGATGCAATGCTGGTCAAGTGGAATATCCCTTGCTGCCCGCAGAGGAGGTTGTACATATCCAAGCTGACGCATCACTCGATCCGCGGGGTGCCACTCGACACACTCGAACGACAACAACGGAGCAACGATGTCACACACCTCAAGATGTCTATGCAACTCGTCAGGAACAATCAATCCGTCGTACGACCGCCACTCAAACTGCCACGTATTATTGGTATATTAGAACCCTAACAATAATGGTTGGAAAAACGGATCAGAAGAACCATAACTATTTACCTCCTGCATGTAGTCTATATCATGCCTGAATGTCTCTACGGTCTTCGATAACCACGCTGTGGTCCGTTCCGAATGACTCCACCTGAAACATTATTAATTGAAAAAATTTAAATAAGTCACCATATGTCAAACATGCATCATGAATATAACACATGGCTAAAATAAGACTTATTACCTCCTGGCAACTGGTATCTCGGTCGGTGGAAGGGTTTGTCTCGGTACGGGAGCAATACACGGCATTCGCTCCCGTACCCAAACCAACAACAGATTCAGAGGGCCATCCATCTCCTTTGTATCATATCGTGATGCACGACATAGTGCTCTGTAAAGATGTGCAAGACATGCTGACCCCCAACTATAGGTATGGATCCGCTCGAAATCGCGAAGTAATGGTAGATATTTTGCATGGGCATATGCGGTCGACTTATCCGTGAATAGCGTCGACCCTAACAAACAGAAGATCTGACATCTGATGTATCTCCTGATGGACTCCTCAGTGTCCAACGGCTCTGTGTCTCTGATACGTCGAACTCAACCCAGCTTTATATAGGACTTCAAAGAATGACTGACTGATGGCTCACGGCCGAATATCGCTATGCTCTGACTTTGAAGGAAGTCGCCACTACTATCTGTCCATCTACTGACAAGCTCTCCATCAATGGGTAGGCCGAATATATGAGCGACATCCTCCAATGTCACTGTAACCTCACCGACCGGCAATACAAAGGTGTGGATTTCTGTCCTCCACCTTTCAACCAGAGCAGCTAACAAGGGGAGAAATCCTCGTATGACTCCAATCCTAGAGATGTGGTAGAATCCCGTGGCGCGTAAATAGTTCTCGACCATCGGATTCCACGTATGTGGCGGATCCAATTTATGCACCAACCAATTCCTATTAGGCTGCATCAACAAAGATATATGTTACATTAATTAAATAATAATTCTTATAAATATTTTAATAAACATTCACATATTTATTTTAATATCTTATTTGTTAAAATATTTAACATAACTTATCTATTTATTTATTTATTTATTAAAAATTTAAATTCTTTATTTATTTATCGAATAAATTATTTAATTCTTACAAAAAAATTTGTGCAGTAACAATATTTAATAACACTTATCACATATTATTCAATAATATTTATTTATCAAATTATTTATTTTTTCAATTTTTTAATAGCAATATATTTTATACATTTTACATATTTATTTTATTATAATATTTATTTTTTAATATANTATTCTTAAAATATTTATAAAATATACAAAATAATATTCTCATTGCAAAATATATATACATAAAAAAAATAAATACAGAAAAAACAAACTTTAAATACAGAAAAAAAATAAAAATTTTCAACTTACATAAATAAGATGATCCAAATAGTTGATAATATGTTCTTTGGCCGCCGCATAATTACGTACCATTTTTTTTAATCCCTTTAACTAATAATTTTTTTGCCGTATACTTTTTTTATTCACTACTACCCACTACACTCTCCTCACTACAACCTGTACATTAACACACTTCTTTTCTTCTCTGCTATTTTTTTGCTTTAGCAGCTGTGTGATGCTAAGAATAGAAAGGAAGAAGAAGAGTGCATATATATACATAAAGGAGAGAGCTTGCGCTGGTTCCCGGAGTGGGGGGTTGTTCCTTGCATGCAGGCATGGCTGCAACACGCCCCCCGTGTGGTGCTGCAACAGGCATTGAAATTCTGCGAACCTCTGTTGCGCTTCACGGGTCTCCAGGTACCACGCCTCCGGTGTGGTGAGTCAGCACGCCCCTGGCGTGTTGAAGGAGTGCCGTCACGTCGCTCACCTGCTCAGGCAGCACGCCCCTGACATGTTGAAGGAGGGCCGCCACGTTGCTCATCTGTTCAGGTACTACGTCTCCGGCGTGTTGACCGTGAGCTCCACACTTCAACAATATCTCTCCTTGGCCAATATCCAGCCAATACACTATCCCTGCATCCATAAGAAAAATAATTTCTATCATTTTGTTTTATTTCTTTATGAAGTTATATATTTACACCAAGGTCAAGATATTATTTTTCACTTCAAAAGGGTATTGTGTATTTTATTCGTAAAAAATAACAGTGTATACTAATTTTGCTTCATATTTCACTTTTAGAGAACGATAGCAATAATATATTTTTATTGAAAACATAAATTCATATTAGTTCTGCATTTGAAAATAATATTCCAAGTATTTATGAATGTAATAATTGATAACAAATTGATGAGTGTGAAGATTTGTATTATGCAGAGAAGGAAATATTAAATTGAATCAATAGAGAATAGGAATGAGTATAGAGGAGAAGAGAGAAGGGATAAGAAAAAACAGAATTGTAATAGAATTCAATATTTCAGTATACAAAGTATTGTTCCACACATTAGAACAGAAGCTACAATCAATTCAGAGTTCGCTGCTGCTAGTGCTTGATAACAAGAAAATAGAGATAAGAAAATAGAATATATGTATTAAAGTTGTTTATATAATAAAGAGTCATGTTATTTATAAGAATTTTTCAAACTAATTTCATAAATATTTAGCTAGTAACTATTAACTCTCAACTACTTATTATTACTCTAACACAACTATTTATTATTGTTCTAATACGCTCCCACATGATGGAGGATGAAAAATATCAAAAACTTCTAATTTTGAAAGATTAAGATGAAAGAGATGAGGGGACATTTAGGACAATAGCTTAGTGAAAATGTCAGCCAATTGTCCTCAAGAAGAGACAGGAAGAAGTTTCATCATTCTAGCTTGAATCTTTTGACGGACCACATGACAATCAACTTCCAAGTGTTTAGTTCACTCATAAAAAATAGGATTTGCTGCAAGGTGTGGAGCGCTCTGATTATCGCAAAAAAGAATAGGAGTGCGATCAGTTGGAATTTGAAGAAAATGCAGCATATTGATCAACCATTGGAGCTCACAGGTGGTGTTTACAAGAGTCCTATATTCTGCTTCTGTTGAAGACCTAGAAACAGTGGATTGCTTCTTTGTTTTCCAAGAGATCAAAGACTTTCCCAAAAAGAAACAATAACCAGTTAAAAAACGATGAGTATATGGACAACCCGCCCAGTCAGAATCACTATGCACTCATGCTCATTCTATTCAAATATAGTTCATTTTAATATTATTTTTTCATTTAAACTCTGCCTATGTTACACTTGCGTTACATAGCCAATCCCAAGTTCGGATAAAGGAGGAGGATTGTGTTAGGTCTTCGACAACCAATATAAAAATATAGTCGAATCCTCGTGACATGAATCAAAGCCATTATTGCGCTAAAGCTAGGTCGTTGCCCGGAAGCAACACGCTGTATGGCTCGAGTATGGTGTCAAATGAGTAAGAGCCACTGCATCGGTGCCCGAATGTAGTGTTAAATGAGTAAGGGTTCTCGCGTTTTCATGAACGGACAAGGGTAAATGAGCTAGTTCACAAAGTAAAAAGTAAAGGTCGGAGCGACAGAAGGTTGAGATTTGGGTCATGGAACATATGCACTCTAACAGAAAAGTCCATGGAGGTAGTGGATACTATGACAAGGAGAAAGATTAACATTATGTGCCTACAAGAAACAAAATAGACTGATGCGAAGGTTAGGGAGTTGGATACTTATGGTTTCAAACTTTGGTATACAGGAAAGGTGAAGAATATGAATGGGCTTGGTATTATTGCAGATAAGCAGTGGAAGAAGGACGTAGTGGATGTCAAGAGGGAGTGAGATCGGATCATCTCTATTAAACTTGTGGTGGAGGGAGGTGCTTTCCATGTGATTAGCGCCTATGCACCGCAAGTGAATTTGGACGAATAACACAAGATAAGGTTTTGGGAGGATCTAGAGAGTTTGGTTCAAGACATACCTTCAGGAGATAAGATTTTCTTATGAGGAGATTTAAATGGCCATGTTGGGAGAGAAGTGACTGGGTATGGGACTATCTACGGAAGTCATGGTTTCGAGGTAATCAATGCCGAGGGTAAAACTATTTTGGATTTTTCCTCAATCTTTGATCTTCTCATCGCAAATACATGTTTTAAAAAGAGAGATGAACATCTTATAACCTATAAGAGTAGCATGACAAGCTCTCAAATCGACTTCTTCTTGTTGAGGAGAGTCGACCAAAAATTTTGCATTAATTGTAAAATTATCCCGGGAGAGAGTTTGACAACACAACATAGGGTGCTCGTCATGGATTTTGGTATTGAGCAAAAGTTGAGGAGAAGACATCATACGAAGAACCCAAGGATGAGGTGGGGGCGGATGAAAGTTGAGGAATAAAGAAGCTTTCTAAGACAGGTAGGAGAAGAGGCAAAGTGGGATGGGAATGGAAGCACGGAAGAAATGTGGAGGGAGATGACAGAAGTTATTAGAAGAACAGCAAAAGAAAGCTTTGGTGAATCTAAAGGAATAGGACCAAGAGACAAGGAGTCCTGGTGGTGGAATACGAGTGTACAAGAAAAGATACAGATAAAAAGGGAGTGCTTTAAAGAGTGGTCTTTATGCCGCAACGCAGATAACTAGGAACAATATAAGGCGGCTAAGCAAGAGATAAAAATGGTTGTAAGTGAAGTAAGAACAAGAGTATATGAGGGTCTCTACCAGTCTTTGGGCACGAAAAAAGGAGAAAAAAGTATATATAGAATCGCAAAGAACCGTGAAAGAATAACGAGAGATTTGGATCAGGTTAAGTGCATAAAGGATAAGGATGGAGAGGTGCTGGCTCAAGAGGAGAAGATTAATGAAAGGTGGAAGAGCTACTTCTACGAGTTATTTAATGAGGGACAGAAGACTCTTCCGAGCCTTGGTCGGTTATGCACAAGGAAAGAAGATCAAAACTTTGACTACTATGAATGATTCGAGACTTCGAGGTAAAAGAGGCTCTAAAGCAGATGAAAAATGGCAGGGCAGTAGGACCTGATAATATCCCGATTGAGGTTTGGAAAGGCCTTTGAGGAAAAGGCATCAACTGGTTAATCAAGTTTTTTAATGAGATTTTATGATCAAAGAAGATGCCTGATGAGTGGAGAAAGAGCACATTGGTATCTATTTACAAGAATAAGGAGGATATACAAAGTTGCAGAAACTATAGAGGGATCAAGCTCATGAGTCATACCCTGAAGTTATGGGAAAGGGTGATAGAACGGAGGTTGAGAAAAGAGACACAAGTAATAGAGAACCAATTTGAATTTATGCCAGACATATCTACCACTGAAGCGATATACCTATTAACAAGGATGATAGAAAGGTATCGTAGTAATAAAAGGGATCTACATATGGTGTTTATTGATTTGGAAAAAAGCGTATGATAGGGTGTCAAGGGAAGTCTTATGGAAGGTTTTAGAAAAGAGGAGAGTAATGATCGCATATATTCGTGCAATTAAAGACATGTATGATGGAGTCACAACTAGTGTGAAGACTCAATGTGGTGTGATAGAGGAATTTTCTATTGGTATAGGATTACACCAGGGATCATCCTTAAGTCCATACCTTTTCACATTAGTTTTCGAAGTAGTCACAGAGCACATCCAAGAGCCTGTGCCGTGATGCATGCTTTTTGCCGATAATATCGTCCTTATGGGAGAGTCAAGGGAAGACCTAAATAAGAAGTTGGACTTACGGAGAGAAGCTCTAGAAGTGTATGGTCTGCGCATAAGCCGTAACAAGACGGAATATATGGAATGTAGGTTCAGTCTGAGAAGGGAAAATCCTAATATAGAGGTGAAAGATTAGAGAAAACATCCTACGAAAAGTTAAAAGTTTTAAGTATCTTGGGTACATCATACAGGATAATGGAGAGATTGAACATGATGTAAATTATAGGATCCAAGCAGGTTGGTCCAAATGACAGAATGCATCTGGTTTTATATGCGACAAAAAAGTGCCTTTAAAACTTAAAGGTAAATTCTATCGCACCGCTATAAGACCGGCTATACTTTATGGTACGGAGTGTTGGGCGGGCAAAGGGGAGCTGAACATAAACTAAGTGTAGCAGAGATGAAGATGTTGAGATTGATGAGTGGTCATACTCGATTGGATAAAATAAGGAACGAAGATATAAAGGAGAGAGTTGGAGTAGCACCCATTGTGGAAAAGATGGTTGAATTGCGTCTCAGGTGGTTTGGACATGTGAGAAGAAGACTGATAGAACACCCAGTCAGGAGGGTGGATGAGATGGAAGATGGACAAGGGGTGAAAGGCAGAGGAAGACCTAAGAAGACCATCCATGAAGTGGTCAAACGAGATCTACATGTAAACAGTCTCTCTGTAGACATGATACAGGACAGAGCACAATGGCATCGTTTGATTCATATAGCCGGCCCCACTTAATGAGACAAGGCTTTGTTGTTGTTGTATATAAAATGAGTATCAGTCCATTCGAATATATCGAGTATATATCTAATTAGTTGGCTAGTTGCTATAAGATTTAAAGATTATACCATACTTTTTCACCTATAGCCGGCCCCACTTAGTGAAACAAGGCTTTGTTGTTGTTGTATATAAAATGAGTATCAGTCCATTCGAATAGAACGGGTATATATCTAATTAGTTGGCTAGTTGCTATAAGATTTAAAGATTATACCATACTTTTTCACCTATATATAGCTGATAAACTCTATCAGGACATCATAAAATCAAATCATAAATATGGATTCAAGAGTGATAATATTAAAAAATTAAAATAAAGTACCCAATTAAAAAAAATTTAGTTAAAAAATAAATTAAATAATATACATATTTATATATAAATATATTGCGATTATTTTTAATATACACATAATATTTTATAACAAACAATAATAATAACAAAGCTATATTCGATGACATTGAGTTTTATCACGTATCATGTCAATAAAAAGATTGTTTATAAGTAGATCTTGTTTGACCATTTTATAGACGGTCTTCTTAAATCTTCTTCTACTTTTCATTCCTTGTTCATCTTCCATCTCATTCATTCTTCTAACTGAATATTCTATCGATCTTCTTTTCACATGTCCAAACCAACTGAAATACAATTTTATCATCTTCTCGCATAATATTTTATAACCAGTGCAATTTATTTTTCTAACCAAACCAACTGTAACCGTGAGAGTCAGGGTTAGTTATGCTGTTCCAACGACCACGAGGAATCATAAATGCAAATAGACAAAAATACCCTAATTGGATTACTGAAATTACAGAACTGCCACTGGCTTTTTCCTCGCCATTACTACTTGTTGTACGTGTTAGTTTCAGCGAGCAACCGACCTGCGTAAGTTGTTGGAGCGTTGGTCACATCGTCGACGTCCACGTCATCTCAGATTCCCTGCGCCACCGTAAGCTATCTTTCTCTCCGCCATTTTCCTTTTTTGGAATTTTCTCGGCCTCGAAGATTTCAATGCGATATCATATTCCCACATTATTGTTCTTATAGGCTTATATTGATATATATGCTTCGTAGATTCTCTGATTGATGTGAAAGAGAAGCGCTAGGGTTTTTTTATTAGCATAAATTAGTTATTCTGGTTCGTATACATAGCGTTAGTTATGTTTTTTATTTTGTCTGATTTGCATGGAATCCATTTCATGAAACGACAATTTTTTTCCTTCTATTTTTGGTCCTTTCTGTGATTCTTGTTTTCTGCTTTTTGTTCACTTTTCTGTGTCCGCTTCGTAATACATGATATTTTTGAGAGGAGTTTGAGTTCACTTGGCAGCGAGAAGTGAGAAATTTCTATACCTTTTGGTTCTAATGATTTCACTGTCACTTTCTTTGCTTCACACAGTTGTTGGATTAGATCACATGGCATATTGGTAAATGGTAATTGATGCGTGTGCTGCTAGTTTGTTTAATTGTTTTCGAATAGATGGTGACCTTGATGATTTATGTTGTGGCTTTTCTTTGGTATTCTAGTCATAGATGTTTAAAAGGAATTTTCAATTTATAGCGTGAGAGGTTTGAGCATAACACATTTTGAATTCATAACACATTTTGGATTCCAGAAGGTCGTCTTTGGCTGCAAGTTTGTATTGGGAAGTCCCTGTCAGTTCAGTGTTAGGACCACAAAGAATGATGAGGAAGACCAATCCCAAGTCTCAAAGTACTGAATTGGAACTTGATCAACCTAACATTGAAGATTACCTACCTTCTGGACACACCATTCATCAAGAGCCTCATGGAAAGCTTCGCCTGTATGCATACTTGTTACTGTGACTTTATGTTGTATGGATGCTCACAAAATAGTAGTCAACAAGAAAAAAAGCAGATTTCTTTTTCTCAATTGACATAGCTGAAACCTAGAGTCCTTTTTAATTCTTTTCTCATTTAATTTTTCACATACTCCTGGCAATGTGATGACTGGATTCTCATGTGGAGAATATATGAAAATTATATTTCAGGTGTGATTTGCTTGACATTTCTCCTACTCTATCTGAGGCTGCGGGTGCTATTGTAGATGTAAGCTTTCGGGCTTATCTTGAATATTTTCATGCTTTGTGGTGTCAGTTTCTCAGTTATTATCTTTTATAGAAACAATAATGATCATCAATGAGTGTATTAAAAAGGGGAATTTTTACTGTCAAGCAGGGCAAATTTAGCTTTTTCCAACAATAAATGGTGTCCTGTTTCTGCAGGCTTCATTGCCTCTTGATTTTTCTGTTCAGTTCTCATGGATGATTTAGGGTTTCGCTATAAATCAGAAGTTTTATATTTAAGGTCTAGTGGAAGCCGAAAGCCATTAGATATAATGTCATTTCATATTGATATTGCAATATATGGCATCCCCTATTTTGCGCCTTGGATAGATTCTGGTCATCTGCTCACATATTGAGTTTTATGCTGAGCAGGATTCATTCTTAAGGTGCTTCAAGTCAATTCGATCAGAACCTTGGAACTGGAATGTTTATTTATTTCCTTTGTGGTGCTTTGGAGTTGTAATTCGATATTTGGTTCTGTTCCCTGCAAGGTCAGCATATTGCTTTTACCATATTTGCTTACATGTGATGCATCATATAGTATTACTAATGAAATAATGCTATCTGCCTAGCTAATTTTAGATGATACTTATCCATAGAGATATGCTTTGATGCTGACATTATCGAAAAGAAAAAAAAAAGATTTAAAGGACATGATTTGATCTTCAGTTTTAACTAAATATAATTCTCTTTTACACTCGGAATCGTTAAAAATAGAACCAATTTGATTTAGAAAGCAACTCCATGAATAGAATTCTTTATAAAAAGATGCGATTCAAATTTATTTGCAAATCAATTAGTACTCTTGGAACTTAAAAGAGATTAATGAAATTCATTTTTATTTCTATATTACTTTCTTGGCATAAAATAATGAGTTTAAGTTTGACGCACTGACAGTATAAAATGTTTTACAATAACAACAACAGAACCATATCATGTGAGTTATTGTGTCGTATCATGAATCATGTCTTGTTAAGAGAATATTAATGTTATCAATTTGGAAACCAAAACTAAAAAGCCTAATAAAATTCCTTCTACGGCAGAAAAAAAAGGAATCAACCTAATTTTGAGTGGATTTCTTGATGTACACATCAATCAAATACAAGGAGTTCCTAATCCACTCAACTCCTTTCTAATTTGTTATACATCAAATGAAGTTTCGGTTTTTGTGGGCTGACTGAAACATACTGTTTGTAATTGGCCTATTAGTATTTCTTTTCAACTTTTCATATTGGTGACTTGTTTTATTGTAATGTTTGTCCCTGTGTGTTGCATCCTACTTCCTGCTTTGACCCTGCAGGGTTCTACTGTTGTCATTCGGATGGATGATATTCCTTTCAGCTTTCATTCCAGTGCACCTTCTCTTGAAGAGAGATAATAGCGTGCGGAAAAATATTGAGGTGTATATTTATTTTTTTAGACTTCTGTTTCCTTTCAATATGCACTATAAAACTGGAAATTAATGATCAAACTTCTAACAGTTTGCAGTCAAATAAAAAGGATAAAAAAAAGAACTTCTACTGATTTGATGCATTAAGATTTCTTTGACATTTGAACCAAGTCCAGAATATAGAAAGAGAAAGGGTTCAAATATACAAAATATGCTACTGGTTCTGAATTGCTGTGGACTCTTGGCAGCACTGAACTGATGGGTTATAACCTTCTATGATGTCCTATCAATTTTTCAAGCTTTAAGGCATATAATGTAAAAATATTAGGTATAGTTGTTCCTGCTTAGTATCATCTTATGTTGTATTTTATTTATTACTGTTAAAATTTGGACTAATAGTGTAAGAGGGGAGAAAGGGTAAAAAGCAGTTAAAGCCACCTCATAGGGATTTGACCCTAACCAAGAAACACCCAGTCCCTTTCGCATTATTTGGATTTAATATTAAGTGTCTTGTGTCTGGTTTCAACTCATGTTGTCTTAACTACCAGAAGAAGAAACTTAATCCAATGGCTCTATTTAAACTTCAAATTTTAGTTTGACAAATGGAAGAGTTAGTGTGTGCGTGTGTATATTGAATAATAATAATAATTATTATTGTTATTATTATTATTTTATTTTATTTTATTTTATTTTATTTTCATGAGAATGCAACAAAATTTGGCCAATTCATTGATGGTCATAATTTATTTTCCCTTCAAGTTGTAATATCAACTTCTGTAATGAATGATTGCTTTATTCAAGGAAGAGGACATTTTTTTTCTTTCTAGTTCTTGTTTTTTATGTCACACGTTGTCTAATTAGTTCTCTGGTTTTCCCTTTGAAGAATAGCAACTTGACAACTTCTAACTTTTTGTGAATCAAAGTCAATGCACTGTAAGTTGCTTCTTTCTTTCAGAGATGTTTGGTGGAGATGATATGCGGTTTCTTTGTTGCATCCTGGACTGGGGTTGTCAAGTACCATGGGCCACGGCCTAGCATGCGACCAAAGCAGGTTTGTCTGATGTATATTGGTGTTGCCATTTTGTCCTTATTCACATATCGATTAGAGTTTGGTAGTAGTAATCTAAGCTTTTTGTTCATTGAATAGGTTTTTGTGGCCAACCATACTTCCATGATTGATTTCATTATCTTAGAACAGATGACTGCATTTGCTGTTATTATGCAGAAGCATCCAGGATGGGTTGGTAAGTGCCATGGTGTATAACAAGAGACACACAAAGCTTTTAAGTCTTTGTCATCAATAAGTAGCGCCTTTTTTATTATTATCTATTAATTTTTTGTGGCATCTCTTATCCTGGAAATTTGGTTTTGAGAATTGCACATTGCCAAAGGAAACAAAAAAAAGAAGTTTGTTGTGGCTTCTCTTATCCTGGTAATTTGGTTTTGAGAATTGCACATTGGCATTACCATGCTTCAACAATTGTTCTTGGATATCTTCACTAGAATTAATTTAGATCCACTTCCAATCAAATAACTTCCTTTAGATCTACTTTTTCACGTCACTCACTCCAGTGGTTATTATATTAACATGTTTTCATCATCATCTCTCAATAGATGCTACTCAGTCTTTCTCTTGATTACTTTTGTTCTTGAACCAATCTTTCCTTGTATATTCACTCATGTGCCTCAAATTTGCTTTGAACTTATTAGATATTTTACAAGCACAAATTTATGTCTGAAACATTTCTTCATATCATGAACAGGATTGTTGCAGAACACCATTTTGGAGAGTGTAGGGTGTATCTGGTTCAATCGGACAGAGGCAAAGGATCGAGAAATTGTGGCAAGGAAGTAAGTAGAAATGAAAATGTTAGGAGAGCTTGCTTCTCTGATGTTCTGTTATCTCTTTAGTTGTTGTTTTCATATGAAATATCTCTTCTCTTGTCTCCTTGCATTCTTCTTCTGTATGTCTTAACAGAATTGCTTTTTGATATAAAAAAAAATGTTCGGAAATATATGCATCAGATCTTATTGTTTTACTTGCATAATTTTTCATACTTCAGATTGAGGGAACATGTTCAAGGAGCTGACAATAACCCTCTTCTCATATTTCCTGAAGGAACTTGTGTAAATAATCACTACTCTGTGATGTTCAAGAAGGTGTGTAAAACATTTTCAGTTGCAGTTATTTTATTCTCTTGTTACGATAGGCTTTTGTTCCCTTCTGTGATTTTATCTCCATTGACTTGTATTCTAACTCCTGTATGCCGAAAGCTTTAATGGAAGCTTCTTAATTTTAATAATTTGTAGGGTGCATTCGAACTTGGATGCACAGTTTGCCCAGTAGCCATCAAGTACAATAAAATTTTTGTAGATGCATTTTGGAATAGTCGCAAGTAAGAACATATGTTTGAGGGGTTAATCATTCTGATCTTTCACTTTTCTTGTATTTCTGTTTTAGACTTTCTAGTTTTCATGCATTTGCAGGCAATCATTCACTAAGCATCTGCTGCAATTAATGACATCTTGGGCTGTTGTCTGTGATGTTTGGTACTTGGAGCCACAGAATCAGAAGCCAGGAGAGACATCCATTGAATTTGCAGAGAGGTAAAAGATCTTTATTATCAATGATATGCAGCATCTTTGTTTGGCTTCAAGGAGTTAAAACTTGAAACAGTGTGTTTATTACTTTATTTCAATGGCTGTAGGGTGAGAGAGATAATCTCACAACGTGCTGGCCTAAAAATGGTTCCTTGGGATGGATATCTAAAGTATTCTCGCCCCAGCCCGAAGCTTAGAGAAGGAAAGTAAGTTCAACTTCTTAGTACCTCTTCTTTTTAATCAAATGCCTTTGTAACGATCTAGGCATTATAACGAGGATTAGGATTGTTTTAGTTTTCTTATGATACACGTAAGTATTATTCGCTGATAATTGAAGTATTTTATCAAACACTTGATTCAAGGAAGTACTTATCAGATGTGCATTGGCAACATTAGAGTTTGCTGATAAAAGTCATGCTGTATTAGATTTGTTTACACTTTGGTTCTTATTTCAGTCATTTTACCTACCAAACTAATTATCCACATGCATTGCAGGCAACGAAACTTTGTTGAGTCTGTGCTCCGGCGCTTGGAAGAAAAGTAACGCGTGCTTTCTATACATTCTTAATTTAGCCCTTCACCTTGATTTTTATCTAGACTTCTGTTTTTTCAGTTGATCTTTTATGATGTTACCGGTTGCTTTGTCAGTTTGTTGTGATCTTGTGGACATTACATAGGAGCTATATTTATCGCTCAATTTTGACGTTAGTGGTTAGATGTTGGGGAAGTGCTCGCTAATCAATTACTACAATACTTATACCGCGAAACTATAAAAAAAAAAAAAAAGTAAAAACACACAAAATCGATTTTCGTAAATAATGTCTTCTTTTTTCCTTCGGGAAATAAAGTTTTATTTTATTTTATTTAAGAAAAAAATCCTTCCAAAAAATTGTCAATCATGAATCACACCACTGATATTACGTTTTGTTGCTAGTGGGCTAGAGCTGAATTAGCAGGACGTAAGCATATATGTGAGAGTGTACATACTAATTACATTTTAAATTCGTAACCGGTAACCCATCAGTCAATTTAATGAATCAGCCTTGAAAAACAACAAATAATACAATAATGCATAGCTATAACTAATGGGAAGTGCTAGACCAACAAATCGAAATTGCCCTCAACAACTTCGGGTAAAACCAACCAAAGGTGTGCATTCTACACAACATGAAAATCCATCATTTTCTCACTCACATTTAATTAGCATATCTCATAACTAAAAGTGGGTTACGATCATTGAAACAGTTGACAAGGTATCTGTAAAAACAAATAAAAAATAGTAAATTAGCATATCTCGTAACTAAAGGTAGGTTAAGATCATTGAAACAGTTGACACCGTATTTGGAAGAAAAACAATATAGCAAACCTTACTATCAAGTTGCACCGAAGTCTCAGTTGCTCAGTACTTGAGTATGCTACGACCAAGTACAGGTCGAGCAATCATATAGTTTCATAACTTACAAAAACACAGCTTCAACTAAGGTGAAAAAGGGAGCAACAGGACCAACACAACTAACTATCATGACAAGTTACTATAACATTAAGAAGCCTTAGTGGACTCTTCCGGCAGATCATCTTCGTCATGGTATATGTTCTCTGCCATCTGCCATATTTGAAGTATGTTGTCTTCAGCCACACTAGCAACCACCCAATCTTCACATGGGTTCCAAGAGAAGTCAGATATTTTACTTGTATGGCCACCATGAATAAAAAGCAGTTCTGGTGGACCATCTTCCGCATCTTCTGGTGACTGCTCTTCATCAATCCTAAGGGGGCAAATACATGAACTTAATAATTAAGGAGGAAAACGGCAAAGTATATACAATTATCATGTACAATATTTCTAGATATTATTTAATAACCCATTTTCCTCAGTAAAACAAATAAACAATTATGAACCCTCATTTTAACATTGCTGCTAGTTGCAAGCTCTACACCTAAGAGCTAACATTAACCAACATGTAATAGCCTGTTCTACTGTATATGTGAAATGCATGAACTCGAGCTCAAATATACATAAATGCTTTCTGTCATGATTTGGCTCCCCTAAGTTGAAACCATTATAATTAAAAATCTAGCGAAAGGGTAAAAGAACTCAGCACCATATCAGTAAACCTAATATTGACTAAACACCAAAATTTTCAGGATGACAGTGGATTGAGTATACCTGCTAAGATCCCACACCATGAGTCTCCTACCAAGACAACAAGAAGCCAAGATTGTCTCATTCTTTGGATTCCAACCAACCTGGAATACTTCCTCCCTGTTGTATGGCAGAACCAAAATCCAGATCAAAGACAGATAAACACAATTAAGGAGTAGTTTCATAATAATTTGGAGAGATCGTTACTTGTGACAATCAAAGGTGTGAAGAGCAGTACTAATCTTGCGCAGATCAAATAGCTTCACAGTTTTATCAGTGGAACCAGTAGCAACAACCCATTCATTAAAGGGATTGAAAGCCAAGCAGTTAACCTAACAGGACATCAAACACAAAATCCAATATAAGTAGGTGATATTAAGGAAAGAAGGATGAACTGTCTGAAATTCCTGGAAAAGAAAATCAATTCCTGGTGAAATTAATTTTATCATGAATCAGAGAATACATAAGTATTCTCCTCAGAATGGTATTTTAACAAATTCTTTAAACAATGATTGGGCTTCAGTGATTGGGTGTTGTAGAGATGATCAATTCCATCACAAAAGAATTCCTTGGATGGATTTACTTTTCAACATGTGTATTAAGAACTAACTGGTTGACGCGATAAAATGAGACCATGACAGGCAGAATTATTATCCACCTCACTTGAATGGGCAACAACAGATTGGACAGGTTTGGTGACTGATGGTGTTCGGAGATCCCATATAAGCAAATATTGATCATCACCAACAGAACCAAATAAGTACTCATGCCTCAAATGCCAAGCCACATCCTCCACAACACCTTCATGAACCTGGTCAGAATAAATGACATTACTTGTGAGGCTGCAGATGAGGATATTAAGAAAAATAAAAACACTGTTAATTTGTCAGATGTAATCATGCAAGTAGGATGTGCAAGGAAAATTGGCCCATCATGTGCCAAATTGCAATTGGCTAAGGATTACTTTGCATAAAAAAAAATAACACAATAGGTGGATGTAAACTACGATGAATAGAAAAAGAAAGTACCTTGAATATCTGACTAGCTTCAAGGGTTTTATTCTTGGGAGTTGCATTAATATCCCACAAGCATATCTGAGCATCATCGGAGCCACTCAGCAAATGTCCCTGCTTGAACTTGCTCCATGACAAGCCATACCCTTCGGTATTGTGACCTCTCAATCTAAGATCAGGGTTACATGCCCCATCTAGAGGAGGCTTAGACAGATGCCTGCTGTAATCAAAGACATAAACCTCGGCACTGACAGTCTTAGTGGCAATAATAAAGGGGTTCTGAGGCATGTAACGAGCTCTATTAACCTCTCCATCATGATTTATCTGCTGGATTATTTGCACCTGTTGAACACAACACACACTCCAATGAGATGACACACTCAATACCAACTCAAATAATCCCCCAATTGGCACGTGGCAACTGCAGCTTTCAAAACCCGCCCAAAAATAAATAAAGAATCAAACGTAGCAAGGACCAAATTAACAATCCCTAAACCCTAGTAAGAATTAACCACATTGCACGTGCCATTTGCAAAAGTTGTTGAAATTGGGCAAAAAAAAACATCAAATTGAAGTCATACAAAGATGCAGAAGAAAAATGCATACTTTAGATCACCAAATTGTTGATGTACATGTACCCAAACTAAGCCCTAATGAAATTGCAATTATAGTTAGGGTTTAATAATGAAAATGAATAAGCAATAAAAATTTCATAATGAGGATGAAATTGCAAATGAGAAGAGCATGTATGGTTGGGATGGAGATACCTTGCCGTTGGCGGCGCCAAAGCCACCGAGGTCGGGGCGGTCGTCGTCGTAGTGGCGGGAATCGTTCTCGGCCTCGTCGAGAGGGAGCTGGACCTGAGCGAGCATGAGGTAGTTGGGCTCGTTCTCAGATGTGTGGGTCCCAAGAATCATCTTCTGAACGGAGTAGTCCTTCCCCGGCGGCTCGTCCCTGTCGGGAAGCCATTCAACGGTGAGAGAAGGCCACTCGAGCGCGTGGGTTATAACAAGGTCGTAGAGAAAAGGAGTGTTCTTTTTCCAAATCTTGTACTCTTCGTTTATTAACCTCTCTTCTATTTCACCTCTCATCTCCTCCTCCTCCTTCCCCATTCTAATTCCAATTCTTCTTCTTCTTCTTCTTCTCTATTACCAGATTCCAGAAGAAAGAAAGAAAAAATCACACTCTCTCTATCTAGGGATTTTCCCGCCAAATTCAGCGAGGGAGCGAGTAGAAAACCTAGGTTGTGGTGAGAGAAAAAAAAATGAAAAATGGGATTTTGTGTTGTGTATTGTTGGGAAAGGAGTGAAAACTGAAAACAAATGAGTGAGAATTGTGGCTATTTATTGCTGCAGTTTCTTCTGGGCGCTCAACTTACCGCCCTTCCTTTGGTTTTTTTTGTAAATATTTATGAGTAAAGTATCGACTATCAATTCAATCTATCCATTTTCCAAAATGATAAGATGACCCTTAATAAAAACACGTTTTATTACGGTTTCTTTATTATTGTTTAAAGAATAATAAAGACAAATAAACCTCTAACCAATTTAAATTTAGAGACAATTAGGTTTCTATCCATTTTTAAACCTAACACATCAGCAATTTCTGTCGAATTTTCGCCGTGAAACTGACATTTTGACTGGATTGGCAGACAAAATACAGGATCAGAAACCGTAATAAAACGTGTTTTTTTTTATTAAAGTTGTCTTGTCATTTTGGAAAATGAACAACAGGAACCAGGTTGATAATTTACTCAATATTATTTATCTAAATTGGTTCTTAAAAAAGTTTGTAGTGATCGTTTTAGTCTTTAACAAAATCTAATTACCCAATTAGTCTTCAATCTTTTTTCATCCTTCACTTTAGTCTTTTTTGTTACTTTTTCATTACTAACTGAGAGAACAATCTAATGTATCACATAAAACTAATGATTCAACGGTTAAGAAATTAGGATAAATAAGTTTTTATTTTGAATGATGCTAAATACCGTATTTTAGGACTAGAGCACAATGATGTGTTGTTGTTTTGTTACTGAGTAGGTGTAAAGGTCTCTTTTTATCTTTCCTCTCCCAAAACAAAATACAAGCAACATCTTATTTTTTCCTAAGTTTTATAGAAAAAGCCACCACCATACTGACATTGTTAAATCAAGACTTTGTATGAGACAGGACTATTGAGAAGAAGGTTTTGCTAGTCTATCGGTCGCCACTAGTCGAAGTTAATATATCTTTTTTCTAGTATGATGTGGATGATATAGGTATTCATAGTTGCACTTGTTTAAAGGTGTGTATCTCTTGTAGTTGTTTGTGGTAGTATAAATTAGTTGTTAAAAAAAATTCTAAATTCTTCATTACTAAAAAAATCGGTTACTGATAAGTTGTGTAATACATGCATATATGAGCTTAACATTAAAAAGATTCAAAAGTTTGTGGTAAATACATTTTATGCATGGATTAATATGGTTATCACAAATAAAAAAGGAAACCGGACCCTATTGAGAACGCGCATGATGGAACAAAGGCACAACGAACATTTAAGGTTACTTATAAAAAATGTGGCAAACTGGCCATAATGCAAAAACATGCAAGAGACCACTAAAGTCTAAACCCCACCAAAGAATAAAGGTAATGGAAGTGGATCCACCATTGCACCAGGGTCACATGAAGAAGTACAAGTAACCCTATCAGTCCCTCAACCACAGTCATAGATACCATTCTAAATTAGATTAAATTGGATTATTTATATGCCATATATGTATTTACTTATCTTGTTACCTTGTGTTGTGTCAGGAGCACATTATTACTTCATCCAACTAAGTTGCACCAACAAGTTTTAGGCCTCTAAAACCCGAACAATAAATTTTAAGACCTCATGTAGCTCTGGCTGCTACTCTAACACCTCCTCATACACTTGTTCTAGCTCTAAGACCTTCACCTCCATTTACTCTAATTTCTCCACCTATAGTCCTCGCTTCATTTAAATTAGATATCAAAAGTCTCTCTAAAAATAATTGCTACTACAAGTTCTGGAATTGCTGCCAGAATATTCAAGTTCATGTTTACACCAAGACTCAAGCTCCAAAAGAAGAAATGTGCTCTGCGATCTTATGTTGACTGTAGTTAATTTGTTTAATTTTTTTAAGTCCTTTGAAAATAAATTGTGGTTCTGTAATGCTATTATGCAACTTTAAGATAGACTTTTAAAATGTATCTTTGATGTTAAAAACACATATAAATTAGCTAAAGAAATTTTATTGGAATATTCAGAGTTTTGATGCTTGGTTTCAATTATATAAAATTATGGTTATTCAACTATTTTTATAATGAGTAAATTCATTTATATTAAATTAGG
Source organism: Arachis duranensis (assembly GCF_000817695.3). Taxonomy (NCBI): domain Eukaryota; kingdom Viridiplantae; phylum Streptophyta; class Magnoliopsida; order Fabales; family Fabaceae; genus Arachis; species Arachis duranensis. Next base: position 131,125,816 of record NC_029774.3, read on the forward strand.
TTTTTGGAACTTTATTTTGTGAATATATATGATTCTAGTATTAGCAATATTGACAATATTGGTATGAAAATCAGGTTCTTTGAGCATTATTACATGATTTATTAAACAATTATGAAAGGTTATAATATTCGCAATTACACTATGATCACTTATTCAACTACAAGATATCCTTTTATTATAAGTCCATAATTCCTTTTTTTTTCTACATACATTCTTTCTGCAAAATGACAAATCAAAAAAATCAGCATGAAAAAAGAATATTTTTCATTGACTGCTCCACGCCTTCCTTTTATTTGCATTTTTAGTCTTATTCTCTAATTCATCTATCAAAATTTTTAACTTTTTTACCCTTTTTTTTAGTACAATATTATGCTAGCTACCTTGCATTTTATAGAGAAAAATCTTGTTAAACCATATAAAGAATTCATAGTGTGAAAGATTTTTTTATATTGAATAGTAAAATACAAAAAATCAGAATTAACCCATGAACAAAATTTTGCAATTTATAAAAAATGTACTATATCTTATGTTCCTTACATGGTAATTAAGACATCCAAAGAAAAGTCTTCTTGAGTTCTTCTTTGTTTGAGACTCCACAACAATGGCATAGGCTCCACAGTGGCATCTTGAATTCTCTCCTCTTGCAATTCTAAATTTGGCGCCACTTGAAGCACTACTAGCAGTAGCACTACCATCTCCGCCACCTCTAACCCTCGACGATAAGAGCTTGCCGAATTTTCTCTACTTACCATGGTTTTACTTTTTTAGAGTAGCACATGAAGACGATGATGACCTTCAGAGCATGGTTTTAGGCTTTACAGCATCATACAAAAACATTTTTGTAGTTGTCTTTTTAAGGATTATTTTGTCTTCCATCCAACGTGTCACTTAACGTTCGATTCATTATTTTAATGTGATACGTTGGACTCCACCATTAAGGTTTTACTGAGTAAACTAATAGAAAGATTAAAGTGACGGACGCTAAAAAAAGTTGGAGACTAATTGTGTAATTAAATTTTATTAAGGACTAAAATATCCACTTTAAAATTTTTTAGAAACCAATTTAAATAAATATTTTTTGGTCTGTAGATTAATTAATTGCATTATATATATTTCACTTTTTCATTTTTTTGAAAAAAAATGCTCATTGGCTAAATCTTTAAACTATAAATTTTAAAGATAAATAAATAAATACTATATTTACACATAATTCGTCGCAATTTATATTTTTAACGTATATTTTGATTTAACCTGATACATACTATTTGAATCGGATAAGTTTAAATTATATTCGATTTCAACATTTAAATTGTAATTTAAATCATATGAATCTAAATTTAAAAAAATTTAAATGATTAATTATCTTCCAAAATGAAATAAACATATCCAATCCAAATACAAGAGTTATAATTGGTTTGAGTTAAACAAAATTCAATCAATACAATACAAATGGTAAATTCGTATTCGTTTAAATTTTCAGATAAAAAATAAAATCAAACGTCCTCCTTTTTTAAAGGTCATCTAGTGTTATTAAAATAGGTTAAATTTATCGGATTATTTTATTTATAATTATTTTTTATATATAAGTTTATACAAATTATTTATATTTATGTGCACACGTTTTTTTATATTGTTACTGCACGTTTTTTTTATTTTTTTCTTCTTCTTCTTATTTTTCTTCATTATTTTTCTCTTTTATTATCGTCGTCACCAATATCACCTCCTCCTCCTCCTTTTCCTAATTTTTTCATTGGAATTTCTTTTTCTCCTTTCTTTTTCTCATTCTCCTCCATCATTAATTATCTTGTTGTTGAAAATAATGAATAATTCAAGTTCAAATTGTCAAATGAACAAGAACGAAATTGATTATTATTTTGAATCCAATCAATTGGTTGAGATGTGGTTCGATTATAGTTAATTTTTTTGTTAGTAGTTTATGATTATGTAGGTGAATAATGTTTCATCGTTGATGGTTTGAATTGGATGTAATGTAAAAGTTATGCATTAAAAAAATATTTTTCTGTATTTGCAGCAAATTAAATTTTGGGTGTAACACGAAGATATTTGAGTGTATTGTTTAAGAATTTTTGGTGTATGTGTGCTGATAAGTTCTGCATAATTCAAAACTCTTATTCTCCCTCCTCCTCATCTTCTGCTGCTTCTTCTTCTCTTTTTCATCATCATCATCATTTTTCTTTCTTTTTTCTTATTCATTTTTTTGTTCTTGTTTTATCTTCTCAAGTAGGGGTGTCAAAAATCCCCAGAAGGCGGGGATCTTGCGGAGACCGCCCCGAATGGGGCCCGATGGTGGGAAATTTTTTCCGTGGAGATGGGGATGAGGAGTAAAATTCTTCTGAGACAGGCGCGGAGACCCGAGCGAGGATCCCCGTCCCATCCCCGATAATTCTTCGATGTTAAACTTACTTAAATACCCTTACTTTATTTCTAACATAGAGGTATTTTAGTAATTTCACCCATTAAAAAACCTAACCCTATCTTCCCTTCTCACCTTTGTTGCTGCGCCGTCTCTAACTCTCTATTTCCATCGAAGCCCAACTCTCCAGACTCTAGTCACTCACTCACTCTCCACTTTGTTCAAACTTCAAAACCTTCACAACACCATACGCTGTCGTCGGTCTCCACTCGCCACCGGCCACTCTTGCGCCGTCACCCTGGCAACTTCACCGCGTCGTTCTCTCTCTTCAGGCGTGGCGTCCTTCCCCTCTCCACTTCTGCGTTTGCGTGTTTGCTTACATTCTCGTCACTGTATGTTAACATATTTATGTCTCTGTTATTTTAATAGAGACGATGGAGATGTTTGTTGGAAGTTGTATGCTGACAATGAAAGAATATTTGATATTAAAGACTTTATTTTATTACTTTTTTTAGAATGGAAGTTGTATTTTAAGATTTTATTTTATGGACTATGATTTTCTATGTTATATTTATGTACTTGTAATCTTAGATAAGATATGTTTATGTGTTTGTAATAATATTTTGTAATTTGTTTTTTGATTTTTTTGATATTTTTTACTACAATTTCCATATGAATGTTAAACGTAGGGAGATGTAGAATGGGGTCCCGCGAAAAATGTGGGGAACGGAGATGGGGACAATTATCCCCCCATGACGGAGAATGGAGCGGGGACGGGGATTAATTCTGGGGATGGGGACGGGGAGCAGGAAGGCATCCCCCACCCCCGCCCTGCCCCATTGACATCCCTATTTTCAATTTTCTTTATTGTTTTACTCTTTTAACAAGAATAAAACAAAAAAACTAGACAAATAAAAAGAAGAAACACATAATGCTGTAAAATTACTTGAAAGAGGATGAACTTACTTTCATTCAACTAAAAGAAAAAAGAAATAAGAAAAAAAGAATAAGAACAAAATGCAGCATTAAAAAAAATATTTTTTTGTATTTGCAGCAAATTTGGGTGTAACATGAAGATATCTAGGTGTAACACGAAAATATTCGAGTGTACTGTTTAAGAATTTTCAGTGTCTGTGTGCTGATAAGTTCTGCATACTTTAAAACTCTTCATCTTCCTCCTCCTCATCTTCTGATGCTTCTTCTTTTTTTCATCATCATCACCATCTTTTTCTTCTTTTTTTTTTCTTATTCATCATTTTCTTTTTATTTTACCTTCTAAAATTTTTTCTTGTTTTACTCTTTTAACAAGAATAAAACAAAAAATTAAAACAAAAAAAGAAACACATAATACTGCAAAATTATTTGGAAGAGGATGAACTTACATTCATTCAACTAAAAGAAAGAAAGAAATAAGAAAAAAAAGAAGAAAAAAATGTAGTATTAGAGGAAATATTTTTATGTATTTGCAACAAATTTGGATGTAACACAGAGATATTTGGGTGTAACATAAAGATATTTGAGTGTATTGTTTAAGAATTTTTTGTGTATATGTGCTAATAGGATCTGCATGATTCAAAATTTTTTCTCTTCTTCCTCCTCATCTTTTGCTACTTCTTTTTCTTCATCTTCTTATTTCATATTCTCATAATTTTTTTTGGGAGGAAAAAATTAAACAAAGAAAAAATACATAATGTTGCAAAATCAATAGAAAGAGGAGGAAGAAAAAAATTATAGCAACAACAACAGTAATAAAAAACGACGTTGAAGATGAAACACGCGAAGAAAAAGAAGGAGAAGCGCAAAAAAAAAGGAGAAGAAGTAGAAGAAAAATGAGAAGGAGGAGAAACGCGAGATACAAAGAGAAACAATGTGATTTCACGCGCATGTTATGTAAGTGACTTGTACGGCAAAAAAAACAGATTAAATAAGTTATCTGTTTATTTTTTTCGTATTTTTCAAAAAAATATAGTACTTTTTTAATATTTTTGCAGACTGTATTATTAGATTTGGCATCTTTTGCAATAGTGATCGGTTCCACATGGCTCAAACCTTTGGATAATTGGCGGCCTCTCCCAGGGCATACCTTTGGCATCTTTTATTCTTTTTTCTTTCTTCTTTCTTGTTTTATGTTTCTTTTTTTTTTTTCGCGGTACAAAAACACAAATTTCGTCGGGCTGGACATAAATAAAAAAACTTAAAATTAAATTTCGTGAACAAATAAAAAAAAGTTAATTATTAATTTAATATCTAAAAAATTTAAGCATTCATATTTTCTATAAATTCGTTTTTGAATGATTTAAAAATATGATAAAAATAATTAATAAATATTATATTTTTATAAATGATAAAAAATATTTATATTTAATAAATAATTTATCTATTTAATTCAAATTTTTGTGATAATATTTATATAAATATTTAGAAATTACACAAAAAATAACAAAATTTGATCTTTAAATTTTTTTATTTTTTAATAAAATTTAGTCATTCACATACAATAAATTTTTAAAAAAATCACTTGACATAAAATTATTAAATTTTAAAAATAAAAATATTTTATTTTTTAATACAATCATATTAAGTATATGCTAAAATTACTAATTATTTTTATAAAATTTTTAAATTTTTCAAAAATTTATTTATCAGTTAATATCTTCTAAAATTTTTAGTTAATAACACGAACTTTCATGTACCATTTTAATAATTTACTCAATAAATAATTAACAAGCCAACCCATATAATCTTAGTTTACCACCAGTGAGTATCGAACCCGGGAGAGATGATTAAGGGACACAGACCCTCATCCATCTGTGCCAACTTGCGTTGGTAGTTTACCAAATTTTAACCTCAAAATATAATTTTAGTTTAAAGCCCAGATAAATAAGCGCATTTGGATCGGCCCATTGGCTTGGGCAAGCAGTTTATAATAGGAAGCCTGTCAGATTCTGAAATTAAAAAAAAATAAAAAAAGAGTGTTATTTTTGAAACTTATTTAAATGTGAATTAAAATGGGAGTATATACCTATTTTGTTCCTCAAAGAATTTTAGAGCAGACAATTTAGTCTCCAACTAAAATTAATTACTCGATTGGTTCCTAACAATTTACTCCGTCAGTCACTTATTAGGTCCTTTACTACGTTAACTCTAACGGAGGACAAAATAATCTCTGACAACTCTAACAGGAGACAAAATGGTCTCTGATCTGCTCTGTTTGGAAACGATACTATTTTCTTTCGATTTTCATCATATCTCGCATAACACTAACAATCTAACACTGTAATTTCAAACTACACAATGCACACTCTGCAACTTCAATGTTCACAAGCAAAAGAAAAAAAATTCTCAAATTGTTCTCAACCAATTCATATTCACTAAACCAATGACTATGCCTCTCAACTACTTGTCCGATCGCTTCCTTCAACTTCTTCTCCAAATCAATGTTTAGTAATCGCTTCAGTTTTCATATGAGCGGCAATGGTGATATTGCTCGTTGTACTGATAGCTTGGATGCGAGGTCGAAATTGTCTGCCAACTTGAACTATGTGAAAGAATGAATGAAGTACTCGGTGTCTATTTCAAATGAGAATTTGCATATGATGTCGAAGGAGAATTTTCTCATGATGTCCTAATATTCAACAATCTATATTGCTTGCCAGAGAATGGAGAAAGGCGTGACCTTGGGGTAGTTGTGGAACTTGGTCTTGAGAATGTTGTGGACATTGTCGGGGTTGGAGGTAATGTTGTTATCGAGGATGTGGAAGTGGATGCTTCTGGTGGGTAAAGTGCAGAGGAGGTGAATATACTAATCACAGAGATATAAGAAGTGTATGGTCTATGACATGTTGAGGTAGGTGCGACACGTGTAGCAGTTACACTATGGCTTAATCTTGGACCTAAAGAGGAGGAAGCAAAAAATGGAAAAGAATACTGTGAAGGTGAAGAAGGAGAGTACGAATGTTAGAATTATGCGAGATATGATAAAAAATTGAGGAAAAACAATGTCGTTTTCGAATAAAGGGGTCAGAGATTATTTTGTCCATTGTTAGAGTTGTCAGGAATAATTTTGTCTCCTGTTAGAATTATCAGGGACTATTTTATCTTTTGATAGAGTTGACAGAGCCAACGACCTAAGTGACTGACGAAATTAATTGTTAAGGAACAATCAAATAAGTAATTTTAATTGAAAACTAAAATATGTGATTCAAAATTTTTTAAAGACCAAAATAAATATATACTCATCAAAACAGTATACTCTTTT
>NC_029774.3:131132655-131168551 GCF_000817695.3 Arachis duranensis
ATTAATTAAAATTAAACTTTTATTATAAACAATTCATTGAATTCAGGGACTAGATAAAAACAATCTTTGTTACTATTGGGCCATGGGGTACGAATCACAAGAGAGAGAACGCAAAGAAGACTCGTAGGTGAAGAAGATATACGATAAAGAAAAATATAAAATCTGGCCACAGAAATAAAAGAAGGAAATTAGCACATCAAAAGATGGCTCACATTTCTTTTATCACAAAGAGGGGTAGGAATGCTAGATAACCTATTTTTTTAGCTAATATTTTTAAAATTATTTTATTTATTTTAAATTTTAATATTTATATTATAAATTTTTTATTTTAAATTAAACTTTTAATCTTAAACTCTAAATTAAAAATTTTAAATTCTAAAATCTCAAAAAAAAGAAATTTTTAGAATTTTTAAAAAGATTGGGTAATGTTGATTAATTAAAAATTAGTTTTTTATATTTTTCTAAGGAATAAACTAGGAATTTAACTAAAAAATTTAAAAATAAAAAATACACCAAATAGACAATAAATTAACTAATTGTTTTTTAACAGACATCCTAATTGAATTTTCTTTTTGAAAAAAAAAATTGTATGCATTTACTGTGGTATATTAAAATTTTAATTTTCATTTCAAAATTTAGTCTAAGCTGTATACTTTTTATATTACCATCCAAAAATTTTGGACCTATAATTTTATTAATCAGTGTTATAAAACACCTGTTGAAAATAATGATGTACTCTCCTAATTCCATTTTGTTATCCAAACAAACAACTTAAGATACATTTACTTATCATTCTAAAACAAACTTTTTTTTCTTTATATGGTATTTACAAATTAAGAAAATATTTTTAAAAAATTATTTATTATTATTATTATATGTTTGTATTGATTTGTAAAAGATAATGACATCATTAAAATGAGAGTGTTAATATTTATTTTTTATTTAAAATTATTATTATTAATTAGAAAAATAATGAATACTATTCAGTCAAAAAAAAATTTCCCTTTCCCTCTTCCTTTCCCTCCCCATCGCAGCCCTCTTCCCTCTCCCTCCCTTTCATATCATCTCATCTCATTTCTGCAACGAAGAAGAACAAAAATCTGATACCTCAAAATCCCATCCCTTCAAAGCAACCACAAACCAAAACTTTCGATTCTCTCTCTCTTTCTCTCAGATCAGAGAAGAACAGAACGAGAATCTGAGAAGAAGAAGAAGGAGGAATAATGGATCTAGCACCAGAGGAGCTGCAATTCCTGAACATTCCAGAAATCTTGAGAGAATCAATCTCAATTCCGAAGAGATCACCGAAGACATTCTATCTCATAACCCTAACCCTAATTTTCCCTCTCTCATTCGCAATCCTCGCACACTCACTCTTCACACACCCACTCCTCGCTCAGCTCCAGAACCCTTATCAGGATTCTGACCAAGCTAACCATGAATGGACCCTTCTCCTCACAATCCAGTTCTGCTACCTTCTCTTCCTCTTCGCCTTCTCTCTCCTCTCCACCGCCGCCGTCGTCTTCACCGTCGCTTCCCTCTACACCAACAAAGCTGTCTCCTTTTCCTCCACCATCTCCGCAATCCCCAAAGTCTTCAAGCGTTTGTTCATCACTTACCTCTGGGTCACGCTTTTGATGTTCATCTATAACTTTGTCTTCGTGATTTCCTTGGTTTTGCTTATTATAGCAATTGATACACAGAACTCGTTTCTGCTGTTTTTCGCGGTTATTGTGATCCTTTTATTGTTTCTCGTTGCTCATGTGTATATTACTGCGTTATGGCATTTGGCTAGTGTTGTGTCGGTGCTGGAACCGATTTATGGTATTGCTGCTATGAAGAAGAGCTATGAGTTGTTGAAGGGTAGGATCAAGTATGCTGCGGTTTTGGTTTCTGCTTACTTGGTTGTATGTGGCATAATCGGTGGGGTGTTCAGTGGGGTGGTAGTGCACGGTGGAGATAGCTATGGGGTCTTTACTAGGATTGTGGTTGGTGGATTCTTGGTGGGTGTGTTGGTCATTGTGAATTTGGTGGGATTGTTGGCGCAGAGCGTTTTCTACTATGTTTGCAAGAGTTACCATCACCAAGGGATTGATAAGAGTGCTTTACATGATCATCTTGGTGGATACCTTGGAGAGTATGTGCCTCTCAAGAGCAGCATTCAAATGGAGAATCTGGATGTATGATCAAAGGAAAAGAAATTTGGGGGGTTTGTAAGTGGATTTTTTCTTTTTCTTCTTTTTTTAATGTAATTGATGGAATAGTGTAATACATTTGGAAAGAAACACAAATGGTATTGGTAGATTGTAATTTGAATTGTGATATTGTGTTCTGTTGTGCGTGCTTCTATCTGTTCCTTTATATGATCTGCATTAGCAAATTCTTGTTTAGCTGTGGCTTAGTAGAGTTTTCTTTGTTGCTGGATATTTATATTGTGGTGGTATTGACTCATTGTTCTGACCAAAATGGAAGGTATTCAATTGTCATTAGATGAAGAACCTATCTGCCTTTGTAATTCCTTCAATGATCGAGTTTGTTTCAAGGTTGTGGTAATGTTTGTAGCAAAAAAGTATACCATTATTAGCTTGGCCTTAGGTGGTTTCATCAGGTGACAAGAAGACCTATAGAAAAGAATCGAAGATCAGATACAGTGTAACCCAGTAGTTGAGTTTGAGGTAGAGAAGGATTAAGATGAAATCATCAAGAAAGATTGAGATTTAAATGGCTTATATAATTCTTTGTAGACATCATTAATTCATTATCTATAGAATAAAATGGCATTATTTGATTCACTATTTCCTGTATAGTGTAATGCAAGGTCCAATGGCTTGTAGGATTGGTCAACAAGACATTCTTAGTCTAGTTTTTTTTGTTTCTTTGTTTGTTTGTGTGGTACTTTGTGATTGCTTTGAAGCAATGACTATTTGATATTGTGCCATTTCTTGGTCTTGTTGAAAGGCAACTTTATCAAGGGAATTAAAATTAGCTGTTATTGGTTTTTTGGATTTCATTTGTTACTTTTGTGGCTCCTAATGAATGCTGGGTAATCATCCGAATACTAGGGATAATAAACATTTCATGTCATCTCATCCCAAAAACTTAAGTTGATTTTGAAGTTCACCAAGGATCGAACCCTTGACCTTTCAGATCTAGAACTCTAATACTATGTCATGAATCCACTCATCCCAAAAGCATAACTTGACAAGACAATGTAACACTAATGGTCATGTCTCTAATACTTTCTAAATCTCCATTGTACACATTGTACGCTTAGATCATTGGCTCCCTATATTTTTCCTTTTTCAGTTATAGCAAGTGCTGAATACAAAACTTCATTTTATCTATTTAAACTATGTTGAATCAGCTAATTGAGTATGTGCTTGCTTATTATGGATTTGTTGGTTTCATAGTATGAAAACTCATTTATTTAGCATATAAATGGGATCAGAAGTGAGAGAATAAAAGTAATTGATCAGAGGCGACTCAGGCGAGAGAATAGAATATTTGTCTTTTATATCATAAAAGAAAGCAATAAGAGAAGTGCATACAAAGAGTGCTATAATTTTATCTTTAATATAGTCTATATAGATTAAAATAAACTACTTGCTCAGAGTTTCATTTTCATTGTTCTATTAGATGAAAACATTGGATGGTTTTTCCAAAGCGTGTTTTGTTTGGGATTACCATTCGAGACTATGCTTGGAATGAATGAAGCACTGGTACTTTATTGTGCCAGCTTTCAAAGTTTAAGAGATTAGAGGGCTAACTCAATTCTTAACCTAAAAAATAATAATTTTACACTATTAGATATAATTTTACATCATTAGAAACACTAATGATAATTAATTAATGGTTATAATCTGTTAATTTTTTAGGATTTGGATCCTCAAAAGAATTTGACTTTAGAGAGTAAAATGTGATCTCTCACTATTGATTTCATAGGTAGGACCAAGAATAAATATGAAACAGAAACTATTCAAAGGTAGAAGATCACACTTTATTATCTAAAGTGAAATTCAAACTTTAGAGGATCCAAATCCTAAAAAATTAACAGATTGTAACCATTAATTAATTATCATTAGTGTTTCTAATGATATAAAATTATATCTAATAGTGTAAAATTATTCATTATTATGTGGCACATGTTTCGGAAACTATCTTCATATATATACATCGACCACTTGTATCAAGGTTATTTGTTCTGAAAGAAAAAACTGTTCATTTTTCTTATTTTCACATACGATTTGTTAAGAAATGGGAAATGTACCGAGGATAGCACATTCTGTTTAGAATATTCGTATTCTAATAGTTTTAGCGGTTGATTTCAATTATAAAAAATATATTTAATATATATTAATTAAAATTAATAGAATATTGATGTTTTAATGTTGTGTTTCGTTTTGAATAAGTATTTTAATTTGGTATTTGCTGACAAAAGAACAGACAAGAGAATTATAACTAACAATGCTATAAAATTTTTTTGTCACCATTTGTTTTTGTTTAACAAGAAATATACTTGGACACTGTTTAATGGTTAAAGTATTTAAATATGGACCTCGTTGTGCTGAAATCCATTAATATGGATCTAATTTGTGATATTCTCAACTATGACAGCCAAAATAAGAAAACATAAAAAAGGAGGAGGCAAATTGTAATAACACAACACGGAACGGAAGAATTGTAAGTTTTAATTTTTCTTGAATCAATTTGGCAAGGGCAAAAGGTGTGCTGGCCATGGCATATTGTGTTTGATCATAATTATGTAGAGTGAAATAGTGAATACCCAACTCTGAAAATTTTTTTTGAAGGATTACGAGACATTCAATTAAAAAAATATTTATTTTGGTTCTTGGTATTTAATTTTGGGGATAAATACTATTTTGGTTCTTAAGGTTTAGGGTTAAAATCGAATTTGTCTTTAATCTTATTTTTAATTCGAAATCATTCTCAACGTTTCATTCGATATTAAAATCATCATTTTGATTTTTTAAGAACAAAAATGTCCTTATGTTTGTTCTGATTCCAAATTCATCGTCCATCGTCACCACCCCCTTACTTCCACTAAATACCAACCATCAAATTCAAGAACACAATATTTAAGAACAATACTTCAGTATTTAATTTGAATGATTATCAATTTCATCCATCACTAATAATATCATATCATTTAAATTCAACAATAACAACATCAAATTCAGTAACAAAAACAAAACACAACATTCTTTTTTTTTAAAGAAAAGATTGGGACAGAGAGAAGAGAGAGATGGAATCATGGGGAAGAAGAATAAGAAAAAAGAAGGAAAAAGAGGAGAAGGGTAGCACGGCGCCTGCTGCTTCCGGAGGAGTCATTGCTGCAAAAAACAAGAGAACGAGAGAGGAAAAAAAGACAGAAAAAAACCGTTTGCTTTCTCTTTCTTTTTTTTTGGTGGTCTTAGCGATGACGCCGATCGTTAAAAAAGTGTTACCTTTGAACTATACTACAATGGCGGCGACGAAAGCAATTTACAGGCTCAGGTCGTTATAATTTTTGCGCTCCATGACAACATATAGCGCATTTGCCATTATATGCGTCATCGACTTGTACTTCACCAGCAACCCGTTGCTAACCATGCGGGTGAAAGCATCCGATGGATAAAGTCGATGAGTTTATTGGCCAACTGCGCCGATGAGATGGCATGAGTCATGGGGAATTGAATGGTTGAATAAAAAATTGCGGAAAGAAGAGAGAACAATGTGAGTGTTGAAAAGAGAGAAAGAGAGATTAAAATCCTAGTTCCACTACCAATAATAATCAAGAGAGATATTTTTGTCTGAAAAAATATTAAAAGGACGATTTTAATATTAAATCAAATATTGGAGAAGATTTTAAATAAAATTTAAGGTTAGAGACAATTTTAATTTTGATTTTAAGCTTTAGGGAACAAAACAGTATTTATCCTTTTAATTTTGTGAGACTGGTTAGTTTTTTTGTTAATAATCTCTCTTTAATTTATGTGACATATTAATCACTAATGTATTTTCTATTTAATTTCTATAAGTAAAAACAATTTAAAAATGACTAATTTTTTTAATTTTACATAGCAAATTTAACCAATATATTTAAAAAAGGCAACAAAAAAATAAATAACTAAACGGTTATTGATAATTATTTATAAAAGACAACGAAATTCTTAACAAAACAAAATTTGTCAATTATAATTAATTTTTAATAAAAAAATAACATTTTAACATGTCATCTAGTCTTATTCTGTTAATACAAAAAATTATTAACGAAAGAACTAACTAATTTCATATAAATAAAAATTAAAAGCAGAAAATTTTTTTTATTAAAAACTTCGTTATTTTTTAAAATAATGTTCAAAACTATTTAAGTGTTTTTTTTTTTTTTCTAACCGTGTATACCGTTCATTTTCACCTAATAAAATCATAAAAAAATTATAAATATAAAGGACTAACGACTAACGAGTAACGAAATTGCATTATTCATGATTATTACAGAAAGGAGTATGGGTGGTGGGTGGAATTAAATAGCGTAAAAATGACGAAGGATTAAGCTGGCTTGCGTAATAACCTATAAATATTTGGAAGGATTTCATTATTGTGTAATAGAGATTAGAGAGTGACACTCATGTCATTAGGGTTTTCGTCTCTTTCACCATTTTGGGAATGGCGGTGAAGAAACCGAAATCAACAACAATAGTTCAACAATGCCAGTAGAAAGGCATCGGAATCAAGAATTGTTGCTTCAAGATTCATGGCAAAGATTCAAGGTTGAAGAAGGAACCTCGAGAGGTGCTGCTGTTGAAGTAAGTTCAGCATGTTCAAATCATGAATATTAAAACAAGGGTAACATTCTTGTTATTTTCTCAAGTTTAGAATTATTTAATCATGAAAAAGTTTGTTGTTACTCTTTTCCTATCAAATGAAAAATCAATTATTTTCACAATATTATTGATTTTGACTTTATACCCAACACATAAAAATAGGTTCATGGAGGCAAGTTAACGGCTAAACTTCTTGTTACTCCGAGTGAAATGCTTATTGTGCCTGCTCCTAAATATAAAAAGCTATTTTTTTTGGTGACTTAATACTTGTTAAAGTTATTTACTATAAAAAGCTATTTTTTTTTATAAATTTAGCTATTATATTTTTAAATTTAATGTTGTTACTAATAAACATTTTTAAATTTCTATTTTAATAAATATACAATAAATGTATTACAAAATTTTTAATTAATAATTTTAATTTGTATCTTTAAAACACAGATTAATTAAATTTTTTTATTTATACAACAATTTAAAATCTTTTGTTTTGAAAAAAAAAAGACATTTAACATCTTAATAAAAATATACACATAAAGTAGAATCCTAAATATATTAATCAATTACATCAATTTATTGATCTAATTCAATTTGTAAATTCACAATTAATTTAATGGTTAGAATATAATTAGTATAATAAAAACATAATATCTTATAATAAATATTTGGATATATTAAATAATATTAATTAATTTAATTGATTCTAATTATTCTCTCTCAATAATCATAGCCATTTTCCTTTAACAAACGTGAGAAAGTGTAAAGCTGCCCAGCCTAGGCGCCACCGAAAACTGGTCTGTGGGTTCATCCACTCTCATCCTCAGTTCTTCCTCAGAAAGATCGTTCCTTTCTCTGCGTTGTTTTCTCTCCCTCCACTACAACACTGCCACTGAACCGGAGGTAAACACACAACTTCTAGTTTTAATGCTTCTTTTGTGCATATAGGTTTTGAAGTTTTGAATTTTCATGGTGGGTATTCTGTTGGAGGTTTGGTTTTTATGTGTTGCATGGATCTGCTTAGCTGGGAGCCTTTGCTTTGTGTTCATTGATGATATTTTTCCCTGCGCGGATTCTTTATTGTTCTATTTTAATTTAGTTTTTTATATTCTATTTCCTGGATTTCAAGCTTTTATGTTTAGTTTTGATACATCATGTGTGCAGGTTTTGCAAACGAAGTATTTGCAAATTTTGTATTCTCTTTGTTTATCATTTTAGCTTTTTTTTTTTTTGGTGTATTATATAACACTACTCTGAGTGATTAGTTTCTTTACGTCTATTCACTCTATTGGTTGATCGTTTTCACTGTATATTTCTGGTTTTAGGAGAATACAACCACCAAGCATGTATGGTGTTCCAATTCAAATAGTTTACTATCTATGATTGTGATATGGCTGGTACTTAAGGTTGGGAATATAGTGGGTTGGTATATAACTATGTTATGAGCTGATATAGTTTGCTAGGGTCATTGTGTGAACAATATTGAATCATGGCTGAATATTTTAAGCATGTTTAGGTATATTTAATGTTTTAAAAGTGGAGGTAAATGAGAGAAAGTCTTCGTGCACATGTGACTATTTGGTAATTTATGTGTGGAAAAAGTTTTGTTGTTGTTACATCATAACTGGAAAGGAATACTGGAGGATTACCAGATAAAAATATATGTGGCAGTGTCAATTTTATGCAGTGGTATCATTCTCTGATTCTGCACTGGTTGGAATTTTGAATACGTCCATTATGCTTCCTTCTCTGCTTGACTTTTAGACAAGAAGTTGCAAAAAACGTCAAGGTTTCAACTTTCAATTGAATGGTATGGTGAACAATATTTTTCATCCAACTAACGATTTTTTAATCCATTTATAGGGGTTGGTTTAATTTGCAATGGCTGCTACTTCTCTTTTCTCCTGCTCAATGCATACAGAAATGCTTGCTCCAAAGACATTAAAAGGCTCAGATGTTTTATGCTGTCATATCAAAAGCTCCTATATGGAACCTGGTTATTTAAAATCAACATGCTGTCCAAAATCGAATTTTTTAAGTATGAAGAAGTCATCAAAATTGGAACAAATGAAAACAATCTTGCAAACGGATGGAATTCATTCCAATGCTTTGAAAGTTGAACGTGCACCTTACTTTTCAGTGGGACAAAAATTTCAACTCGATGATGTTATTGAAGCTCAACAGTTTGATAGGGACATTCTAAATGCCATTTTTGAAGTTGCACAAGAGATGGAGAGTATTGAAAAGAATTCTCCTGGTAGCCAAATTTTAAAAGGTTATCTTATGGCCACCTTATTCTATGAGCCCTCTACCAGAACTAGACTTTCATTTGAGTCTGCCATGAAAAGACTCGGTGGAGAGGTTTTAACAACTGAAAATGCAAGAGAATTTTCATCGGCTGCCAAAGGAGAGACACTCGAAGGTCAGTTATCTTAGTTTCTGTATTCAAGTTTTTGGTTTGCTTTTCCTATGAAGAGTCTCATGGAGATTTGCTTGCAGATACAATACGAACAGTTGAGGGTTACTCTGATATAATTGTGATGCGGCACTTTGAAAGTGGTGCTGCCAGAAGAGCAGCTGTTACAGCTGGCATTCCAATAATCAATGCAGGGGATGGTCCTGGACAGCATCCTACCCAGGTATGCATGAAATCTCTGCAGCAATATTTGTTGCATCAAGTTATGTTTCCATAGAGAATGTCAAACAGACTGAATTTGATAGAATATTCTGCTGAATGAATCTGATTTAGGCCATCATTCTCAAAGCTAGTTAAAATCTCCATACTATTACATATGTTAAGGTGCTTATTTTGCGTCTACAATAAATGTTCTTAAATAGGTATTAAGAATGATAAATAGTGATCTCAATTTGTTGTCTCTTTTAAGAGAAAAAATTAAAAGTATCCAAATTTTCTACTGTTGGGTCATCTTTATGTAATAAAGAATGCTACCAAATGAAAATATTTACAGAGAACACGATATTGGTTTCTGCCATTCTTGGCTTTTTGCTTCTGTCCTCTTTAATACTATTCAATGATAGTGAAACCACAATGGCTGCAATTCCAGTCACATTTACCATTATTAGATATAGTCGTGTGGGTAACGGTGATATTTCCAGTAACATAATTAGAGGGGCAGGTGCTATTAATTAACTCATCCATTGGGGTGGGAAATATTGGGAAAAAGTCGGTTTGGAGTGTCATATTCTTGGTCCCTGAGGAGAGATGAATATAATGTGCCCTATTTTTAATGTAGAGGTTTAGATATTAGCTCCGACATTTCTGCAGTAGATCTTAACTTTATGTACTTTCCATATACAAGTGCTTTTCCGCACTTTTTTTGTATGGTTGATGGTTCAATAGATTCCCATTTTCCTTCTTTGTTCTATCTTTTTCTTGTTATCTTTGTAAAGCTGGAAAGATTGATGCAAGATCATGTATGTGATAGAATGCGTAATTGAAGTACCACTTTTATACGAAGTTGCATTCATAGCTTTACTACTTCTCAAACTACTCAGGCACTTTTAGATGTCTACACTATTCAAAGAGAGATTGGGAAGCTTGACAGTATAAAAGTTGGGCTTGTGGGAGACCTTGCTAATGGGAGGACAGTTCGTTCATTGGCATACTTGCTTGCCAAGTACAAGGACGTGAAAATCTATTTTGTAGCACCTGATGTGGTTAAAATGAAGGTGACTGCAGCATACTAATTCTTCGCTCATAATGACAAAATACCATGTTTGAGTCTTTTTGAGATTTCGTAATTTGGTCTAACTTTATATTTAACTGTGTAGGATGATATAAAAGAGTATTTGACATCAAAGGGAGTGAAGTGGGAAGAAAGCGCTGATTTAATGGAAGTGGCGTCAGAGTGTGATGTGGTTTATCAAACTCGTATTCAAAAAGAACGATTTGGTGAAAGAGTTGACCTTTATGAAAAGGCTAGAGGCAAGTACATTGTGAATAAGGATGTTCTAAAGGTGATGCAGACTCATGCTGTGGTCATGCACCCTCTTCCTAGGCTTGATGAAGTAAGCATGCATGCTTATATTAAATGTTGTGAGGATGCTCTTTAGGAATTTAAGCAAGCATTGAGTTTATAAAATTTGATTCATGAATCGATTTGGTTTCGTGCAGATCACAGTGGATGTTGATGCTGATCCAAGGGCTGCTTACTTTAGGCAGGCCAAAAATGGTCTATATATTCGGATGGCACTTCTGAAACTCTTGCTTGTTGGTTGGTAAACCTGCATATTCATCCTCAAAGTGCATGGAAGAAAGATACTGAAAGATCATTACTTCTTTTGCTTTTATTTCTATTGTCCTTGCTTAAAACTTTCTCTCTGTTTTTTATATTGTAGTTTCTTATCTCATGAGGTATTGGAATGAGAAAGAGGAGAGCTTCCATTAGGCAAAAGTATTTACATTTCATCTTTGACAGCTTACTACTGATTTTACTTTTCATATATCCACTAATCCACTGTATAATTGATTGTCCTCAACTTATTAGTTACTTCAATGATTGCGAAAGAGAAATATTATTTCAGGATGGTATAAAATCTTCTAATAAGCTATAGTACCACTCTAGTTTGTGGCCAAGAAAAGAGGGAAATGATCAATTATAACACATATATTATAGTTATTATTTTAAAATGTTCCATAGATGTATTTAGTGTTTAAATTGTTTATTTTTCATAATTATGTATTTTTACTCTTCAAGAGCATCATATACAATATGTTCTAAATGTGGTAGGATAATTGATATTGGAAAGACCTGTTTTTCTTTTAAGATACCCTGCATATTAGCTTATCTCCCTACTTCACCCATCTAATTTTGAAATCCTGAAATATTTATTGTAAAATAAAAGACAATAAAAGAAAGCACAAGGTAAAATCTCAAGACTCCCTAATGCATAGTCCTTGTCTCAAGGGGTAAGAAGTTGAGCAATTTGCTTATGATGATGGCTATTGACAATTCTTTCTGTCATCCAACATTGACTAAGGAACTAAGATTGAAAAAAGAATAAAGTTGTATCATCTGTGATGAAGTGATGGATCAGAATGAACAGCATGATCCCTGAGCAACCATGTGAAAAATGAGACGGATACTGAAATGGACACGAAGGTGGGGTTTGTGAACAATGAGCTCTTTCCTTACATTTGGTTTTAGAATTAGAAACACATAACATTCCATATTCAATAATCGCCTATCACTCTTATGTTCATCAATCTTCAATCAAACACTTTTATGTAAGCTATTATGTTCATCACTCAGATAGGGTCGCTACCTTAGAAAATAAAAATAATGTATGTAATAAAGTGCTGTTCATGATTTTCGGTTAGTTAGTTTGATGGCATTACTAATAATAATAAAGGCAAAGATGCTCATTTCAGAACAGGACACTTGCTATGGAATCTAGACAGAGATGAGGTTAAGAGAAGAGTGGTTGACTATGAGAGACAAACACACACACCCTATCTAATCTTATTCTTATATTGAAATTCAAGAGTTTTCATATAATGATTTTCATTTTTATTGATGTGTTCTGTTTGCAACTTGATTTTAATTAGTTCTATTTCTAGAACATATAATGTAATGGCTAATCTATCTCATAAGACAATTAAGAATTAACATAGAATGTCGTATTTGGCCAAAAAGATCCTCTGACTAACTCATGCATTTGTTATTAATAACTTAAACTTCATGCAAACCAAATCGTGTTGGTCTAGTAGTTAGTTCACTAGTTTGCTTAAGTGTTGGGTGTTTGAATTCCGTTTTGTGCATGCAGTAACCAATTGACCAGCGACAAAAACCTTAAATGAAGTTTTGATCCACGACAAATTAGTTATTGGCCTGCCGAGTAAGGGGATACCGCGGGAAAAAAAAAACTTCATGCATGGCTTGTGCTTCTTCAACAAATTCAAAGACCACACTTTCTTACTTCGCACGACTGATCAAAAGCATGCACATTTTATGCCTCACCATGCCAAATTTGTGATTAAGTCCGTCTAGCACGTTTAATCATTTACATATACTTTTATAAAAAAAAATTTGGGGCAAAAGAAAAGTTTCAATAATCAATCCAACATGTCTATTCATCAATTTACAATAAGATTTTGCTGTTGATACAATCATTTTGAAAAGTGTTTATTCAAATCATAATGTATATATTCATCAAAAGTATATTAAACTCGATCTAAAATATATCTTATTTAAGGTGGGTTTAAAAAAAAAAAATCTATAATCGTATTTTTTCATAGATAAGATAACCATAACGCACTATATTTATATCTATATCTATATCTATATCTGAATGACTATATAGTTGAATACCTGTATCGAAGTTAATGGGAAATCTTATTCTGATGACGTATTTTAAAGAGCAGTTAATAACATATTGCAATATTTAATCAAAAGGAGGGATAATTGAGAGCCTTAATTCATTATCCTATTTTTTCAAATTTTAAATAAGTAAAAAATTTGAATATATATGTTGTTTTTAAAAAACAAAAAAAAGACAAAAAAATCAATATTTTCTTTATTTAAAAATGAAAAACACAATTAAAAAGATGAAATAAAATTTCAAACACTGTTCAACTGAAAAGAGTAAAACCCAGCATAATTAATAAAAAAATCCTAGTTTTGAAAATCTTAAATGATACAATCAATGAAATAACTATTGGTCTCCAATACATTATTTTCAACAATATAATACCAATTAATAAAATAACTATTTTTCTTCGATATATTAATCACCCAAATTAAATAAAAAATATCTTATTTAGATAATCTTACACTATAGCAATTAATAAAATGCAACTTTTGAAATATTTTTCAAATGCCATTAGATAGAAAATAGTTAATTCATGGATTCATAATAAATGATCTTTACAAAAATAAGGCGGAAAATGACAAAAGAAGGAAATTTTGTTTTCCAAAATTTTATGCAAGTCAATTTGTATTTATTCAAAAGTAGTATAAAATTAAAGTCTCTGCAAGAAAGAAGTGTTATAAGAAAGAAACTTCATTTGAAATTCACAACTGTATTCATCGAACCAAATTAAGAGGGGGAATTCTATATAAACAAGTGCATAATAGCAATTAACAAAATTGCAGATTTTCTAATAAATATTTACTTTATATGTCATGAAATAATGTTACTCAGTATTTATCAAAAGAAGGTAACTTCTGACTTCCTTTTATGAACTCTGAGAAAATCACAAACATAAATTTTTAGAGGCATGATATTAGTAATAGTAGTAGAATCTATTAGCAATGGCCAAAAAAATCTAAAAACAAATATGGCATTGTGATTTATGAAGGGAAAAAAATATCATCCTTATAGAAGATATGGAACTAGATTGAAAATTAAAGGGGCAAAGTCCAATTTCTAAGAAAAGAAAAAGCTGACAAATGAGAAAAAGTTAAAGGGCATTAACAAACAATTATTATTATTTATTACTTAAAAAATGTAACAAAAGCCATTAAAGTAATACACATGCAGAAACCTAAGCTATTGATGTGCGTTGATCATTCTAAAAATTTTCAGATATTCAAAAATGATTGGAAACTAAAAACACAGAACACTGGTTAGAGAGCATAAATCATTCATCAAACAAAGAGAATAGCGTGTGAGGGAGAATTAGAGAGCGCAAAGAGAAGGAGAAAAAAAGAACAACATTAGGGGGCAATGACTCGTGGTGGTGCCACGTGGCAGTGTGAGAGTGGAAGAGTGGCTTTTTGGGGTTGAACAAACAAGAATAAGAACAGCAACAACATCAACATTCAACAACTCTTTCTCTCTCTCTCTCTCTCTAAAAAAATTTTAATTTATAAAAAAAGATTCAATTTTTATCTTCTCTCTCTTCTGCCATGTCAGAGGGTAACCCCGTCCTATGACCCCGGCGAATCCGTATTTGTGTGTGTCTTTCTCTCTCTAAAATACACACACCAAAAAACACACACACTCTCTCTCTACAAAGACAACATCAACAAACAACAACAACAGCTATCTATCTTTCTCTCTCTATCTATTTATTCATTTGTCTGCCCCCATTCTCTCTCTCTCTTTCTCTCGCCTCGTATCTCTCATCTTCCTTGCTTCCCATGCCCTAATACCCCCTTTTCTGCACACCCACTTCTCTCCTTCAATCTCATGCAAATCGTGTCCCTATTGCTATTTGATCCGTCATCGAGATTGGTACGCTTCTTAATTTCTATTGTTTCTGCTCCTTTTTTTCTTATTCTGTGGCTTCTTGCTGGGAATTTTGGGTTCTTGGGGTTTTGTGGGTATGTGTTGTGTGCTTGTTCCAATTTGGTGCGGTTTGTATGTGTTGTTCCCTTGATGCTTGGGCCCATTTGGTCTGTGATTGTGATTCTTGCTGCAAAGTTTGTAAATTTCGTGTGTTTTGACACTTGGGTCTTGAACTGGTTTCTGAGCTCACTTGTTTCTTGAATGGGGATTCTGGGTCTTGGTTTGAGCTGAATGTGCATAATGCTTGACTGGTTGGAAGTAGATTGCTGAAATTTGAGTTTGTTCTTTGTGATTTTGTGGTATGCTGAAATGTGCTGTGGCTTGTTGTTCTATGTGTATGCTTTGTTAGATTCAGCACAATAATTCTTGTAAATGACACTGTCCTTTTTGGTTGCGCGTCTATGCTGTTATGGATAATCTGATCTTGCTTAGACTCTCAAATGAATGTGGCTTGTGGTTCTGTATATATGCTTCACGAAATTCAACGCATTCAATGGCTGTATGTAACGGTGTACTATTTGATTGTATATCTATGCTGGTATGGATAATCTGATCCTGCTTTGTCAATCTGTAGTATCCGAACTAATTTACCACCTGTTGTACCTGTTGTTTCCATATTCATTTATTGGGAACATTGCAAGTCTTTTTATGTCATATTCTTTGAAGTGTTATTCATTTATCATGCTGTGGCCTAACATTTGAAATTGGATCATGTAGGCAATCGATTCCTTGTTTCTTAAGAGAATGCAACGCTATTATTCATTTTAAACTCTTCTGCAATACTGACCTAGGTAATGCTATTCAAGTTCTTTCTTGAATCAAATTTGTTTGCTTCCATGTTAGGGAGATTTGATGCCTTTGGCTTTAGTATGTTTAACAGATAATGAGGAACACTTAATCTTGGAATAATGGAACCATGTATACTCTGAATAAGTTATGAGAATGCTTCATTAGTTTGGCAAACTTCTATTATTTTCTTGTAATGGTTAGTTAAACTTTACTCACATCTGTTGAGAGAAATATGCTTATGGTCAATGTTTTGATTGTTTATGTAGGAGGCATATGAATAATGAAGGAAAACAATTCATCAGCACCGACAATGATTAACAGTAAATGGGTTTTAAAGCGTAAGCGGAGAAAGCTCCCTTTAGGACAGGATCAATCCTCTGGTAAAGATGAATCCAATGGTAAAGAGCAGCCCAATTGTAAAGAGCAATCCAACGGTAAAGAACAATCAAATGGTAAAGATGACAATTCAGCCACATCTGAATCATCTAGGAGTGCTTCGGTCAAACGCATGCTAAAGACTGAAGTAGCGACTGATCAATCTTCGTCCAAGAAGAAAGGACATGACGGGGTGAGTTACTTTTTTATATATGCCTGATTTGGTGTCAATGAGTTTACTTTAAGTTAGCCCTTCACTAAGATAAGTGCTATGAGTGAGATTATTTATAATAATCGGAATACTTCACTTCTAATGTCAAGTTTTGCAAACCCAACCAGTAAAGAGCAAAGGGGAAGCATGCATATTGTTATGTAAATACATCATGGCCGTCAGGGCCATTTAATTATGTTCACATGTGCAAAATCATTTATATATTTTTTTATAATCGGAAATATGATTGATGAGGATGGAAGAATACAAGAGACAGGGCAAGATATCCTCTGAATGGAGTCAATGGACAACAAAAGGAAAGGGCAACTTGGTGCAAAGCATCCCACATTACATAGGGTCTAAGAAAGGGCTTGGGGTGCAATGTAATCAACCTAATCTGATGCAAGCATCAATGTTTTGAATCTGTGATGTCCTTGAGATCACATAGAGAAAACTCAACCATGCTCCAAGGCTCCCCCCTTTGGACAAAAGAAGAAAAAAAAAGGAATAACAAAAGATTTATAAACGAAGGAATAAGGAAAGCATAGATAATTTTTAAACCTTAGAGTGTGTCTGCCAATGGAGAACCTACATCCACTTAACTGTTGAAATCACGAGCTTGTCATGAAAACAATGAGTTTGTCCCTAAAACCCCTGGTATCCCTATCCAACAGTAGGACCCGAATAATAGCTAATATATTACCTGGCCAAGGGGTCTTCTTGCCATTTTTCCTCTGAAAATCTCTGAAATGAAATGTGAGGAAGTTCTCCAAACTTCCTTCCTTTTACGGAATACATGCCGTACATTCCTCAATAATATCTAGGAGTCTTTATGCAAATATCTGGAAGCTTGATAGTATAATGAATGCCGTCTCCTTCTGCCAATCGGAAAGGTGAAAACACATAGTTTTGTATTGGGATTTAGATAGTTGGAGGAAACTGATTGTGGGAAGGAAAAATGTACGTGATTAGTGAGGCTATATTCAGCACATCATGTTATTACTTGTTTCCTTTTCTATTTTGGTTTAGGATTGAATGGGATCATGCTAATTTATTGTTGGCATCTTTTACTTTGGGAGCTGGATTTTGCTTATTTACTAGTATAGATACTGACTGACTAGTTATAGGAAGTTGATTATGTTAACTTTAGTATTTTCTAGCATTTCTTTTATTATGTGTTGGCTGTTTGTATCTTTTACTCAAATACAATTGTTGCTAGATTTTTTCTCACTTCCGCCACATTGGTATGGAAATATGATGTGTTATACACTGTCGAAACAATAAATATCATGATAATGGTAACTTAGTGATTAGGCTGCAGCTTAGTTACATATTACCTCGTTCATTGATTGTAATTGCACAAACACAATTGAGCATTCTCTCTGTTTTCTATATGACACCTAACTGGGTGCCTTCCTTTATTACCTATCTTTGCACTATTTCACTGCCGAGTCCATGAAAACCTAGAACTCTTCTTCCATGGTGTCTGTCTCAATTTCCTGCCTTGTTGGCTTTTACTATTTTTGTCACTCTTGAATACTTTTTAATTTTCTGGTTGTTAAACTTCTGGTCCAGTATTACTATGAATGCGTGGTCTGTGATCTTGGTGGCAACTTGTTGTGCTGTGATAGCTGTCCTCGCACTTATCATTTGCAGTGTCTTAGTCCACCTCTTAAGGTATGCTCATTTGAGCTGGTTTTGTGCTGAGTTCTTTCTAATTTTTTTAATTATTATAATTTGTATTACCAATTATGAATTATCATTCTCATTATTTGACTCTGTATCTGATAATCTGAAAATGTTATCTCCTGAAGCGCATCCCCACGGGGAAGTGGCAATGTCCAAGCTGCTTTGAAGAAAATGATCACCTAAAGCCTATGGACCATTTGGAGTCAATTTCAAAACGAGCAAGGACCAAGATAGCTAAGGACAAGCCACAAGTTGGAGTCAACTCACTTTGCCTTGAGAAAGTTTCCCGAATTTTCGGAAATAAACATGTTTCCAAGAAAAGGTCATCAAGCAAGGCAAAGCCTATTTCAAGTTTGGGGGTGAAATTCTTTGATAAGAAACCATTTTCTTCCTTAGTGGATGCAAACAAACCATGTGACCCATCTGTTGGGAGTTCCATAGAAGGAACTTCATCGTGTGCCGATGTTGATGACAAAAAATCAAGTGCTTCCCCAACAGTTTTCCTTGTGGATGAGAGGGCATCTTCACCTGCAACGGAAATTGTTTCTCCTTCTAAAGATACTAATTTAGAGTCAACTGATGAACAGTTGGAAGGAAAGCCTGATTTATCTTGTAATCAAATGCCTGTGAAAAAGACAGTTGTTCTTGCAATTGGTGTTGGTGGAGAGGAGGGGAGAAAAAGGAAGCATAAAGATGTTAATAATAATACTAGTCAAAAGAAGCGTAGGACTGAAAAGGGGAAAACTTTTGTCAATACATCTGTAAAGTGTAAGTCTGCTAATAATAAAACACCAAAGAAGCAGAAATCTGTAACTTATAGCATTTCTGCATCTGGATCAAAAGAGAAATTTGGAAAGAAAGATTCTGAAGTCCAGAAGAAAGATCAGGTAAATCTTGCTGCACTTGTTTTGTCATTAGATTTTACTGTTGGTAGGTAATTATTTTGTAGAAAGTTATTTTTTTTGCAGAGATAACACGTTTATATATTTATTACTTAATATATTTTAATGTTTATGTATTTGTCATAATTTATATTTTGATTAGATATTTATGTATTTTAATATCAAGTTATCAATATTACCACTATTGACTTGTTTATTCATGGAGCTAAAATCTTTATATATTTATTACTGAATTACTGAATATCCTTTCCAATTATATGTATTTTCTTAGTTTCTGCGCATTTGGTTAGATTTAGGAATGCCAAATTCTGTGGTTTATATAAGTACAGAAAATGTATAGTGTATATCATACTTATGATCTGGTCTTGGATTTACATCAATATACTGGCTGAAATCTAGTACATGTTCACCATTGTTGTTGAGATGCTATTGCATGTGTTTATTCTTAGTCTGTGATTGTTGTTTACTTGGATGCAGATGATCTCTCGGCTAATAAAAGACACATCAAATGATCCGGATATAGCAGGAAGGCATGTGGATGGAACTTTGATGCGTGATGATAGTGCTGTTGTTGAATCTTTGCAGGTAACCATAAGGAAGGGCTTATTATTAGATGGTTTGCATCTATTTGCTAAAGAAATTGCTTTCCTTGGTATGCTCTATGTGAATATCATGGCTTATTTTTTACTCGTATCTGACTTTCAGGTTGATCGGGTTTTAGGGTGTCGAATTCAGGGTGAGAATGCAAACACAATACAACATGGATCTTTGACCATTTCAAATGACTCACCTGGTGATCAGGCAATCTCAGAAAACCAGAATAGACTAGTGGAGGATAATTCCACCGATGATAATGATTTGGATGCTGAAACAGTTGAAAATGTTGTTGATGATCCACAAAATGATATCAAAAGTTCTGGTAAAGAAGAAACATTGACAAACTCCAATAGAGTGGAAACAATTAATGTATACAGAAGATCTACAACAAAGGAAAGTAAGAAGGGAAATTCCGCAGATTCATTGAGTAAACCTACTGATGATTTAGATTCCTGTCCCAGGGATAGTAATGATCAGGATGATTCTACCGTTTCTGCTGAAAATTTGGAAAAAGCAAGTGACAAGATGGAGGTGGAGGAGAGTATCACTGTTGCTTTAAGAAGCAATGATAACAGTGGGCTTCCAGAAAACTGTGAAATGCCGGCCACTCTTGAGACAAAACTGAAAGAAGTGGATATGGAGAAGGGAGTGAGTACCGATGTGATTGAGAATAAAGTTCTGGTTGCTAATGTGGCTGAATCTTCTTGTCTAGATGGAAAGAAAGTCTCCTATGAATTTTTAGTTAAGTGGGTAGGAAAATCTAATATTCATAATAGTTGGATTTCTGAATCCCGGTTGAAAGTTCTTGCCAAGAGAAAACTAGAAAATTACAAGGCGAAGTATGGGGTATCAATAATAAATATTTGTGAGGAGCGTTGGAGACAGCCACAGCGAGTTCTTGCACTCCGCACTTCCAAAAATGGAGCATCTGAAGCATTTGTAAAATGGACTGGACTACCTTATGATGAATGCACTTGGGAAAGTTTAGATGAACCTGTGCTTCAAAAGTCTTCTCATCTGGTTACACTTTTTCATAAGCATGAAGCCCTAACTCTTGAAAGGGATGCATCAAAGGAAAATTCAGCAAGGAAAAGCAATGAACATCGGCATGATATATTTAATCTTACGGAGCAACCTAAGGAGCTGAAAGGAGGTGCCTTGTTTCCTCATCAACTTGAGGCTCTCAACTGGTTACGTAAATGCTGGTATAAGTCCAAAAATGTGATACTTGCAGATGAGATGGGACTTGGGAAAACAGTCTCTGCTTGTGCTTTTATTTCATCGTTGTATTTTGAATTCAAAGCTAAACTTCCTTGCTTGGTCTTGGTACCCCTTTCCACAATGCCTAATTGGCTTGCTGAATTTGCGCTGTGGGCTCCGGATGTGAATGTTGTGGAATATCATGGCTGCGCAAAAGCAAGAGCCATGATTCGCCAATATGAATGGCATGCTAATGATCCAAGTGGGTTGAATAAGAAAACAGAAGCCTTTAAATTCAATGTGCTTTTAACTACGTATGAAATGATTCTGGCTGATTCTTCTCATTTGCGCGGAGTTCCTTGGGAGGTTCTTGTTGTTGATGAGGGACATCGACTGAAAAATTCTGGAAGTAAGCTTTTCAGTTTGTTGAATACCTTCTCTTTTCAACATCGTGTACTGTTGACAGGTACCCCTCTCCAGAACAACATTGGTGAGATGTACAACTTGCTCAATTTCTTACAACCGGCATCATTTCCTTCTCTGTCTTCATTTGAGGAGAAGTTTAATGATCTTACAACTGCAGAAAAGGTTGATGAATTGAAAAAACTTGTGGCTCCTCATATGCTTCGTAGGCTTAAAAAGGATGCAATGCAGAATATTCCTCCCAAGACAGAAAGAATGGTTCCTGTTGAGTTGTCATCCATCCAAGCTGAATATTACCGTGCAATGCTTACAAAGAATTATCAAATATTGCGGAATATTGGAAAAGGGGTTGCTCAACAATCTATGCTGAACATTGTTATGCAACTCAGGAAGGTCTGCAATCATCCATATCTCATACCAGGAACTGAGCCTGATTCTGGGTCTGTTGAATTTCTTCATGAAATGAGAATAAAGGCTTCAGCTAAGCTTACTCTCCTGCACTCTATGCTAAAGGTTTTACACAAGGAAGGACACAGAGTTCTTATTTTCTCGCAAATGACCAAGCTGCTCGACATCCTTGAGGACTATTTGACCATAGAGTTTGGGCCTAAAACATATGAGAGGGTGGATGGCTCTGTTGCTGTTGCTGATCGTCAGACTGCAATTGCACGCTTTAACCAAGACAAGAGTCGATTTGTTTTCTTGTTATCTACCCGTTCCTGTGGACTTGGGATAAATTTGGCGACTGCTGACACTGTCATCATCTATGACTCCGATTTCAACCCTCATGCTGATATCCAAGCCATGAATCGAGCACACAGAATTGGTCAGTCAAAGAGACTTTTGGTATACCGGCTTGTGGTTCGTGCTAGTGTTGAAGAGCGCATCTTACAACTTGCCAAGAAGAAACTGATGCTTGATCAGCTTTTTGTAAATAAGTCTGGGTCTCAAAAAGAAATAGAAGATATTTTGAAATGGGGAACTGAAGAACTCTTTAATGATTCTCCTGGCCTGAACACAACGGAAAATAACAATAGTAGCAAAGATGAGACGATAATAGATGTAGCACACAAGCAACGGAAGAGGACTGGTGGTCTGGGAGATGTTTACAAAGACAAGTGCACGGATAGCAGCAGCAAGATTGTGTGGGATGAAAATGCAATTTCTAAATTGCTTGATCGATCTGACCTTCAAGATGGTTCAACAGATATTGCTGAAGGGGATACCGAGAATGATATGCTTGGCTCAGTGAAGGTAAAATAATTCACTTGCGTCTGATACAGTCTTCTATCATTTCTTTAAATTCTGGGTAGAATTGTACTGGTAAGTTATATGATGTGTGGTGTGAATACATGAATCTTGTTTTGCATGTATATGTTTGGACGAGGACCCTCTCCCATTCTTCCACTGTAGTTTAAGTTCTTACACGATGATATTTATTTTTCTGTCGAGTAATCTTAAGAGCTTATGCAAATTTCTTTACTGTACTGTAGTAAATGGTTGTACTTGGTTCTAGAGGAGCTGTTTCAAAGCTTCATTTGTGATTAATGTGTAGAGTATCTAAAAGTTCTAAACAGAGTTTGTTGATGCTTATGTTCCCTTTGCGCTAATATTCAGCAAATTAATTCCATTTCATCCTAGTGTGATGGGAAGTTTCTCTCTCCTACAAATGTTTTGTTCTGCATCAATTGACTGGTTAATTTCTCTTTTATTTTGATTTTTTTTCTTTGAAATATTCCACTTTGCTTACATACTGTTAGATATATAAAGACAACGATGCCCCTAATCATGATTGTAATTTTTTTTATCCAGGCGGTCGAGTGGAATGATGAGCCAACTGAAGAGCATGGAGTGGATGAATCTCCTCCTCACGGAACTGATGATTTGTCTACTCAAAATTCTGAAAAGAAAGATGATATTGTTATGATTGCCAATGAAGAAAATGAATGGGACAGACTACTGCGTGTGAGGCAAGGACCTTTTACTTGCTTGTATCCTCTATTTCTGTAACATTTTACCTAAATCAAGTTGTGTGAGTGTTTACTTATGCACCTAATTACCTATTTAAAAAGAATAGAATTATCATTTTAGCTCTAAACCATATAATGGTAAAGGTGCTACAGTTATGAGATAATGGCTTTTGAAAAATCAGAACCTTTTAAATGAAACCTGGGATAGGTTATATCTCTAGAAATGATGGTTGTACAATTATCATCATCATCATCATTATTATTTGGCAGCACAATTAGCTATCTAGTGTTCTGAATGTTTCTTCTGCGTATAATCTGGTTTGTAGGTGGGAGAAATATCAAAGTGAGGAGGAAGCGGCTCTTGGTCGAGGGAAGCGCCAGAGGAAAGCTGTTTCTTATAGGGAAGCATATGCTCCGCACCCAACTGAAACAATGAGTGAGGTAATTTGGTTTCTTTCTGATTTTAAGTAAACCTACTTTTAAACAAGCTTTAGAAGACAAATGAAAAGGGTTCGCTCCTTTGGTAACATCTCAGTATCCTGAACGTTGTTTTCTTGATGTTAATGTTTTATTGATGTGCTTTTTCTACCAGAGTGGTGGTGAGGAGGAAAAAGAGCCAGAGCCAGAACCCGAACGTGAGTATACACCAGCAGGACGGGCTCTGAAGACGAAATAGTATGTTTTGTGCCTTTGAAATTTCCGAGTTTCTCTGCAGTTACTAAATATGAGTATAAGAGATAAATTTGTCCTTTATGGAGCATTTATAAAGTCCTACTTGCTGTCTGCTAAATTGTTCATGGTAGTTTGAATTCTCATACATTAATTTCAGCTAAACAAACTGGTTATATATGGTATATTTTACCTCCTTCTTGGTACTGTTTAGATTATTTCTATATTGGTCTGAATTATTCACTGTAATACTAATTCTCAAGCTAGTATTTATGTTGTGCACTCGTAATTGGTACTGTTTTCCGGAATGGTATAAGCTTCATAATTAAATGTGCTCTCAATGCTGAAAACACTTTCTATTATTGGACAGTGCTAAGCTCCGTGCTCGGCAGAAGGAGCGAATTGCTCGGAAGAAAGAAGCAGCATCACGTCCTCCTGAGGAAATCCCAGGAGTTGAGCCACTCCCACAATTTCCAACTAATACTAAGGGTGGGGACATAGGAGCTGGAGCAATGCATCCCGTTCAAGAGGTGCCTTCCGTCAACTTAGTGGACAGCAAATCTAGTCAACTTGCAGAAGCACAAGTTCAGAACAGCAACACCACAGATACCATTTCAAGGATCGACAGGCTTTCGAAACATAAAATGAGCAACCATTTTGATGCTCATTTGAATAATCCAAGCCGTACTCTACCTGACATTTTTGTCCCAAATCACCATAGTAAGGGCGGACCAAGTACCTCAAACTCTATGCCCCCCAACAATTTGTTGCCTGTCCTGGGACTTTGTGCTCCTAATGCTAACCAGATGGAATCATCAGAAAGTAATGTTCCCAAGTTAAATTGGAGACAAAATAGACATGGAGTCAGACAAGAATTTCCATTCAATCTTGCCTCTTGCTCTGGGACATCCATGGATGCAGAGGTCAGAAGTCAGGAAATGGCACCAAATACCAAAATACCAGATGCCTCGACTGAAAATGTTAAACATAGTTTCAAAAATAGCATCCCTGATAGCAATATCCCATTTGTTCCGGTATGCTCACTTAGTATGATGAGTTTGGACTTAATTTTGGGTTGCCATTGGCTTTATGTGTGTGGTTTTAATTCATATCCATTTGCTTTTTGCAGTTCCCACCTTCTGTTAAAGGAAAGGAATCCAATGCATTTGAAAAATCAGGTGCTAGATTCTCTGCTTTCCAGGAGAAGATGGCCCTGCCAAATCTGCCATTTGATGAAAGGTTACTGGCACGATTTCCGCTTACAACGAAGAGCATGGCAAATTCACATCTGGACCTCTTACCTAATTTGTCATTAGGAGGCAGGTTTGAACCTCTGAATGGATCTGGGCAAGACCTTCCAACAATGCCAGCACTACCTACTTTCAAAAATCCCCCTGAAGACTTGTTCAGATATAATCAGCAAGACAGGGATGTTCCTCCCACCTTGGGTTTGGGACAAAGACCAACCCCATTCCCATCTTTCCCAGAAAACCATAGGAAGGTGCTTGAAAACATAATGATGCGAACCGGCTCTGGATCAAGTAGCTCGTTAAAAAAGAAGTCAAAATCAGATGGATGGTCTGAAGATGAGCTCGATTCCCTCTGGATTGGTGTCCGTAGGCATGGAAGGGGTAATTGGGATGTCATGCTCAGAGATCCCAAGTTAAAGTTTTCAAGGTATAAGACGCCTGATGATTTATCAGGGAGGTGGGAAGAGGAACAAGTAAAGGTCTTTCAGGGGCCAGCTTTTCCTGTGCCAAGATCTTCCAAGATGACAAAGTCTACCAAAGCTGCACATTTTCCAATCTCTGATGGAATGATGGAAAGAGCTTTACAAGGGAGCAAATTCATCTTGCCTCCGAAATTTCAAAACCATTTGACCGACATGAAATTAGGGATAGGTGAGTCTGTGTCTGGTCTGCCACATTTTAGGACATTGGATCGACCTAGTTTGCAAAATGATCAGTTTGTGCCAGTACCATCTTGGAGTTCTGACAAACACAGAGCAAAACTACCTGAAGATGGTTCTGCTGAAGCATCTGATAGGCCTGGGACTTCTAATGTTCTTTCTGAGCACCCATTTATGCTCAATTCTTTTGGAGCCAGTTCCTTGGGTTCTTTAGGTTTGAATTGCTCAGGTGGCCTTGATATACGGCAGAAGGAAGATGAACAAGGAAACAGGAAGCGAGGAAAGTTGCCAGAACTTCTGGATGGATCGTCCAACGATTTGCGCGATAATCGTGCAAATGTGGGAAATGGTGAATCAATGGGCTCAGGATTGGCATCTAACGCCATTAGACCTGATCTTTCACACTCAAAAGGAGATGATGTAGCTGGAAGTAGTACTTCAAAAGACAAGCTTCCACACTGGTTGCGAGAAGCCGTGAGTCCCCCTGCCAAGCATCCTGATCCTGAACTGCCACCTACAGTATCAGCAATTGCTCAATCAGTTCGCATGTTATATGGAGAAGATAAGTCAACAATTCCTCCATTTGTGATTCCTGGACCACCTCCATCCTTGCCAAAGGATCCCAGGTGTATCCTCAAGAAGAGGAAGAGGAGAAGGTCGCCTAAGTTTGATCGGGGTCTTGCAGATTTTGCAGGATCCAGCAGGGACTTCCCCAGCAACCGCGATGCTGATAATGGTGCTTCAAGCTCAACTCCATCGGGGCCACCATTTCCTCTACTTTCTCACACAGCAACTCGAGGACAGGTCGAATCCAACCTCAGCTTGCCTCTTCTAAATTTAAAAGATTCAAGTCCATCACTCTCATCCGGACTGTCTCCTTCCCCTGAAGTGCTTCAATTGGTTGCATCTTGTGTTGCTCCTGGGCCTCATCTTCCGCCAGTTTCGGGTGCTTCAAGCTTTCTTGAGGGCAAGCTCCCATTGCCAAGGCCTGTTGCCAGAGCCAAATTCAAGGACTCTGAAGGTGCCTTTGAAAACAAGAAAGCGCATCAGGTTTCACCAAAAACTTGGTGTCCACCTGAAGACGATATAGTAGAACTCCCTGACAGCGGAGATTCCAGCAAGACTCAATCGGATCCTTCCCGGGTCGAACGACCCGATGAGGTTGAGGAGGTATCATCCGAGGGAACAGTCTCGGATCATGTGGTGGGAGATCAGGAAACACAACTGTAGTTTCTTGAATTATAAATAAAAACCATATTCTTTTCTTGCTGCTTAGAGCCTTCTCACCAAGATGCTAGAATTTTTGTAGGTATGACAATGAGTGAAACTAGCAAATATAGGATTGTTGAGAACATGTGAAGGTTTTTGTCTCCAAGTGAAAATGAAATATAGTATTGCTTGCTGGGTATTTTGTTTTCTTCCATGGCATTTTTTCAGTTGGAACAAGATACATAGTGCCATGAAGCATTTGGAAACATTTGTGCTGCAGTAACAGTACATAAACATTACTACTGCAGTGACATGTTCAATTCTATCATTCTGCCTAGGAGAAAGGGTAAAGTTTCATAACTTAATGTTCTGAAGAATTTTGAAATATATTGTATTCTGGATTTTAATGATATATACAAGCTGTTTATGTATATAACTCTTTCAATTGGATGGGACCGAAATTTTTTAATTTTTTTGTTACTTCCTAGGCAAAGTGAAATTGCCCAAAGCCAAATTTAAATAGTGAATAACTACATTTCAAATATATTTTCAAATGACTGATGGATGTGCTAATTGAAATGTAGACATTTATTTCAATGTCTAAGGAATTATAACTCATAAATCATATATAAAAAGTGAAGATTTTATCTAAATATAGAATTGTCTTATACTTGAATTAACAATTAACATGTGTTATTTGATCCAATTTTATAATTTTATACTTTGCATGTCAATTTGGATCTATTTAATTTTTCTAAAGTATTTAAAATTGGATTGACTAAATTCCCAAAGTGGTTATCCAGATTTGGGCTGTACACCAATTTGGCTCCTGAGATTCTAATTGCACTATTTTGGACCCCAAAATTGCGCTCTGGGCTACATACTGGCCCTTCACGCCAATTCCGACATGAGTCAGCAACTGGTTTGCTGATGTGGCACAACCACTGCCACCTAGGATGAGCATAATGACTAGATGGCACGGATAGGAGTGTACAATTCCCCAATTTAGTCCCTGTTCCCTTTATAAACCCTAAAGCTTCTTCTTCCTCCTCTCATTCTGGTTTTCTCCATCCACCTCCTATTCTTCATCTTCTGTCAATAGAAATAATCATCGCCCATGATAGGCACTGGGAGCCACATTACAGGAAGCTCGAACCGGTCATTTATCATAACAGTCTCTAAGTTTATTGCTCATTCACCATAATAATCCTTCTCATTTACCATCGTGTATCTAAATTAGTCCTAGCATCAAACATTACAATAATTTTATACCAATCATGTCCAGATTAACGTGAAATGAAGTAAAGTTACAGGAGTACTTTTTGCATAAGCTCCATCCATGTGTCTTATAGTCACTAAGATCTACATGTAGCAACGCTAGGAACCACTTCTAGTTATCCTTATTCTCCACTTCCATAATTGTCCATGCAATGACGTATATATGGTGGTTAGCATCATGTCCAACAGCCAATAGGATTTATCTTGCTTGACTCAAGTTTTCACTTTCTTACTTTACTTATGGATAAAATGGAATATATCTTACCCTACTTCATATGAATAGGAATAGAGGAGAGGGATGTTCTAACTCGACCCATAAGAGGAAGGGTAGAGATAGATTAGGGGAGGAAGCTAGTATAAGTCTTTATACTTGTATCATTGTCCTCCGAACATAGTCTTCAAGAAGGCACCTTCAAGTCCAATTAGTGGATGACACTCAGCCTTAAAACCATTCTTGCATCTACTCAAACAAGCGCACATCTTCTCAAAAATTACCTCACCACTTGGCAAAAGCTTTGTGCATATCTAAATTCTGGAACATGGGTTGGTCTTCAGCAGAGTTTCACCATAATTCCTTATCAAGGCATATTGCGCCTTCGCATCACCATAAACTACATTCCTAGCATAATAAAATGCCCGTGAGATTGAATTTCTATTAAGTGACAAATTGTATTTGATCTTAAAGAATGTTGTAGCCTTACAATGCCAAATTGAGATATTTTCTCACTTTTTTCACCAACTTACAAGCCACCCAATTTTTATTTGCTGCCCTATTCTTATTCTCTCTTGGACAAGTATGATCATCTAGGAAGGTCTTAACTTGCCAACAACTGTCCTCATGGTCCCTTGAATTATAGACTATCCACTTGTATTCTTTCACTTTACATTGCCCTAACCCTTTTGGTATTATTCTTCTTGAACCTAATATGCCTTCGTTCTTGTATAGTAAACTCCTTCAATGCCTCTTTGAAATTTTACTTAGTGTTGAACTTTATGCTTACTTCCAAGTGCAATTTACCAAACCTAGCACTATGCCTAAACATTGGAAAAACTTCTTCTGATTTGCCCTCTTCATCCAGCTCATCCTCTGAATTCGGTAAGATTTTCATCTCCAAAAAATGACATAAATCTGCACTATCAAATTCTAAAACCCAGATCATAGGCATTATAAAGATCAGCCCTGGCACCCCTAACAAATCTAATGTCAACTTCGTCATTGAAACATCCTCCACAAATGCATCATCATCAACACAAGCATTCTCTTCCCTTTTTTCTTTCCACTACCCTACTGAACCTTCTTTCTCAAATTGTATTTTCTTTTTTTATTCTTGGAGGAAGGAATTTCGTCTCCAATACCTGATTCAGATGAACTATCTTCCAGCAGTACAAACTTATACGGCTTATTGTCAGTACTAGCTGTTATGAGAGTCTGACTCAGAAGAGAGCAATATGGCATTACCTCCATCTAACTTTGATTTTGAAACAGCTTTTCCTAAAGTCTTGGGGGTGAAAGATCTCAAACAGTATCTCCTGATGTTGGTCACTCTTTTGTGTAAGTTTTAGAATTGTCTTATGTAACATCCTTACTGTTAGAATGCCACACTTTCAGCTGTGCCATTCTGATAATGAGGATATTACGATGACTTCTATATACTATAAAATAAGAGTCTTTAACTCGAAATTGTATCGCTGTTTTCTTTGAAAAATTAAAAGTTCTTTTTCTTTTTACAAACATGCTTATATAAACAAATTCAATCACAATCTTTATATATATATATGAGACTTCGCATACAAGTAACGTACAAATATTATAAACATAAATATCATTACAATTCCTATCCCTCTTTACAAAAATATAATAGCTAAGGCGAGAAAAAACTATAACTAATATATAAATATACAACACAATCAGATGCGCAGAAGAAACTCTTTAGCTCCTTATCCGTCCTAAAAAGAAAAATATGTAAGGGGTGAGAACCTAACCACACGGTCTCACTAGAGAAGTTTCGGAATTGTCATAAGAGGATATATAAAAGAAAGTTGTTTTCAACCACAGTGATCATCGTTTGTCTTGTGAATCTTTTCAAAAACTAACACTTATTAAAAACCCAAATTCATATTTCCATTATAAAATCTTAAAAGTTACTTAAACTGTATGAATGACCAATCTGTTCCAAGCATAAATTCATTAAATCTATACTAAACCAGTTTGATTTTTCATATTTTACTAAACCTTAAACATAAATCAATCGTGACTTCTGACCTAAGTAAAAGCAATCAACACACAATCCACCACAAGTCAATGTGCATGTTAACCTTTACCAACTTACTAAATTACAGTCTTCAATCCAATTAGTCACGGCCTCCGGTCTAAAATAATTAAATTTCGGTTTCCGGCTCACAACAATATCAAATTTAGGCCTCCACCCCAAAATAAGCACTTACATGCTACCACAATCCAAATCAAGTTACAATCACAAACAATTAATAATTAATTAATGTCAATTAGACAAGCCAAATAATTATGAGAGTCAGGTAAATACAAACAAATACGTATGCATGGAAGATGCTTAAGCACGAATTTGATATGCGAATGCCCTAACTCGGACACGCACACACGCTTCTCTTCTTTCTTCTTCATTCTTCCCTCACCCACCCTCAACCTCCATTTCAGTTTTCACCCTTCTACTATCAGCCACCATAACCCACCACCACCGACAAACACCCTCGCTGCCGTCAACCCACCTCCGCAATCCCCTCTCCTTCCTTCTTTTCTTCCCATCCTCACACCACCACAAACGCGAACCACCCCCTGTCCGCGAGCCCAGCACCCTCCTCCATTAACCACCGCCGCGACACCCTCAACATCGCGTCCAGTATCTTTCTTCCTCTTCCCCATCTGGTGCCATTTTCCATTTCACCTCTCTCTCTCTCTCTCCACGGCAGAACACCAAAACAGAGCAGCCCCCCTGTTTTTCTCTTTCCGGCACGTCAACTGCTGCCGGCACCACTCCCAGTGGCCGACCACCACTGCTGCTGCTCAGTCCAGCAACCCTGTACCCCCTACTCTGTCTCTGTTTGCTTTACTTCCAGGTTTTTATATTTTTTATTTTATTTTTTTTCTTTTAATTTCTGTTCATTTTAGTTAATT
Organism: Arachis duranensis; assembly: GCF_000817695.3. NCBI lineage: Eukaryota > Viridiplantae > Streptophyta > Magnoliopsida > Fabales > Fabaceae > Arachis > Arachis duranensis. The sequence goes on from NC_029774.3 coordinate 131,164,099, forward strand.
TTGATTAGTTAGTTTGATTTGGTTAATTGGTTAGTTAGATTAATTCTCTCTGTTAGTTGATTATAGGTTAGGTTAGGTTAGGTTAATTTAGTTAGTTACTAGTTTCTGATTCTTGGCTCTATGTGTTTGGAATTGTTCTAAGTTGGTGATGTATGGTGGAGATTCACTGTTTTACTACTGTTTTTCTGAGTTTGCTGTTATATTCTGTTGAACCAGTTTGATTGATGTTTTTGTTGGATTAATGGATAGGTTGCCCATGAGCTAAATTGGTTACTTGATCTGATTGTCTGAATTCTGTTAATCCATGATATTGATTGCTGGATTCTTTGGTTTTTACTTTATTATTGCTATTTGCCACGCTGTTATGCTATCTTACATGCTGGATATGGTTTAGTGAATATGTATTATGTGCGGATGAATTGGAATTGCAATTTATTGGTTTGATCATGCCGAATTTTTGAGCTATCTTGTTGCTTTTGTGTTATTAAGGCTGAATTTGATGCATTTGTGTTGCAAAGTTTCCTTATTATTGTTATTTGGTATTGTTTCTGACTTTGCATCCCAATTATTTGCAACATACATCAAAATGCTTTTTATTGAACATTTTGGTCAATTCTTTGACATCATTGCTTATTCTCTTCCTGTTTTACCTATTTGCATTGATGGAGTTTGAATTGGTTTTAAATTGACCAAAATGTTTGCATTTGGTATGTTTGAGGTTCTTTTTGCCTAATTTTACAAGATTGACAAATTTTGGCCTATGTAAATCATTTAATTCATTTCGTTTGTCCTTAATTGGTTTTTGGATTACATTAGGCTTGGAACTTCCCGTTTTTCATATAATCTTGCGATTTTAGTGTTGGAAAGCATTTTGGTGTTTGAACTTGCTATACTTGCCTTGTTGACCATTATTCTTGTTGATTCATTCATCAATTTCTTATGCTTTATGCCTATATGTCTCATTTATGTTTTGAATTACATGTTATAGCTACCATGTAATTTGATTCATTATTTCTTGTTTTGGCATTAAGTTGAGAATATTGCTTCTGTGCCCTTGAGTGCTGCTTATGTATACCCCTTGCTTTGTTTGCCGTGTGATTACATTTCACATATACTTTTTTTTATTCTTTTACAGGATGACCGACAGAAAACAAAAGGAAAAGACAAAGGGCATAGAGCCCAGTAAGAGGGGAAGAACCCGACAAATTACTGAATCAGTGGATAAACCACAATTTGAGAGGACGATCAGTAGGAGAGGCCAGATTAATCAGAGTACACCTTCTACTGATCCGTCTAAGTTCTCCAACCTCTACTCAGAGCTCAAGTTTTCCGAATTTCAAAAGAGGAGCCTCCATGTTGAGCTAAAGCTCCAGATCCTTGCTGATGAGAAAGTTCACTGATGATTGGATTGATCAGCGGGGATGGGAATGCATCTTGGGTTCGTGAATTCTATGCCAACTACTACATGGGAGCCCTCGATGCAGTTTACCTCATAGACAAGTAGATTTTGGTGACTGACGAAGCCCTCGAGGAGATCCTTCATGTTAGAACTAAGAGACTGAGAGAGTAATTTGAAAAGTGTATTATTCAGTGTGATGAAAGGTACAATATACAGGGGGTATTTATAGGTGCTAAATGAATCAAAGTAATAAAGACATAGAATCCTACAATTAATGTACATCTATTATATAAATATAGATAATACTAATTGATCTAAATTGATTCTAATGATTATTCTAATGATTCTCTAACATTCTCCCTCAAACTCAAGTGGGAGCTAAGGAGACCAACCTGAGTTTGGATAGCAGAGTCCGAAAACGTGTCGGGTGATGAGCTTTTGTGAAGATATCAGCAGTCTGATCTAGTGTTCCAACAGCAATGAGACGAACAGCATCAATAAGAATATGTTGCCGAACAAAATGACAATCAATCTCAATGTGTTTGGTGCGTTCATGAAACACATTATTATGGGCAATCTGAATAGCACTGTGGTTATCACAAAAAACATCAGTAGGGGACGACTGAGGAGCACCCAGATCTTCGAGAAGCCAACGAACCGATATAACCTCAGCAGTGGTGTCAGCGAGGGCACGGTATTCAGCTTCTGTGCTTGAGCGAGCAGTGAACGTTTGCTTCTTAGCACGCCAAGAAATGAGAGCGTCGCCAAGGAACAAACAGTAACCAGTAGTAGAACGGCGATTAGTGAGATCACCAGCCCAATCAGCGTCGGAGAATGCCTGAAGGGTTAAAGAGGAATGGGCAGAAAAATAAAGGTCATGATGTAATACCCGGTCTAACCGAAATTAATTAAATAGTGAGTTAAGTAGGAGCGAATATGGTTGGAAGATTTGGCGATTGGAATTTGATGATTTCAATGTGATATTTGGATTCAGTGAATTTTTCCGAGTCGGAAGACAGTTTTCTGCGTAAAAGCGCGCAGTGGAATTTTGACCGGCAGTACCGGCTGAGACCTGTCTGGTACTGCAGCTGAGAAAATTGATTATGAGTAAATAAGATTAAGAAATGAGGAATTATAATTAGGGGAGATAGAAATATTTGAAGTGCGATTTAGAGCGCTAATCTTAAAGGTTTTGGTCCAAAATTGGGCCAACGGACAAAAATAAGTGAACAACTCTCTTTGATCTTCAAACCACCATAACTTGAGCTACGGAGCTCCGATTGATGAGCCGTTTGCGGCCACGCGTCGCTCTTCTCATCCTCTACAATTCTATCTAAGTTTTGTGGTGAGTATTCCATTCATCTCTGTCCAGTTTTCGAAATTCCCCACGGTTACACGTTTTTGGAAAGTTAGTGTTGAAATCTTGTGATTTTGGGTGTTTAGGGATACTCCAACATGGATTCTAAGTGGGTTCTATCCCTACTTCATATAGGCTGAGGTAAGAAGTGCTCAAACCCTTGTGATTTGTCATCTTTATGAGCCCTAGGTTGATGTATGTATGTGATATTGGTTATGTTAGTGTATTTGATGATCTTGGTGCACAATTGGGAGATTGGTGTTGCTTAAGGAGCTTTGGTGAGGCTTAGGGCTAAGGTTGGTGGAGACTTCCAAAGAAGAGGCTCAATTGATTTGGCTACAAGAGGTACGGTTTAAGTTTCATTTAAGTACCGTGTGGTGTGATGAGAATTCCTAGGCTAGATGCCCCTAGGATTAAGTTTGGATTGTGTAAATGGTTGGTGCTATATGCATAGTTGGTATGTAATGTGAATTGATGATTGGGTTGAGAATTGTGTGGCCTTGTATGCTTGGTGTATTGAAAATTTGATATATTGGGTAATGAGTATTGATTTGTGGTTTATGCATTTAAATTGTGAAATTGGGCCGGAGGCCGTGAATTTTGGGCCAGAGGCCGAAAAGAGGTAAGTAAGGTAAGTTGATGTGTGCATTGTATGATGACACAAGTGATTGGATGAATTTCAGATAATGAATATATGAATGATTGGGTTGGTTATTGAATAATGAGGTTTGAGGAGTTGAAGTGTGGAAATTGGTAATTTTTTGTGAAATTGTATAGATGAGGTATGTTTGGTTTTGGTTGAGGTATGTTATGTGGTCATATATGTGATCATGATTATTGATGCCTTGATGGTATGATAATGCATGAGAGATATGTATGTTGTGATATATGTTTGAGGAATGATTGGGGTTGATTTGGGGATGAAACCACGTGATAGTGAGTATGATATTGATCATGTATAATGATGGTTGAATCGAAATAGTATTGTTGGAAATTGGGATGATGAAGGGTGTATGACATGTTGATGTGTTTGTAATTTAGCCATTTGTTTGAAATGGGTAAAAATGGTTATATGGCGGTTTTGTGAATTGTGGTAATGTGTCAATGTGTGAGTCGAGGAGGCTTGACGTTGAATTTGATACATTTCAATTGATTTCAAAGAAAAGGGATGAAATTGGCATGTTTTAATTGATTTTGAAAAGGGTTGGAAATGGTTTGTTTTGAAATGGCACTTTGTGGTTTTTATGAAAAATATGGTTTTTGGGCATACTTTGGTGAGACATAACTTGGAGTACGGATCTCTGTTTTGTGCCAAATCTGTTTAGAAATAAAATGGGATCCGGGATGTCCATGCCGTTCGAAGAACGGATGAAAAATGATTTAAAATGAGGAAGTTATGTCCATTGGAAGATTGGGGTCTAAATCTGTGAATTCTGCAGTTTTTAACTTAGAAAATTTTTAGCAGAATAACCCCTTGCGCGTAAGCACACTTGGCGCGTATGCACCGATCTTCCAGAAAGCGCCATCCACGCATGCGCGTGATGTGCGCGGGCGCGCCGATAGTGCTACACCCAATGCCCAGCCATTTTCCAGAGAGTTGTGCCAGAACTGTGCCAGCTTTGTGCCTGGGGCACGAGAGTATCCACGCGTACGCGTGGTTGACGCGTGCGCGTCGATTTGGCAAATTTTTAATCCAC
>NC_029774.3:131169148-131218570 GCF_000817695.3 Arachis duranensis
AATATTGGCTGGTTCTGGATTGAACCGTGAGCCGGAATAGCTGTGTATGCTATGAATATTGGCTGGTTATGGATTTAACCGTGAGCCGGATGGCTGAAATGGATGTTGATCCATGGATGAGGATTCATGCATGTTTATGCTGAATTATTGATAATTGTGAATTGCACTTCCACTATAGTTAATGCTTGAAATACCTGGGCAGTAGCAAGGGTTGTGGTTCGTCCCACTTGCTCCAAGTCAGAGATTGTGACGCCTGGGTAGTAGCGGTAGTAGTGGTGAATCCACTCGCTCCAGGTTGAGCTTTTAAACACCCGCCTGGGTAGTAGCCGCAGTAGTGGTTGTTCCGCAAGGGGGTTGTAGCTCAAACCTACTTGCTCCGCAAGGGGTGTTTCTGTCCATGGTTAGCTACCAGGACGTGTCGGGTTGGCTATATAACCGACAGATGATATCATCAGCCATAGGACAGGCATACATCATTTGCATATGTTTGAATTGTTTGGGTTTGCCTATTTGTTTTGGATTTCTATATCATAAATGTTATGTTACCTGATTACGTGCTACTTGTTCTACTTGTACCTTATTTGTGTATTTCTTGTCTGTATTGCTTGTGTTTGAACAACTGAGAGATCCCTCATGATGGTGTTGGTGGATGTTGGGGGCTGTTCTTGATGAGATGAATTAATAATGCGATTGCATAATGATGATGATTTTTGAATGAGATCATTAGAGCCCCCTGGGTAGACGCAGTGATGTGATTTCACTAGCTCCAGGCGAGGGTATGATGTATTGATATAGAGTTACTGAGACAGAACAACTGGCGATGATTTTGCTTATGATTTTAAGTCTGATTCGTGTAAGAATCAGCGAGTTGGGAAACATGTGTAACATGAACTAGATTTAGTATCCCCTTACGACAGATGCCTATTCATGGATTAGTGAGAATCTAGGCTGGATACTTGGAGAAAAGGAGTTTAGGATGCTTAGTGAGTTTTTATTGCAGTGCATTGTATTTATTTGGCACTTTTACCGTACTGGGAACCCATGGGCCCGGGGTTCTCATTCCGTATATATCTCTTGGTTCTGTTGTCAACTACTTTCATACTGTACCCTAGCCGGCCTAAACTTCGCGGGTCGCGACTAGTGGCTATTTACTTATGTTATATATATCTATCTGTTATCTATCTCTTAATCTCCTTTATGCCTTGTCCATATATCGCTTTCGGCTTCACGTTTTATCTTTTCGTTGTCGAATCGCTCTGATACGTCTTCGCGATTTTATTTCTACTCTTTTCAGGCTTCTCAATTAATACTCCTTTCGAAATTACCTATGTTTATATATTAAAAATCCACCTGAGAGTCGTACCACCGTAATATCATTGACTTATGACTCGAGCATAAGGATTTGAATATTAGGGTGTTACACATGAAATAGAGTGCCTTTGACGTAGCGAAGAATGCGAAGAACTGCCGCATAGTGAGTAGTACGAGGAGCTGACAAAAACTGGCTAAGGACATGAACTGGATAGGCAATGCCTGGTCGGGTGACAGTCAAGTAGACGAGACCGCCAACCAACTGTCGATAGAGAGTCGGATTATCCAAAATAGTGCCATCCATAGGGGTAAATCGAACATTAGGCTCAATAGGAGTAGACTCAGTGCGACTATCTGTAATTCCAGCGCGAGCAAGAAGATCTGAAGAATATTTAGCTTGAGAGAGATAGATTCCATCATCTGTGGAGATGACCTCGAGACCAAGAAAATAGCTCAGAGAACCAAGATTTTTCATCTCAAAGGTACGGTGAAGTGAGGCCTTGAGATCAGAGATACCATCAGCATCATCGCCAGTAATGATCATATCATCAACATACAAAAGTAGAAGGACAACTCCACGTTCGCTTTTACGAATGAAGAGAGCATTCTCATGAGGACTAGAAGTAAAACCAAGACTACATATGGTAATGCTGAACTTGTCAAACCATTCACGAGGAGCTTGCTTAAGTCCATAAAGTGCCTTGCGAAGGAGACAAACCTTACGAGAAGGACAAGGATATCCCGGAGGTGGTTTCATATAGACTTTCTTTTTCAAGTCCCCATTAAGAAATGCATTCTTCACATCCATCTGACCGAGAGACCATTTTTTAACCGCAGCAATGGCAAGGAGAGCTCTAACAGATGTAAGGCGAGCAACAGGAGCAAAAGTCTCTTCATAATCAATACCATACTCTTGCGTGCAACCTTGAGCAACCAAGCGTGCCTTATAACGGTCAATAGAACCATCAGAGCGAGTCTTGATCTTGTATACCCATCTACTGCCCACAACTTCCTGATCAGAAGGAGGATCAACTAAATCCCAAGTGTGTGCTTTTTCAAGTGCCTGTATTTCTTCCTGCATTGCTCTTTGCCAATTTGGATTTGTGGAGGCTTCTCTAAATGACTTAGGTTCATGTTGATGAAGATAGTAGAAAAGGAATGATAATCAAGAAGATGAGGAGGTGGATTCCTTACCCGAGAAGAACGAGTGGGAAGAGGAGGCATGACGGTAGGAGCGGGATCGCTGTCTGGACTGTCGGGAGATGGAGAAGGCGGAGGAGCAGGAGCCTCGAGGGGTGGACTTGGAGTAGACCTTGTAGTATCATCACTAGGAAAGAGATCAACATTTGAGTTAGTAAAAAATGGTGATGGAGTAGAAGGAATGGACTCAAAAAAGGAAAAACTAGAGAACATGTGATGCTCCCAGAAGACAACATGACGAGATATACGAATACGACGAGAGATAGAATCCCAACAATGATAACCCTTATGTTCAGAAGCATAACCAAGAAAACAACACATGCGAGCCCGAGGTTCAAGCTTATTGTGTTCATGAGGCTGAAGAAAAACAAAGCAGACACAACCAAAAACATGGAGGGAACTGTAATCGGGAGAAGTACGATAAAGACGTTCAAAGGGAGTAGTGTTACCAAGAACAGAAGAAGGGAGTCTATTAATAGCATGAACAGCAGTGAGAACAGCTTCACCCCAAGCACGCTCAGGACAGGAAGAGGAAATAAGCATCGCACGGACAGAGTCAAGAATATGACGGTGTTTACGCTCAGCTCTGCCATTTTGTTGAGAGGTACCAGGACAAGAAAACTCGGACAAAGTTTCCTGCTCAGCGAGAAAATTTAAAAGTTTGGAGTCATGATATTCCATAGCATTATCACGTCAGAAAACTTTAATGACCTTTGAAAACTGAGTTCGAACAATAGTGGCAAAGTTAATGTAAATCTGAGGCAACTCACAACGATTAGTCATCAAATAAACCCAAGTAAAACGTGAATAATCATCAATAAAGACGACAAAATATCGAGCCCCTCCCATAGAAGCGGTGGGAGCGGCGCCCCAAACATCAGAATGAATAAGATTAAAAGGAGAGCATGCAATAGAGGAATTATTACTAAAGGATAAGGCAAGTTGTTTTGCAGTGCGACAAAAAATGCAATCTAAAGACTTATTTGGAACTTGACTTAAAACACCTGTAGATATAAGAGGACGCAATTTCCCTAAGGAGCTATGGGCAAGACGACGGTGCAACAAGTGAAGAGTAGATGGAGAGGAAGCAGCACAGAGATTTGTAGAGGGAACATGAAGGTTCTCGAGCTCAAATAAGCGTCCGACCTTACAACCAGTCCCGATGATCTTTTTCATCCGACGATCCTGCACACGACAACCAGAAATAGAAAAAATGACATCAAAACTAAGTTCAACAAGCTGACCGACAGAGATAAGATTAAAATTCAATTTTGGAATAAAATAAGCATTAGAAAGATGAATATTGGACTGTGAAATAATCCCATGATGTGTTGCATGCAAGAGGGAACCATTAGCAGTGTTGACAGAAGGTGCATTTATAGTGGGAGACAACGACGAAAAAAGATGACGCTGAGGAGACATATAATTGAAACAACCAGAGTCAAAATACCACTTAGAATTACCTGGAAGGGTGGAAAGAGTAGTGGGGGTATTACCAGAAAAAGAGAGAAGTTGCTTAAGAAGGGTTTCAATATCTGATGGAGAGACAAAAGGTGTGTTGAGAGATGTGGAAGAGGTGGACTCAGTAGCAGCAGCAGTAGAGGCAGGCACATGCGTAGAGTTGTTGGGACGATGTTGATACTTGTTCTGATCTGAACGTGGTGGTCGAGTAGGACAGGTAGCAATCAAGTGACCCGAGAGCTTACAATAATGGCAGAACAGTTTCGGGCAGTTGGAACCAATGTGGCCTTTTTGTTTGCACTTACGACATTCAATAGAAGGATAGTCAGAGAAGGAATGCTCAGGCCGGTTATAGTTACGACATATTTTGCCCTTTCTGTCGGTGGCAGCAAAGACAGTTTCACTTTTGGAACGAAGCAATCCCAAGCGCGTTTCTTCAGACTTGAGATGAGGAAGAGCATCTTCAAGACTAAGCAAGGGATTCTGATGAAGAAGAGAAGCCCTGACCGGCTCATAGTCATCAGTAAGTGCCATCAGAAATTGGATGAGACGTGTCCGGTTCCGATAATCCTCATATGCCTTAGCATCAGTGGGATCTTGAAGAACAGGCTCACAAGAGGTCAACTGATCCCAAATAATCTCCATCTGAGCAAGAAAATCAAAAACTGCTTGGCCACGTTCTTGCTTAAGGCTATGAAGTTCCTTAAGCAGTTGGTACTGATGAGAGAGATCAGAAATAGTGTAACGTTTCGCCAAATGATCCCATACCTCTTTAGCAGTTTCAAAACGCCCAAACTGTAAATGAATGCCAGGAGTAGAAGTGTTGCGAAACCAAGTGATAATCTGATGATTTTTACTATCCCAATCTTTCAATTTCTCTGCATATTCCTTCTCCTTCTCAGCATCCTCCTTGGATTTGGAGGCACCATCTTTGGATTGGTCAGTCACAGTTGGCTTAACAGGATAGGCAATATCACCAGTCACATATCGCCATAATTTTTGCCCTTTAAGAAATTCTCGCATAGCTTCAACCCATTGTGCATAGTTGGAGCCATTAAGGATAACAGAGATAGGCTGAAAGACATCTGGCTTTTCCATAGTAATAGAAGAAATAGCAAAGGGAAGAAGAAAAATTGCAAATTTGGGGCAGAAAATGAAAAAACGGAGCGCGAAAATGGAAAGAGCTCACCAAAAAACCTTAGGGAGGGTCCCACTTGTCCGCCACATCAGCGCCACGTCTGCCAGACGATGACACGTGGCGGCACCTGAGAGGAGGGAGAGAGCCACGCTGGCGGGGAGGTGCAGCGCGGGTCAGGAGCAGGTCAGGTCGAGCCGTGCGCGGGTCGGTGGATCCAAGGAGAGCTTCCTTGCGACACGTAGCAGAACGAGAAGCGTACGATCGGAACCAAGATCAACGGCTGCTGAAAACTGGAGGGCGAGGAAGGCTGGCGTCGCGACACGTGGTAGCACCAGGAACGTCCGATCGGCGCCGAGATCTACGGCTGCTGAAGCTTCTGGAAGGAGAAACACTAATGACGGGCAGCAACTTTTCGACGGCGCGTGAGGGAGCGTCTGGTGGCTGATGGCGGCGATCTTGGCGGCGTTAGAAAGCTGACGACAAGAGGAACATGATGATGCCGGAGGTGACAAACCAAAGCGTCGAAAACAGATCGAAAAACAAGGGAAAAGAGGCACGGTCGGAGGGAAAAAAAACTTTAGGCTCTTGATACCATGTTAGAACCAAGAGACTGAGAGAGTAATCTGAAAAGTGTATTATTCAATGTGATGAAAGGTACAATATACAGGGGGTATTTATAGGTGCTAAATGAATCAAAGTAATAAAGACATAGAATCCTACAATTAATGTACAGATATACTATATAAATATAGATGATACTAATTGATCTAAATTGATTCTAATGATTATTCTAATGATTCTCTAACACTTCACATCCCGCCTAAGCTTGAAGGCCAGGATGATTATGAGAAGGCGGAGAAGGATCGACTCATTTTGACCTTTGATTGGGACAAGGTCCTGGAGGTGATAGCCCAGTCGGACAGCACATGGATTTATGGTACTCAAAAATTGGGCCCAAATCTATTGCCATCAAGTACCTAACTATTGAGGCCCGAGTATGGCATCAGATCCTCTCTAACTATTTGATGCCAAGTACCTATGAGACCGAGATCACAGCAGATATGGCGGTTTTTATCTGGTGTGTTTTGGAGGGTAAACAGATGTACCTTCCAAGACTCGTCAGGAAGTACATTGGACTAGCTCACATTATGGGCAACCTAACCTTCCCTTGCTTGAACAGTCGGTTAGCTCTGAGGGCCGAGGTTGTTTGGGAGGACGCTGATGAGAGACCTACAGTCGCCGGAAGCAAGAAGATCATACCTGATGGCGACTGGTACAAATCTTAGCTATCCACCAGATGCAGAGGGTGCAGCCAGGGATCCACTTCAGCACCAGCACCTAAGCAGTCACAACCAGCAGCAGCACCACCATCACCATCATCACAGCCGATCCATCATCTTGTCCAGAGACTCTTCGAGGAGATAACCCGCTTGGAGCGTCGCTGGAAGTGGCGCTATGGGAATATCAAGCGTTAGAACTGGAATTAGGACCTGATGATCAAGGAATTAGACACCCCCTCAGAGCATTGCGGTGAGAAGGAGCAGAATCCACCAGTTGAAGGTGGAGACGAGTAAAGCTCCAACTTGTTTTGTTTGCACAAAGGACCATGCATATTTTTAAGTGTGGGGAGGTCGAGCGACAAGATCGGCTGTTGGGTGATAATTTTTCCTTCCAAACACTTGTTTTTTTATTTTCATTATACTTTTTGGTGATAATTTTTCCTTCCAAACACTTGTTATTTTATTTTCATTATACTTTTTAGTTATTTGCTAGTATTTTGATACTTTGAGTACCTTTTAAATTATTGCACTTTTTATTTTGATTTGTATATATTTTAAATATCTTTCCAAGTTTTAGCATATTTTTCTTCTTGCATATGGTATATATATATAGCATTGTACCATTACACACACATAATAACTTTAGTCAAAATAATTAATTTTCAAAACATTTATTTAAAGGCATTCCATTGATTTGAGTTAAAAAATTTTATTGAACTTGCTTGAAAATTATTGTGGAACATAAATGATTGTTAGAACACACAACCAAGTGATATTTGAGCTTTTATGTGTGGTTGAATTATATTAACCACTATTTTTATTTTTGTGCGTTATTCTCTTTCTATGATTGTAATATTTGACTTGTTTAATTTTTTATGTCAAATATTTTGTGTATGAATGCATTTACATTATTGAGGCCTTTATTTTATTTAGCTCACTTATCCAAATGGCTTTACCCTTTTATCTACCATTGTTAGCCAATATTGAGCTTATTTAATACTCTTTTGTTCTTAATTTTAGCACAATACTACTTCTAAGTAAAAAACAATAATTGTTCTTAGTTTAGATCTTTGTTTGGACTAGTGAGAGTGTGCATCATCTAAAGTGTGAAAAATTTTGAAAATATTGGTTAAGAAAAACGGGTATTTTGCATTTTTTGTTGAAAATCTTGAAAATTGAGTACATACTCATGCATTGAATGTTGAACCATATGCATTAATCTTTTTATATATATATTATCCCAAAAAAAGTTTGAGAAATAACTGCATATGTGATATGAATTAAAAGAATGCATGAGTGTGAAAAAAAAGGAATAATAGGTAGTTAGATTTTGCATTTGAGTTGAATAGGTTGTCATAGATTAGGTGGGAGTTTAAGTTAATCAAAAACTCAATTTCAAGCCACTTAGACAAATACAATTTTACCATGACTCTAACCCATTACAACCATTTAAAAGTCCTCATGATACTTATATGTATGCATTGAATAATTGTTGATTATTAGATGAAAAATAAGTCTTCGAAAGTAAGATTAGAAGAGAATTGACTGAATCAACCGTATACACTTGAGCGATTAGAGAGTATACACATCCGGCGAGAGATTTAATTGCTCAATTCTATATTTTTACCTTTTATTATCTATTATCTTGCAAGTTATTATATCTTTTAGAACTTAAATTGATTTATGAGGATTGCATTGATTGCTATATTGAGTTAGCCCCTATACATATGTTTTTTTGAAAATTGATTTGTTTTGATCAAGTAGATACTAATAGATACAAGTAGATAGATAGATAGACAGATATAGATAGAATAGATATAGATAGCTTGCTTTTAATAAGTGTGAATATCCCTTGATCTTGTCTTTTTTTATGTTTAGCATGAGAAGATGCTATTATTTAAGTACAGAGAGGTTACTGAATCCATATTTTATGATGAATTTTGGATTGAAAATAGTAGAATTTATCAACTTATCTTGCATTTATTCATTGAAATTGCATGTTTTTGTGAATTTCTCTTAATTGTGCTTAATTATGAAAAAAATAATTTATGCTTTAAAATTGCTAAATTTAATTCACTTTTATCTCATTTGATGCCTTAATATGTTTGTTTAAATGATTTAAGGTTTAGAAGGCAAGAATGATTTGAAGAAATGGAGAAAAGGCATGTAAAAGTGGAGGAATTATGAAAAATTGAAGTTTTGAAAATTTGTCCAGTTGTGCGTATTAGCAGCACATGATTTACTTAAGTAAACACGTGGATCGCGATTTCAGGCCCATTTTTTGTCTAATCCAACTTATTTCTTATGCATATGGAGGCAAGATTCAAGGAGGATCAAGCAAGTAGTGTAAGTAGTATAGTAGTAGTTTAGGATGATGTTTTAGGTAGAATTCTAGAGAGAGACTCCAACTTCTCTCTAGAATTTAGAGTTTTTTAGTTTAATTTCTTCTTAGTTTTAGATTTTGATAATTGTTTTAGTTAATTTTCTTTATATTTTCATGCTCTAATATTTTAATTCTCTTAGTTTTATTTGTTAGCTTCTCAATTTTGATTAATTTTAGTTATTGAACACTTATTGAATTTTTGTTTTCTTTAATGTAATTTTGATGTTTTTCATATTATTGTTGCTTAATTGAATTATTATTATTGCTTTCTTATTTTGGTATTTATAGATTTTATAATTCATGCAATTTACCATACTTTTTTTATGCATTCCAAGTATTTGTTAAAATTTCTTTCTTAGTTTTAGAGTAAATTTTTGCAATCTTGATTTGGAATTGAAGATTTAGGTGACCTTGAGTTATTGATGTCCAATATTGATTGGTAATTTAGGGTTGTTAGTTAGTTTTATTTCTATTAACACTAGTCTTTCAATAAGTTTAATTAGTGAGTTGGCTAGGACTTGTAGATTAAAATTAATTATGCATATTTGACTTTCAACAAGATGCCTTTTAGCATTTAAAATCTGTTTGCTCTTTATTTTCTTCTAATTTAATTTCTTGTCAATTACTTTTAAAACCTCTTTTTCTCATAACCAATGATGTGCACACTCACTACAATTCTTTTGAGAGACGATCCAGGATTTAAAACTTCCGATTTTATTGAATTGAATTTGTGACAAATAAACTAAACTCTGATTTGGATTAGGGGTGGCAATGGGGCGGGTAGGGGTGGATTTTCGCCCTATCCGAACCCGCCCTGCTTCTACCCGTAGGTAGTAAAAAGTTAAATTCTAATCTGCTCTTGCGGTACAGCCCCGCCCCTACTTGTCCCTATAATTATTAAAATCCAACAAATAAAATTAAATTTTAAAATTTATATAACCATCATTACATACATAATATAAATTAAAGTGAAAATTTAAATACGATACAATATTATTAATTATTTTATATATATTACATATAATATATATTAAAAATATATATATACCGGGGTAGGTCTAACCTAAACCCCGCCCCGCCCAAGAACCCGCCCCGTTAAAAAATCTGCCACCCCTGGTCATTTGTTAGTTTGAAACTATACTATTGACGAGATTCTTTTTGAGAAATTCTGAACCGATGTTTGACCCGTGTCAAACAAGTATGACAAGTAGTACAATTAGCAATTAACAGGATGTCAATTAGGCAAGCCAAATAATTATGCAGACCCAAGCAAATACAAACAAATATAATATGATGCATGCCTGTCGTACTATCCGTGAGCTCATATGTCGGTTAAATTGTCAGAACTCGACACATCCGGTAGCTAACCCAGACATTATCTCTCAATACAAAGAAAATCCTCAACCTTCCAATCAGAGAGAGACTGTGACGTAAAGATAGGGAATCATTAACCTAACTCGTTCATACCACAACCAGAAATTGAATCGGAGGAAATTCTCAACCTTCTCCATTCAATTCCCCGATGTAACAATAAAGGAAATCCTTAACTCCACTTGTCCACCGCAACAAGAGAGAGAATCATCAACCTCAACTTATCTATAGCAGCAAAAGAGAGAATCCTCAACCTCAACTTGCCTATTCGTGAGCGGGACAAAGTCACCGTCCTCACAACATCAATCAAATTCTCATTTCAAATCGTAATCAAGATCAAAGTCAAAACCGCAATTATATATAATCATATTTCAATCAAACCTCATCATAATCAGAATTTATCATGTTCACATATATAGATGTATAACCAGAGGGAATCTTCAACCTCCCCACCAATTCATTATCAATGTATCATACTTAGATTCATTAACCCTAATTCCTTATTAACTTATCAATTCCATCTTTTTATGAGCAGGGTAACACCACCGTCTTCACTGTAGGCGGGAAGAACCACTATTCCCGTAGCAATTTCATCGATTAACCAAGTGTTTATCTGGGAATAATTCGATTTAATTTATTATATTTTTTTCTAGTGTATTCAAAGCTTAATTATTAGTTATTAGACTTCACACGGGGTTAAACATGGGTTATAAACATGTTGAGAAGATTAAATAGTTCAAAAATAGTATTTTGGCCAAAATTTAGTTATGCGTACGCATGTCTTGTGCGTACGCACAAATCCGAAATCATGCATATGCATCCATGATGCGTACATGCAAAATCCACCACTTTTCAATTCTATTTTCCATTTCATGCGTATGCATGACCCATGTGAATGTACAAGATTCAGTTATCCTAAAAAATACCACTCTGCCTAATTTAGTTTTCACCCCTTTTTCAAATATAAAAAATTTTTGCTACAAAATTTTATTTTTA
This sequence comes from Arachis duranensis, assembly GCF_000817695.3. Lineage (NCBI taxonomy): Eukaryota > Viridiplantae > Streptophyta > Magnoliopsida > Fabales > Fabaceae > Arachis > Arachis duranensis. Next base: position 131,180,289 of record NC_029774.3, read on the forward strand.
TCCATTCTTATATGGTTATAAAGCTCTCATTATTATCTTTAATTCAAGACAAGTTTCATCAAATTTTAAACTCCAAGCGCCAAGTTATTCCCCATCAAAATTGGTCAAAGGCTCATTTTTACCAAAATCTGCATAATGTCATTTTAACCAAATTCACTAATTTACTTTATTCCAAACTACCACAACCCATCACTAAATACTATCAACACACATTTATCAATACTCAATCACCTTCTAATCATTCAAGCTCAATTAACCCAATTCCCTCTCATATAGCATAAACCATCAAAATGCACATTCACAACAACAATCACAACTCATCAATTATCAATCCAAACTCATTATCTCAACTATAATTAGCCACACGGCACTTATACACTTATCATAACTTACCAAATAAGAAATACCTCACTCTATCACAGTCTTAGTCCCAAACTCTCACATCAATAATCATAATAGGCAATTAAATCACACCATTATAATTATGCACACATACATATACATATATTCATAGCATAATTCAAACTATCATCCAATCAATTAATCACTACAACAATCAAATATACCAATTTATGAGACTTACTTGATCACCCAAAAATATAATTTTCATATTGATATCGATTTATAATAATTTTTGGTAATAAAATAGTTTTAAGAAAAACTCTTACCTTGTTGACGGTAGTTTCCAACCTTTGAATTTCGTTTACAATCCAACCCAAGCCTCAATTAAAGTTCCACATGCCAAACTAAGCATTCAATTCCGCACCAAATCAATCCAAGCACTCAAGCAACACTAATTACATCAAATGTATCATTAGAGATATCCTAGCAGCATGGAAACACATAACTAGAGCATGCGATAAAGCATGGTCAGTCCATCCCCAGGCTCTACCAAGGACGAACTGCTCTGATACCATTTGTAACAACCCAACTTCTAGCACGTCATGACTAATGCTAGCCACCAGGCGTTACTACACGGCTTTCCCTAAAGACTCTAGACTTTATATTATATATATATACATATGAGCTTGTAGCGCTAATCGAGATCGCGTGTCAGAAGGCTCATTTAGTAAAATACTAGAAAATATAGTAATATCATACATATATGCTCGAAGGCTCATTTAGTACATCATAATTCACACCAAATTACATCGTTGCTTATTCATGAAAATATTTACAGATTCCATATTTATAATAAGAGGCCTCAACTCAAAAGATTCACTGTAGTCTGGGACCCATTCTAACTTGTTTATATAGGTATTTATAAAAGCACCTAACCCTCTAAAAGTCTATACAAAGTGAGGGCAAAGACAACTACTACCACTGCTACTATTATAACTACTGCTGGTCACTGATCCCTGGTAGCTGAAGAAACACGGAAGTGCTATGTGAAAGTAAAAGAAGTCGTTCTAACCCTCCGGTAATGCTACTGCTACTCGCTAGTCCCAAAACTGGAAACTCAAAGAAGATCTCGCCGGTTTGCATCTGCGAAATGGGAAAGTAAGGACTGAGAACCTAAGGTTCCCAGCAGGGTACTTCACAAGAAAATCTAAGGGGTTCCACAGCCTAAGTCTAAGACTTTGCGCAGTTAGGTCGGTAAGTTACATAAACAATCACAGAATAGTAACCAAACACGGAATACAAGAAGCAGAGACAAAATACAATCACAGATACAACTAAGCAATCACAAACATAGAGAATGCAGCCAACAAGTATGATGCATGCTTGGTCCTATGCAGGCCATGAGCTCATGTGTCGGTTGACTACCCGCAACCCGACGTTACCTAGGAACTAGTCCTAGATATGGTTTCCCAATTGCGTCCGTCCTTGTATACGTGTCGATGTGGTTAAGCATACCACCAGTCTGTGACAACAGGCAATCGTCGCAAAGCTTGACGCCATAATATACGCACAAAGTGGAAACATAGTTTTAGCAGTCTGTGGTTAATACCCGCCTCCAAATAACCTCTAGCACCTTGGGATTTACGGTTCTTTTTTCGCAGCACATCTCAATAAACTTTATCTCTAAGGGACTTCTCTGCCCTTCTTTTTAAATAAAATTTGTGCCCGGTCTTTTCTTAAAATTTCTCAGCCTTGTCACATATTTTAACATTTTGTTCATGAAATTTTTGTACATTTCCAATTTTACCTTTTTTTTGTATATAACTTCATTTTTCTAGTTTTCTTTAAGTTTTTAGTGACGCTTTCACCACTAGAGTTATTACTTGACCATTTTATTCTCATATATATTTTTTTCTAATAGACATTTTCTCTTTCATTGAGTTAATTAATTATTTTTAATTTGACTTTATGCCTAAAATTACTAATATGCTCCTAAGTACTCTAATTTTACCATTTAACCATATTTAGCATCAAAATATTATCAAGTTAATCCTAATATTTTTCTATGACCAAATTATTCATAATATTTTTAATTAATATCAATTCTACCCTTAGGGACCTAAAAGATCATTTTACCCTTTATTAATTTATTTACTTATTCTAGTTACCACTTTTTACCCTTTTTTTTAAATAACTCATTTTAATTTTCAAAAATTTGAGATTTTACAATTTAGGCTTAAGCTTCAGTTTCGAATTAAAATTGATAGGCCTTGGTATTATTTCTTTAGCTTGAGGAGTATTAGTCACTGTGGGGTTAGGATCATCAGTTGCTTTGCTCACACTGTGATATTTGACTTTGTTTACTCTCCAAAATCGCTTATTCGGTCATCAAGGTACACCATAACCTCCTACCCTTCTAATATCTCAGGTGATAAAATTTTATGTTCAATGTAAACATCAATAACACTATCATTTTTTTTCACCAAAAAATACATCTCCTTCAACTCATTATCAGAGTTTAAACGTCTCAATCCCACTTTCAGACTCCTTTCTGTCACAAGCCACCACACTTCCTTCACTTTATCATAATCTAATTCATTGACATAATTTCTCAGATAGAACACATCCAACATGTCCACATCAACCTCATCCAAAGAGTGCTTGTCAAGAGAATAAACCAACCTTCCATCATTACTCTTTTCAAAATTTTTTCATGATAAAACATTATATATAAAACTACATCCATGTGCATCATAACAAAACAAGAAAAAACTTAAAACACATGCAACTAACAAACAAAAATAAATACATTACACCATCAGAAATAGCTCCTATTTCATTCAACAAAAATAGAGCATTCAAACCCTGTTCGAACATATCAAATCATGAACAACAAAAACTCAACAATATATTATTCCCAAAAAATTCTAAATGCAAACGAAAAGAATAACTTAAACAACCCCTCAATGGAAGAGTGATAAATGAGCCAAAAAAATATTGACCTTGAAGATAGCTTAAATAGCTTCCCGCCCTTTGCTTCAATAGCTCTCCAGGAGACTTCCTTCAACTTTCGCGCAAAGAAACGGAAGAAATTGATGACGAAGCAGCGCTGGCCTAATCTATCGCCATTGTCTCTGGCTATGGAGGTGACGAAACGTTGATGTCAGAGAGAACATAAGAAAAAGATGTAGTGAATGATCAACCCTTCACCCAAATAACTATTTTATTCCACTAAGACCAAAACGGCGACGTTTTAATTTCAAAACGCTTCAGCCGTAAAATGACGTCATCCCACTCATCCTAGGTGATAGTAAATGTGCTACATCAGCAAGTCAGTTGTTAACTCACGCCGAATTAGCGTGAAAGGCCAGTATGTTGTCTAGAACATAATTTTGGAGTCTAAAATAGTGTAATTATAATTTTAGAGGCTAAATTAATGTACAGTCTAAATATGAAGAGCCATTTTGAAAATTTAATTAAATTTAGTCACTACAATACGAGTGTGACCTCATTGGTTGCAAAAAAAACATTTTTGGTCAAAACATGGTGGACCATTGGTGCTCCTTAAATACAATTTTGGTGCGACATAATTTAACCGCAAGAAGAAATTGCGCATTAGATCATGTAGAACCACATAGTGGTGAACATAAGTACCTATTATTGTTGGTTTATTTTATTTTATACTAAGACGCTTGATATGAACTATAATTATGGCTTTTCCAATGAAAACTGTGTTATAAAGTGAAGGTTTCTTTGGTGGGAAGCGTGCTGATAGATATAGATAGATGGATCTGAATAACTGAGTGACCACGCAGACGCGGTTTTGTGCTTTTAAACTTTTTTGGTCACTTCAACAGTTCAACTTTTCTTCCTATTCCTCTTTCAGAATCACACATTTAACCTTACAAAACCATAAAAATAATTTTTGGTGTATCCAAAATCAATTTATCGATTGAAAAATAGTTTGATATTGATGCACATTTTGCAAAATCATCTTCTTATATATATTTTTCAAAGCATCGTTCACATCATTAATATAAAAAATAATTATTTTTATTAATATTAGTCAAGTACAACATTTTATGTTATTTTTAAATATTAAAAATAAAATATATATTTTATTTTTTCCAAAAATAAAATAATAAAAAAATACATTGGTTGCAATTTACATACATTTTATAGAATTTATTTTTCATATAGATGGTAAATTGATGTATTTATCGAATATTAACAATTAAGATATTTTGTACATTTGTGGATAAACTAAATACATAAGAAACATGTAGCATAGCGCCCTTAGCGTTTATCAAAAGTTCGTCGGAAACGTAAAAGCTCCCCAGTAACACGCAGAAGTGTGCTGCGGCAAAAATTCCAACCAGTTTTCGCAAAGATTTACGCAGACAACTCCCAAGCAACACGCAAGAGCGGTGTGTTGCAGCAGATAGAGATTTCAACCAACTTTCGCAGAGATTCGTCACATGTTTTTAAGGAGTTACAAAAAAATTTTCAACACTGAGAGAACATGTTAGACTTGTGTCTGCATACAGGGACAACTCCTATCTCCGAGAACAAGTAACGCAAAGTTGAAGCTCTTTAAATTAAGCTTAACCCCCCTGTTGCATTGCAGAGTGAAAATTCAAAGTGGGAGAAGAGAGAGATTTTTAGAGGGGAGTTCTACGACAGCAAAGAAGAGATTAGTAGTTTTTTGAAAAAAAAATAATTATAGATAAAAAATTATAAATTTGTATTAATAAAAAATTGTAGATAATTGTACGGTACTCAGAGAACATATTATCAATTATTTGGATCATTAGGTATATGTATGTCGATAAATTCAACTTTTTTGTATTTAAATTTTTTAATTTTAGTATTGTTATGTTATTTAAATTTGTAATTATTAAATTTAATAAGTAATATAAATATTAAACTATTTTCAGATAATATTTTTATTTTTTTGGTATAATATTATTTTATTTTATATTTGTAATTAATAAACAAAGAAGTATAATTAATAAATAATTATTTTTTATAATCTTCATTCATTTAAACTAATATGTATATTTAACGAATAAATATATTTTTGTTATACCAACCCAACAGAAATCTTATGGTTCGTAAACTTGATCCAACGGAGACGTGAAATCCGATGGTAGAAGATGCCTTACGAGTAACAAGATTCTACTATGTTTCGAGAATTGGGGTGATCAGAGGATATTACCCCTTACTATCAGCTCTCGTGGAAAGGTGGAGACCGGAGGCTCACACCCCTTTGTTTTAGCGGTGGGTGAGGTTACCGTTATATTGGAGGACGTGACTCATATATTTGGCTTACCGATTAATGGAGAGGTTGTGAGCGATTGAACAAATAGCAGTCATGACCTTTTGCAGAGCCATAGCATCGCGATTTTTCAGCAGCGAATCTGCTGTGAATAGTTCCTCTAAATCTTATATAAAGGTGCAATGGGTTCGCCATATCAGAGATGCAAAGCCGTTGGACACTTTGGAATCTATTCAGAGATATGTAAGATGCCAGATTTTCTGTTTGTTGGGTTTGACCCTATTCATGGATAAGTCGACGGCCTATGTCCACCCGAAGTATCTACCGTTACTCCACGAGTTTCAGCGGATCCACACTACAGTTGGGGGCATCATGTCTTGCGCATCTTTACAGTGCATTGTGCCGTGAATCATGGAATGATTGCAAGGAGATAGATGACCCTCTTAATCTTTTGTTTGTTTGGACATGGGAGCGAATGTCGTGTATTACGCCTATTCCGAGATAGCACCTTTCAGCAGCTGACGTACAAGTTGCTCGGAGGTAACAATTCCTATTTTAGTTGTGTATTCTATTGACGATGCATATTTGATTGACGGCACAATTTTTATTTTTTTAATGTTATGTGTTGCAGGTGGAGTCATTCCTCAGGATCCACAGCATGGTTATCAAAGACCACAGCGATATTTAGGCAAAAAATAGACTACATGGATGAAGTTAATGGTTTTGCTTTGTGTGTGTTAATATCCAACATGAATATTAAGTTTCTAATTTTCTAATAATATATTGCAGTTTGTCTGGCGATTGTACAAAAGATTGATCATACCTGACGAGCTACATGGACACCTTGAGGTGTGTGACACCGTTGCTCTGTTATTGTCGTTCGAGTGTATTGAGTGGCACCCTATGAACTGAGTGATACGTCAGTTCGAATTTGCACAACCCACCCCAGAGCTAGCGAAAGTCATTAGACCGAAAGAGCATTGCATCACTCTTCGCAGAGTGTAACTTCATGACCGAAAAATTTTACATGTGACATGGATAGAGGAATGAGGTAACCGCCGTAACACTCGGTTGCGAGATCTGCACCCACTTTCGACTTGGGATTTTAGACCATCGGCTGAGTACCATGATTGGTATGTGGTTCGTTCGGAGTAATGCTGAGATTGTCGGAGCAAGTTTCTCAGTCACCAACACCTTAGTCACTAGCATAGTTATCAGAATCGAACCGATAATTAACCTGGTCAGACTACTGGATCACCAGATCACTAGTTCAACCGTTAGGTTATAAGTTGAACCGGTTGATCCAGTCATAATTAAATAATTATATAAAATTTATTTTTTTATAATAATTTTTTATATTATTATGATATGATTAAAAATATTTTTGTTTATCTTTTTAATTTAGTGATATTTAACAACATTTAATGTTTTCTTTTAATAATTATGTAAAATTAAAAAAATAATTAATTTAAGTGAGTAAATATAAAATAAAAGATTCAATTAAATTAAATTAAATATATACACTACTCATCAGGATAAAAAGACAAAAGGATAAAAAAATTTTAAATTTTGCTTGACTAAAAAGAATTAATAAGATGAAGTTATTAATTAGGATATGTCTAATAAGTTACAATATATTTATAAAAAGGCACATATATAACTAAGGAATATCTTAACCTGGTGGTTGCAAGGACTTTTATGTCCTGGTAGTCCCAGCAGGGTTTAGAAATTAAGTTTTGTAATTATTATTTTAGATTTAAGTTAATGTAATTTTTAATTGATCTTTTTGTAAGTTTATTGTATCAAATTTTAATTATGGTTTGTCGTCATGTGACCCAATTAATGTCCTTCGTCAAATGCTAATACCCAATTCCTAACTCCAATAGCATCGTACCACCGGGTATATGCCTCGCCTCGCTCTTGCAACCTCTTATAGTTGATGTTATACTCCTCGACCGTCCTTAAATATCCTATGTTGACAAGTTTTTGCAAGTGTAGGATTTTGAATACCCTTAAAAAGTTACTACTGATGTGCTTAATACTTTCCACCATGTTTTTGGAGGTTGCCAATCACCTCTGGAACGATTTACTGCTGCCTGGATTGACACATGTCGATCTGAGATTATATCCGCCCTATCTCTTCTAACAACATGCCTTCGTAAATTATTGAGGAAAAAGTATCACACATCAGCGGTCTCCCCCTCCACGAAGGCAAAAGCGATAAGCACAATATTCTGGTTCCCATCTTATGAAACAACAACCAAAAGTGCACTTTTGTATTTTTCATAAAGGTGTGTGTCGTCAACCTGAACCAGAGGCTTGCAGTGTTTGAATGCTCTAATGCATGGATTAAAACTCTAAAATATGCGGTGAAATATCCTGACACCGTTTGTCTCCTTACTCCCGTTATACAGGGGTCATGTTTCTATTTGGACAATTGAGTCAGGCATCTTCTGAACCATGACCGAGAACTACCACGGTAAAATTTGGTAAGAATCTTTCCACCCACCGAAGATTTTGGCTATGGACTTCTACTTTGCTAACCAAACTTTTCGGTAACTGATGGTGTAGTTGAACTTTGACTGGACTTCCGCAATTATAGATTTCACCTTCCTGGATGGGTTGGTCTCAATCAATGGCCTTATAGCCTCAACAACTGTGTCAGAGTCCAACTTGGAATGATCATGTGAAATCATTCTCATGGTGCATGTGTGTCTACCATTGTATCTCCGTATCTCTTAATAACCTTTTTTCCGTATAAATCTGGCTCAGATAAGTCAGTCGCACCCACGATCATACGTCTTGCATTTTGCATAAAACATTTGTGGCTCGGACTCATAAACATTTTAGTCGACCCCTCTAGAGATAGTATAACTTCTAATTGCTGCGACATTGACTTTCTAGAACTATATTCTATTCTGATCCTGAACTCCCAATCCTCAGGATTAGCAGCACCTACATAAAAAAGAAATAGTCAATCATTAATTCATCCAAAATATAAATTAAGAAAAACGTATTATTCACTATTCACGTACCTATGTTTGCATATTCGAAAAATTCTGGTGCATACATGGTGTTAAGATCCAAGCTACGCATAAAAGGTGAAACTTTCATCGGTTTGCTGACTGCGGGAGGAACCACTACATTTTTCACTGTTGCCTCACCTCCCACATTGCCATCCTCATCTTCGTCGCTGGCTTCATAAGTAGCTTCGAAGTTCTCTTCGCTATTACTATTCATTCATTCGTACACTTCAACTCTATCATCTTCAATATCTGAATCAAGTTGAATGCTATCTTCCTCTATATTTTCAAACTCAACATACAACTCGGTCATTGGTTATCACACCTGAGTCTGCCGGTTAATATGGAACATATTCTGCATACTTGCTTTGTCAATGATCAACATAATATCAAATTGTATAGATCACCAAATACTATAACGGGATTCCGATACAGAATATTGTTCACTCTCCTTAATAAATCGTTCTCCATGCTTTGACAGAGACCGTTTAAAGCTCTATAAACGTCATGGTGCATGAAACCACAAACAAAAATGGATTCTCACATGCAAAGCTCACTCTCTCATGAGTATTTCGTATAATCTCATCATTGTGATACACCTCCAAATTTGCGGTACCTTCCATTACATCAGAAACACACTCAAACAACTCTTCTCTTCGCAATGAAATGATACCAAACTTTGCATTATATAGTGAGAACACTCAACACGCAGACCACATGTTGCATCGCCAACAAATTAGAGTGCGACACGTAAGCAACACGCCCCACGTGTTGAGACAACATGCGCCCACATACTGAGTCAGCATGCCCTCCACGTATTGCAGCTACCTAAACTAACACGTCCACTGAATTATATACCAAATAGTTTCATTTCTAACAAAAACACCAATAATATTTTCATATTATCAAAAATAACCTACATCCTACATCTACGGAATAAGGAAATTATATATCTAATAATTACCTTGTTTAGGAAAACATTTACCATAATTATCAATAATACTTTTTTTAACAATTTTATTCTTTACTTACTTAAAAAAATGGTTTCAAAAAGTATAAATATTTTAAGTAAAAATAAGACCACGCTTTATCCTATAATAATGTGATGAATTAAAGGTGAAAACTCGGGTGCAGTCGACTTCACGTGAAGTTGATAGTCGAGAGCGGTTAGATGAAAATTTAGTCAAATCAGTCAAATCATCTAACGACTCTCAGTTATCAACTTCACGTAAAGTCGACTACACATGAGTTTTCACCTAAATTAAAGTAAGTAATTATTTTTAACTATGAAAAATTCAGATACGAGTATATAATCCACATCCTCCCAAACATACCTTAACCCACAAACTAAAACAAAATCGAGGACTATGACTAGGAAAAGTGGAAAACTATTTCATGTGCTCCAAAACTAAAATTAGTGAACAAAATAATTAATTTGGATGCTTTTGGATTTTGTTGTCACCTATGTCTGTGTCTGTTAGCATGGAATCATTAGATAGATATATTCACTCCAAAATTGAATATAGACACAAATTCTTTATGAGCATTATATATATTACCTAATTAATGAAAGCATATGTGTACAATATAATGTTTGGTGTGTTATAATAGAGTTGTTGACCGTTTGTTATAGGACCTATATTATATTACAGAGAAAAGAACTTAACAGCTGTATTATTATACTAGTTAAACCTAAACCATGTGTGTTTGGGGGGTTGATTTTGTGAGCATTATTTGCGGAATTTGGTCTCAAAATACAATATATATAGGCTTGGAGAAAGGAGTTGACATGCACATGGCTTCTCACTATTCAAGAAGCAGCTTCCTCTATTTCTCACATATACACCCCCTCGGTTTTTAAAAATGTAAAGTAAAAAATTAACTTTAGTCACGTTAATGATATTTCTTTATGTATATACCGCGCACACATTCAACCTAGAATAACGCATCACTATGCTGGACGGTGCTAAGTGGTTAACTTTCTCTGTGACCAGATCGATTCATTTTATTTCCATTGCTTCTACCATGTTAATTTAAATAAATTTTAAATTATTAGTTTAATTATTTTTTATTCAAAAAAAGATAACGCAATACATATCATATTCCACTTTTTTATTTTTAATATTAGATTAATAATGGTATTTTTTTAATTGTGATCAACTGTGGTATTTTTTTAAAATGTGGGATGATTTAATGTTCGAAATACAAATCGGACCGTCCGATTTGTGTTGAAAAATTAAAAAAAATTTGGAGTACACAAATTAGACGGTCTGATTTGTAGAGATACAGAAATCGGACCGTCCGATTTGTGTTTAAAAAGATAAAAAAATTTAAGATACAGAAATCGGGCCCTCAGATTTGTGTATTTCCACAAATTTAATAGAGCAATGCTATGGGGCCAGCAACTTTTGTGATTGGTAGCCAGCAAATAGCCATCAATGATAATTTAATGGTGTGAGATTGGTGTGAGATTTCATCCAATGACTCACATTTCTCTACTGGTTACATGTTGACCAAAATTCAACAAAACTACTAGCCTCCTAGACTTTTCCAATTTAAAAAACACAAAAAATTACAATGTTAAAATATATCACCACTTCTACTTTCATAACAAAAAAATTAGCCATTCCACTCATATTGTTTAATTATAATACTTTATTCAAAATATTTTTATTTCACCTCAGCATCCACGGTTCATAGATTATTGAATTGAACTCCCAAATATTATACTAAACGTTTAAATACTTAATAATATTAATTAGAGTAAATTTTTAAAGTAATTTTTGAGTATGCGATCATCTAATATAGTATTTGATATCTCAATTTTAAAATTGTAGTCTTCATAGAGTTTCAGATATATCTTAAAACTATAATGATAAAATTAGGATTTTTAACACCATATTAGATCATTGCATGAATCTCAAGAATAACTGTATATAAAAATTTACTCCATTAATTAACTAAATACCTACATAATTAATAAAGATAAATAATTTTAAAAAGATAATATTTAAAATGATCTTATATAATATAATATTTATAATATATGAGTTTATTCCAAACCACCAAAAATAGAATAAAGAATTATTAGTTAGTTAACTGAGCCAAGTTTGTTTAAATTAGCGTATCACACGACACGAGGTTCTATGTCTTGGTCTTACTAGATACTCTATTGGTTTTTGGTTTTGATTATCTGTGGACATTTCAAACACAGTTGAAAAACTGAGGAAGAAGAAATAAATCAACATTTGAAATGGGTTTAGTTAGACTAAGGTTGCTGCAATTTTTATTTTTTAAAAATAGTTTATAAAAATTAATTTTTAAAAGATAGTTTTTTAAAAAGTATAGTATTTATGTTTGGTAAATTAAATTAAAAATGACTTTTAATAAATACAAGTAGTAACAATTATGTTTGATAAAATAGTTTTTAAAATTTAAAAATACTATAAAAGACATAAATTTAAGCGTTAAATTTAAAAATTAGTTAATATATAAGATTATATTAGACTTTTAAATTTTGAAAAGCACAAGGTAATTTTGAAAAACTCCACCTTAATTACTTTTAAAAGTTATAAACACAACCACATGATTTTTTTATTTATCAAACATAAAATAAGGAGTTTGTGCTTTTAAAAAGCACAGAAATCTCTTTAAAAAATTTTATCAAACCAAATCTTAATTTGATAAAAAATTTTAAAATAAGTCTATGTGCATTTTAAAAAAAATAAGTAATTTTATAATTGATAAATTAAAAAAATGATGTATTTGTATTTTTAATTTTGAAACTTTAGGAGAATTTTAAAAATACACGGAGATCTTTTAAATTTTTTTTTTGTAAATTTTTTAAAGTATAATATAATATTCTTTACTGATAAAGAAAACTGCTATTTAGATTATGTTATTTTAAATTTAGGATTTGTTATTTTTTTTAGATTGTTTTGTTTTAAATTTAAATGTAGTTATTTTTAAAAAGATTGATTTTGTTATATGATGTTTCTTGTATTCATTTTTTAAATAAAAATTGACCTCTGCTTAGAAACACAGTATCCATACACAAGTGCAGAGAACAAATTAAGGTTACACCAACTTGCCATTTAATTAATTAATATATGTTAAGCAACATGCTCTTACACATACATTAGATCCCTAAACCTACTTAGTAATACGAAAATCTTTGGATCATACCCATATCTATCATCTCTTTACCGCACTAATCATAATAAAGAGCTAACACCAACGAACTATAACTCAAATGACATAATATTTTCATTTTCATATAGAAGCCACAAGTTCGAATCTCACTCCTATCTTAAAAAAAAATAGAGCTGAGTTATTATTTCTCTAACGGGAGTGGATGAGTTGAAGAAATAGTAGTAGCAGTTGTTTTTGTTGATGATGATGATGGATTAGCGAGGAAGCGAGAAGAGAAAGCAGAGAACTTGTAACAATCTTGTTCTTCGAAGTTGAGTGAGTAGCTTAATGGATCATAGCGGCATTGGAATGAACTCTGTCTACTTGTTGTTCTTCTTCTGCTCCTGTTAACGCTCTTGACGAGTAGTTTCGTCATGAACTTGGTGACCACACAGCAACAATGGCAGCTGCTGTTCATGGATTTGGTGGGTGTGTTTGCTGCAATGGCGGTGGCAGAAGAAGAAGAAGAAGAATTCATGATGTTTTGATTTGGAGAGGGTAAAGGGCACACTATTATTCTTATTCTTTTGTGTGTCATATATGTATGTAATGTGATGGTGACAGTGATGAGTGATGAGAATTCAGAATATTAATAAGATTCTGGTGTGACTCTGAGATGCACAATTTTGACCACTATATATAAACGCGCCTCCCCTCACTCATTCATAATTCAATCCCCCAAATTTTTGTAATGGTAAAAATATTCGTATAAAATAAAATAAAATCTCTCCCTAGATCTGAGATGAAAGTACAAAAAAAGTAATAAAGAAGGGTAAATATAATAATAATAATAATAATAATAATAAGTATAGGTAAATAACATGAACAATAGATATATCGGATGTTCATTTCATTAGATGTACGGATAGTTATTTTAATATTAAAATTTAAATAGATAATTTAGAGGTATAGTGTGTTTTTATTTGATTGATGGTTGTTCATGTTGTTTAAAATGGTCATTATTTATCTAATACTCCCCTAATAATAATCTAATTCTAATATGCTGTTAATGTTTTTAATTATATAATATTATATTAATAAAAATAATTATTTTTTAATATTAAAATAGTTATTTTAGTTGATTTGACTAAAATATAATTAATTATTTAAAAGATATGATTAAACGACATTAATTATTTTTTATATGATGTATAAAGTTGTGTAATATATTAATAGGAATCTAAATTGGTGTATTTTATAAGTATGATGTATAACATAAATCATGAGTGCCAATTTATATAATAAAAAAAATCGTGATTTATAATTTTATAAATTATAATTCTTTTAAATTAAAAATTGAAATTATTATTCATGATTTTTGATTATTTTTAAAAAAAATTTACAAATCTAAAGATCAAATTTATATTCTAACACTAAAAAATATTTTAAACTTGCAATTTGAATTCGAATTGGCTTTTCTAATTTTTTTAACCTAAAATCAATCCTCATTTTTCTATTTCACCTAAAATTGACCCTCAATTTTTTATGTCTATCTAAATCTGAGACTCATTTTTAATTTAAAAAAAATTTGTCTCTTTATCTATAAAAAATATATTAATTCTCTATAATTATGCATAACACACTCTTTTAATCTATTAAAAAAAATTAACCAGAAGCCACAAAAATCATCAATAAAATTTCAATATTAAAAAAACCGTTAAAACTATTATGCAAAATATTTTATAGGGCAATTTACTTAAATAAATAGAATAAAAAAATATTTACCAAATGTGCAAAACTGATTCTTGTTACCTGTATGTGCAAAAAGTCATTTCTATGTAATCCGTGGCAACCCACCACGGTTTCAAAACGTGCATAAACCGTGGCAGGTCCTAGCGAATTATGGCCAAAAGATATAGAGTGTAAACCGTGGTAGGTCACCACGGTTTACTAAGGAGAGATGGCGTGCATAAACCGTGGAGAGTCACCACGGTTTATGAAGAAACTTGTTTGCACATAAAACCTTGTGGGTCACCACGGTTTATGTGTGGTAAATAATGGCCAGAAAACCTTGTTAATTTTATGTCCAATAGAAAATGAATTTATTAGCACAATAAATTTATTAGCAGAATCTTAAATTATGTCTTATCAACAACAGCTTTTTATAATAGAAAGAGTACAATAAAAAAATCAGATAATACTAAGAAAATGTTTTTGATAGTGCTTAAAAAATTGATGTCTATTTACTAAAAAATAAAAAATTAATATTTAATTTAAAATAATGAAATTTAATAAATTAAAAATATTTAAAATTTGTTATGTAAAATAAATTAGAAAAAAATTAGACTCCAATAATAAACACCATGAAATTTTTGGATTTTTTTTCTATTATAAAATAAAAAAATATTTTTAAAAATAAATTACACTAACATTAATGTTTGGAATCTGTGTTTTTATTTTTTATTTTGAGTTTTTATGAAGTTTTCAAAATCTTAGGCGAACTTATAAAAACTACTCAAAAGTTCGTTTAAGCTTAAGGTGACCTCTCTCATTATATTCATCTTTATTTTTTCATTTATAAAATAAAGATTTATTACACTATAACATATTAATGAGTACAATAAAATAATTACTTGTTAATATTGGTATATTAATATTCATTAACATGCTTATTGATTAAATCTTTTATATAGATTTAATAAATTCACATATAAGTGTATATTGATACATTAGTATTTGTTAAATTTAAAATAAAAAATATTTATTATATTATAAGAATATTAATGAGTACTCTAAAAAATATTAATAAGTAATTATTTTATTATGTTCATTAATATTTTTTATAGTATAATAAATATTTAAATATAGTGTAAAATGAAAAATAGGGATAAACATAATGAAAAACTAATTGATAATACATGTAAAAATTTTATAGTATATATTAGTCAATAATACATAAAGAGAACGAAAATTTTTTATTATAAATATTCAATAGAAATAGATGATTTTTTTTTCTTTATAAAATGTACTATATAGTGTGTATTTATTAGGCTGCCTTTGTTTTCAACAACAAAATAGGATAAGACACTGAAAATAGGACAGGACAAGACATTGATGGATAGAGACACAAAATTTTGTGTTCTTGTCATTCTGCTTGGTGACAAACTAGAACAAATTATGAAAATCTAATTTATTCTCATTTTTTTCATTAAAAAAATTTGAGATGAAAAATATAATAATAAAAAATATAATTATAAAAAATTAACAAGAATAATAAAAAAAAATAAAAAATAAGTTGCATCTCTTGGACATAAAATTAACAAGGTTTTCTGACCATTATTTACCACACATAAACCGTGGTGACCCACAAGGTTTTATGTGCAAACAAGTTTCTTCATAAACCGTGGTGACTCTTCACGGTTTATGCACGCCATCTCTCCTTAGTAAACCGTGGTGACCTACCACGGTTTACACTCTATATCTTTTGGCCATAATCCGCTAGGACCTGCCACGGTTTATGCACGTTTTGAAACCGTGGTAGGTTGCCACAGATTATATAGAAATGACTTTTTGCACATACAAATAACAAGAATCAGTTTTGCACATTTGGGTAAACGTTTTCTCTATTCTATTTATTTAAGTAACTTGCCCTATTTTATAACATTAACGTATTAAAATTAAAAAATAATAATATAATATAAGTTGGCTTGATTGAAATGTACAACAGTTAGGCATGTGATGAGTGTAGTAACTGTAGATTAGTATATGATCATGATCACATGAAATTATAATAAGATATGATTTGATAACGAATAATATAATGATGAGGCTGATGTGATGATGGCAGAGCCAGAAGCTTGTCATGTCTAGTGGTTTCTTTTTCATCCAAACGGAAAACCTTTTTTCTTTTTCTTTTTTCTTTTCAATACAAATTTACAAGTGTTAAAAATTAGGTTATATTCTGCATTATAGTCTCAGCATTCTTATATGTTCCAACTTGACATTGAATATTATATTAAGCTAAGGTGAGTCCAAATATAAATCCCAATTTTCATATTTTAACACTACAATAATACATGTGTTGTTAGTATCCATCAACTCTTCTATATCATGCGTGCCTTGGACAAAAAAAAGCCAACATTAGGGATAACTAATTTTCAGTTATTTGTTTCTGCATATTTGTTTATGAATCATCACTATATCACTACCTACCCTAGGGAATAGTACTGTTAAATTAATAGGAATAGGAGTAACCTATGGCTGATTTTTTTTTATATAAAAATTATTGTTGTAAGATTTTTTGTTATGGAAAAGTAACGTGTTTTAGTTTAGTATGGATGTAAATCATAAATTAAAAGATTTGATTTGTATTTTAAAAAATTAAAGTTTATGGATGTAAATCATAAATTAGAGGGTTAAATTTGTATTTTAAAAAATTAAAGTTTATAAATTAAAAGGTCAGATTTATGTAAATCCACAATTTAGGAAGTTAGTTTTGTGTAAATTCACAAATTTGAGAGGGAATTATAAATTGGAGAGTTTGATTTGTGTTTTAAAAAAATAAAGTTTACAAACTGGAGGATCAGATTTATGTGGATTTAGATTATCTAAATTTTAAATTTTATTTTAGAAGGTAAAGTGTAATTTTTTATCATTTATTTTATAGGTGGGACCAAGAAAAAATATAAGAGAGAAATCGTGAAAGATCACACTTTTATCCTTTAAAGTGAAAATTTAAAATTCAGAGAATGCAAATTTGATTTATGTAAATCCATAAATTGCAGAGTTCGTTTTGTGTAAGTCCACAAATTAGATAGTTGATTTTGCATTTTAAAAAATTAAAGTTCACAATCGATTGTGTTTAAAATTTTTAAAAAAACTTTACAAATTAAAGAGTTAGATTTATAATTTTCATATAAAAAAAATATATCAAATTTTACACATTATTAAAAAATGTACTATAAATCTAATATCAAAATTAAAAAGCGATAACTTATTTCTGTAGCATTAATTTGATTTCCACATATATAACTTGATATTATTCCACCCCTAATGGTGTAAGAGTGGTCTAGTAATTTATTATCTAATCTCTTAATAAAAAAAAGTTAAGTTCAAGTCTTATATTAAACATAGAAAGTAATTTGTACCTATTCCATCGAATTACACACAATAACGATAGAGACAGGTTGAGTATAGGATAATTAAATTTCACTTGTAAATATACATGAATTTAAATCCTAAAAAATTCTATAAAGATGAACTATATAATTAACCACTTTAGAAATACTACAAATAAAATTAACTTCTTAAATTTAGTATTTTTATCTAAAATATATATGAGTTATTAAATTAATCATCATAGATTTATATATAATTAATTAATAATAAATTTATAATTTATTTTTTAATAATAAGAACAATAATAGAAAGCAAGGGGCTATGTTAAGCAAAGTAAGAAGGAAAGTACGCAAAGGCATAGCATGGTAAGAGGAATATGGGAACCCACTAGGCACAGTAGTCATTGGTCAATGTACAGACAAATTATTTGACTGCACTGCACTGCTCTGCCTCGTTTATGCAAAACTACTACTATTTATTCATTATTAACATGCCTGGGTCCCACTCACATCCCTTAACTATCAACTCCAATTTTCTTTTTTCTTATAATCTTAAAAAATAATATTATAAATAACCAGTTTTATCAATTATATAATTAAATATATTAAAGAAATTAATTTTCCTTTTAATTTTCTTAAAACAATATTCTGAAAACACCTTTTAGCAAAATCCTAATCATATATCTACTAAACTATATGATACATTTCATTAGCCTAGCTTTTTAGGTAGGTCTAACCGTCTAAGATTCAGTATTATTTAAAATTAATATAAAAAAATTGGATTGTGGGCCAAGCTTCAGCATTGCCTTTTTCGTGATCAGTATTTATATATCATTCACCAATGGGAAGACAAAAGTTAGTTCGCAAAATATTTATTTCAATTTATTATTTTGTTTTTACCAATTTTTAATAAGTTTCTTTATATTTTTAAAATAATCGTACAAATTATAATAAACTTAATTAGACTGTAAGCTAAGCAATTATTTATGTACAAATTTATATAAAATAATAATAAAAAATATTAAATAATTTAATATATTTAACTATAATACAATCTCAATTGAAAAATATTGTCAGTATTATTTGTCTGTTTCGTTTAGTAGTACTACACATACAAGTTATTAGGGTTTATAAGTCATATAAGTTGGACCAAACTACAATTGCTACTCAACGATTTTCATAGCGTGCTTCACGTTCTTCCTCCTCTTCCTCTTCCTTCTTTTTTTCTTTCTTCTTTGTATTTCTCTTCCTTTTTCTTCGTGTGTTTCATCTCCATTATTTTTTATTATTGTTGTTATTGCTGCATTTTTTTCCTTTTTCTCTTTCTATTAATTTTGCAACATTATGTATTTTTTTTTGTTAGATTTTTTCTCCCAAGAAGAATTATAAGAAAACGAAATAAAAAGACGAGGAAGAAGAAGCAGTAGAAGATGAGGAAGAAGAAGAAGATTTTTGAATTATGCAGAACTTATCAAAATAAAAATACACCCAAAATTCTTAAAAATACACCCAAATATCTTCGTGCTACACCCAAATTTGCTGCAAATACAGAAAAATATTTTCTCAAATGCTGTATTTTTCTTTTTCTTTTTTATTTTTTTCTTTCTTTTAGTTAAAAGAATGTAAGTTCATTCTCTTCCAAGTAATTTTGCAGCATTATGTGTTTTTTCTTCTTCTTTGTTTGATTTTTTTGTTTTTATTCTTGTTAAAAGAGTAAAACAAAAAGGAAAAGATGAATAAGAAAAAAAGAAAAAGCAGTGGAAGATAAGAAAGAGAAAGAGGAAAAGTTTTGAATTATGCGGAACTTATCAGAATAAAAATACACACAGAAATTCTTAAAATACATCCAAATATATTCGTGTTACACCCAAATTTACTGTAAATACAGAAAAATATTTTTTTAATGCAGAGCTTTTACATTATATTCAATTCAAACCATAAACGATGAAATATTATTCACCTACAGAATCATAAACTACTAACGAAAAAATTAACTATAAGAAATTCCAATGAAAAAAGAAGGAGGAAGAGGAGGAGGAGGAAGTGGTGGTGTTGATGACGACGATAACGAAAGAGAAGAACGTGCAGCAAGAAGAAGAAGAAGAATGTGCAGTGAAGAACATGCGGTAACAGCTCGAAGCGCGTGAATATAAATGACTTGTAAAGACTTATATGGAAAAACACTTGTATATGGAGAATTATTCATATAAATTGAATAAATTAAATTTGATTTACACTAAATACATATAAATCGAATCTAAATATATGTACTACTAGTACACTAAATACAAGTAAATCGAATCTAA
This sequence comes from Arachis duranensis, assembly GCF_000817695.3. NCBI lineage: Eukaryota > Viridiplantae > Streptophyta > Magnoliopsida > Fabales > Fabaceae > Arachis > Arachis duranensis. The sequence goes on from NC_029774.3 coordinate 131,200,486, forward strand.
TTAATTCAAATGACTACTTGTGTAATATATATATATCGAACCTAGTTAATTTAATTTACTATTTGTACATGACATTTGTTATTTTTAAGTTAATGATATTAATTTTAAAATATAAATGTCAATAAAAAAATACTTTCATTTAGTTTCAAATAAAATATAAAAAAATCAAAATGAATAAGAATATAAATTCAAATTTTATTTTAGTTCAAATTCCAAAAAAAATCTACATTTATACAAACTTATAAATTCAAAAGAAACAATAAACGATTTCTAAAAATTATTAAAAATTATTCATGGACTCATTAACATCTAAAAAATTATTATCGGCACTTTTGATGATAAAAAAAATAAAATAAATGAACTCAATACAATAAGGTAGAGTAAGAAGTACAAAGCAACCAAAAACAAAAAAAACAAGTACAAAGAAACTAAAAAGTAAAAATTAAAATAACTGAATTCATAGGTATTTTCGACATTACTATCAATAACCATTGGGATCAACTCTAAACATTTTTTGTAGTTCACAAGCGACTGATCAATAACAATCATAACATGTACTTTAGTGTAAATCGAATTTAAAAACAAGACAGACATATAATATAATTCAGTTTATGACATCTTTTCAATCTATTTATCCATGTAATTTATTCCAAATTCAAGGCACATTTTTCCGTTACAGAAAGAAATTAAACAAAAACTAATATTTTAATCAAACAATAGTTAGAAAAGAGAAAAAAATTAATTGAGTAATTATACTTCGAGAGCTATTGAGACTGAAGCTCAACCAAGTTCTGATTCAACCAAGGAGCATTATGTCACGGTCTTGGACACACTCCAACGTTACTGTGTTGATATTCAAACTTACTCAACCTCTTGAGCTAAAACCAAGTCAGCCTAACCCTCAATATTTAGTAAAAAAATTGAAAACACAAGAGAACACAATAGAAGAAAAGTTTCAGTGAAAATAACACTTTATTACTCAATTGTTTGTTACAAATGACTTACACTCAAACTCTAACTCTCACATCCTGTTTATAGTCATCCACCTCCTTAATGGATTGTTAGGATTAAATCTAATCAACGGTCCAGATTAATCATCCAGAATATTCATTACAAATATCTATCCTACTACAACTTTCTAAATACTTCTAGATTATTCCATACTACTCTTCATACTTCTATATACATCAAGACTCTTCTAGAATACTCTATGACCTTCTAGAGTCTTTTAGAACTTTTTAAGGCATTTCGAAACCTTCTAGGATATTCTAGAATATTCTGGAACCATCTAGAACATTCTCAAACACTCCAGAAAACTATACAAATACCGTTAAATCTAACCTTCTAAAATTTACCATGACATTCTCTCCCACATAATATGCAGACATTCTTGTCGCGTTCTGTTCATGATAGTACTCTAGGTGTTCTCGGAATTGCCACAAGTATTCATGAGCTTCCCAGCTAGTTTCGGTTATCGGAAGTCCTTTCCACTTTATCAAGTATTGGATAGTTGGTGATACTCTTCTTCGTCGCACGACGCGATTAGTTAAGATCTCTTTGATTTCTTTATCAAAGGATCTAATCACCACAGGCGGAGCATGACTCGAGTCACCTCTACTCGGTTCATATTGGTCTTCATGATATGGTTTAAGCATACTCACATGAAAGACCGGGTGAATCTTCATTGAGGGAGGGAGTTATACTTTGTACCCCCAACACGTCCAATGATCTCAAATGGCCCTTCGTATTGATGGATTAAGACCTTATGAACCTTGCGAAAGGTTTTGAATTGTTGTGAAATAAGTTTAATCATTATATTGTCTCCCACTTGATAGCTTGCATGCCTCCTCTTCTTATCTGCTCATTTCTTCATCCTCTTTGCAGTTTTGTCGAGGTAAGAACGAGTGACATTTGTTTGTTCTTCCCATGACTTAATCATATGATAAGCTCCAAGGCTCTTCCTTGAGTAAGAGGAAAAAAGAGAGTGTAGTGTAAGCGGCTGTTATCCAGTCACAATCTTGAATGGACTCTTCCCTGTGGACTCACTCTTTTGTAAATTATATGAAGGCTGAGCATAGTCTAGGAGTTTTGTCCAATTATTCTTATTAGCACTTACAAAATGCCTCAAGTAACACTCGAGTAAGGCATTCACTCTCTCAGTCTGCCCATCGATTTAAGGATGGAAGCTTGTTGAAAAATGAAGCTCCGACCCAAGGAGTTTGAACAGTTCTGTCCATAGTCGTCCTGTAAAGCGTGGATCTCGATCACTAATGATACTCTTAGGCAATCCCAGTACTTCACCACATTCTTGAAGAATAGTCATGCTGCTTTCTCTGCATTGCAGTTAGTAGGAGCAGGTATAAAGGTAGCATATTTCGAAAATCGATCCACTACCACAAGAATAGATTCAAACCCCTCGGACTTTGGTAAGGCAGAGATGAAATCTAAAGACACACATTCTCACGGTCGCTCTGGCGGCGACAGAGGTTCCAACAATCCACTTAGTGTATTGCTTTCAATCTTATCTTGTTGGCACACAATAGAAGTCTTCAGATAACTCTTTACTCCATCCCTCATTTGAGGCCAATAATAAGAAGATTTAATAAGTGCCAAAGTCCTTCGTTGGCCTTGATAACCAGCCCATTTGGTGTCGTGGCATTCCTTCACTTTGTGATATCCTGACCTCAAATCCAGCTTGTTAAATGCTCGATAGTTGATTTATAGTCTCCACGAATCATCATGCTTCTTTTGGAACAAGACTGGTGCGCCATAAGGTGCCTTCGATGAACGGATGAATCTAGTATCTAACAAATCCTTTAGTTGCTTCTTCAACTCTTCAAGTTCTGGCGGTGCCATCCTATAAGGTGCTGAGGCAGGCGGATTTACTTCTGATTCCAATTCAATTTTGTGGTCCATCTTCCTCCTAGGTGGTAGTTATTTTGGCAACTCGGGAGGTATCACATCCTTATTTTTTTCAAGGACTTCCTTGATTTTGGGAGGAATATCTTCTCTATCATATGTTAATTCCTTTTGTAATAAAGCCAAATATGTAATCTCTCTCTTCTTGAACCCTTTTTTGAGTTGCATAGCAAAAAGCATCGGTAGTCCTTAAGCTTTAGACACTGTAGGGACTATGCGTGAAGAACCTTTTTTCATGACGCATACTATGTCATAGTATGGCATAGGTATTATATTTGCCTTTCTTTGCAAATCGAGCCCGGTGACCATTTTAAAATCGTCCATGGGTGCTACTGAGAAATTCACAAGGCCCTTCCAAGAACCAAGAGTCATCTCAACCCATTTTGCTACTCCTTTAAGGGGTTCACACCCTTGGTATTCACGGGTTTAAACTAGCCATTCTTTTCTGTGATCTTCAACCCAAGCCTCTTTGCTTCATCAGACGTGATGAAGTTGTGTGTAACACCAGTGTTGATCATAGCCATGACGGATTTTTCATTGATAAAGGCTTTGACATACATCAAGCATTTTATTTCTGTAGTGCTTGCCTCTTTGCCCTTCACAGAATTCATGAGTTGAATAGATTCAACACACTCAATTACTTGAGATTGAGCCTCTCATTCCTCGGTGATAGATGTCAGAGTCCCTAGTTTAGAACAATCCTTCATTTGGTGTGGTCCCTTGCACAAGAAGCATCCTCCTTTATGTACAAAAGTCTTCTTCTTTTTTTCGTACTCTTTTTTTGAAGAGTATTTTTCTTCTTTCTTGGTTGAGAAACTCTTTCTCTTGTCTCCCCCACCTTTAGTAGAACTATGTTTAGAGGAAAACTTGGGTTTAGAGTCTCCCCTATGATACTCAGTGAGTGATTCGGCCACCACGATGACCTCATTGACATCCTTAACATTCCTTCTTTGTGTTCTTGCTTTTCCCAAAGTTGAAATCCATCAATAAAGAATAATAATGCATCCTCTGATGCTAAGTTGGGGATTGGAAGCGTAAGAGTAGTGAACTCCCTTATGTAGTCGCTAATCATACTCTGGTGCTTCAATTTCCTCAACTTCTTCCTTGCTTCATAAATCACATTCTCAGGGAAGAATTATCTTTTCAACTCCCTTTTGAAATCTTTCCATGTGGCTATGTTGCAAGTACCTTTTTCCATATCTGCACACTTTTTTCTCCACCACAAAGTAGAATTATCAGAAAGGTGGAGAGCTGTAGTGCGTACCTTTATTGCTTCTTCGACCACCTCTTGGCCTTCAAAGTACCTCTCCATTTGCCATAGGAAGTTTTCCACCTGTCGAGCATCCCTCATGCCCTTAAACTCCTTTGAATTTGGGAGACCAGTCTTTGTCGTCTCCTTTATAATGGTTGGTCGAGATTTTACCTCCTCAAACTTTCTCAAATAGCCTCAAGGAATTCTCAAGCTTCTCTTTGATTTGGAGCATGATTTCTTTGAAAGCATCTAGTTCTCCTAACACGTGAGTCTCGAGGGTCTCCTTGTCATGTTCTATCCTTTGGAAGCACTTATCCATAGATGATAGAACATTCTCCAACATAGAAACTCTCTCTTCTAAGAAGTTAGAGTCCTTACCTCTAGGATCACTTGAAGAATGAGCCTTCTTGCCTCCCTATTGAGAAGGAATAGCATTCCTTCCCCTTTGAGACTTAACATGCTCCATGGTTACATTAGAAGTCTTATCCACAAACCACTTGTGCTCCCTCTCGAACTTTGCTCTAATACCAAATTATCACGACTTTGGACACACTTTAACGTTGCCGTGCTGGCACTTGGACTTACCTATTCTCTTGAGTTAAGACCAAGTCAGTCTAACCCTTAATATTTAGTAAGAAAGTTAAAAAACAAGAGAATACAAGAGAATGAAAGTTTTGGTGGAAATAACTCTTTATTACTCAAGTGTTTGTTACAAATGACTCACACACTCAAACTCTAACTCTCACCTCCTATTTATAGCTATCTACCTCCTTAATGGATGGTTAGAATTAAATCTAATCAACGGTCCAGATTAATCATCTAGAACTTTCATTACAAATATCTATCCTACCACAACTTTCTAAATACTTTTAGATTATTTCATACTACTCTTCATACTTTTATATACATCAAGACTCTTCTAGAATACTTTATGACCTTCGACAGTCTTCTAGAACTTTCTACGGTATTCCGAGACCTTCTAGGACATTCTAGAACATTTTAGAACCATCTAAAATATTCTCAAACACTACAAAAAACTATACAAATATTGTTAAATCTAACCTTCTAAAATTTATTGTAACAATTAGCTTGTAAAGGAGAAAAAAAAACTAACAACGTTCGATTTCATAGTAGATATGAAGTGTCTATTGTGTAATGAAATTTTGATTTTCAAAATTTCAGTATTCAACTATTTTTCCTCTGTTTTTTAAAAATATATAAAAAATTAATTATTAAATTATTTATTTTTATAAAATATATATTAAAATATAAAATATATATTAAAAATAAACTAATTAATATGTGGGATAGTTTAGAGTGTTAATAATTTTTTATAATCTAAAATTATTTTAGAAATATAAAAAAAATTATTAAAAATGAATAAATACAATACAATAATAATATACCGACTTGTATTACACGCATATAAAAGTTGATGATGATGGAAGAGATCAATCAGGAAATCTTGAGAAAGCTTTTATTTTATTTATTTATATTTCTTTATCTTCTTTTTATTTATAATTTCGTAACTATAATACCTACCTAAGAATTTTTATTGTTAAACATGTATTAATCAAATTAATGTTGACTTGGTTGAATTGAAAGATGTGACTAATAATTGATAGCATGGCTGTAACAAACTGACAATAATCAGGACAAGGAAACTGAGCATCCATCCTTGTCTATTTCCCCGACGTCAAAGGTAATTCAATATTAATTAACATTTTTTCAATAGATATATTTCATATTTATGAAGATTTTTTTTTGAAAAAAAAAAAAGAAAATATCTTAGATCACTTAATAGCAAATCTAAAAATAAATTATAAATATAACAACCGAGCACTTCTCATTTTTTTTCAAAGGAAAACATTATGTAAAAAAATTTTAGTTATAAAATCGTTCAATCATATGTTGTTCTAAATTGTAAAAAATTTATTCAATACCAAGTAAAAATGTATTATAAAAAAAGATTTATATTTCTATAAATAAATTTGATTATTAATTTATTACAATACAAATTTAATTATTCTATTATAAAAATTTAATTATTTTAATGAATAATTATTTAATTAAAAAATATGTACAATATATATAAATATATACATAAAAAAAAGTTTACTTGATTTTTTGTATAATAATTGATCGAAGAAAGCCACTCGGATAAAGACGCTTAAAACGTCTTTTTTTAAAGACATTTTTTAATCATTAAAATTCAACATATATAATCGATTAAATTGTATTATTTTTGTCGATTTGGCCAAAAAACTGATAAACCAAACTTTGAACCGATATAAATTAATATTTTTTTATAAAAAATGACTGTAATATTCTTATTATAAAAAATTATTAATCGATTACATATATTAAATTTTAATTACTAAAAAATATCTTTAAAAAAACTTCTTTCTTCAAAAGCTCCCTCCAACAACCATTTTGAGCATTTCCGGTGAAGCAACAGCATTGCAAACAATTTATGACCGAATTACTACTTCACGTTATCATTAATCAACACTATTAGTTCCATGCAATTAAAAAAAAAAAAGTTTTTAAATTTGACTTGTTTATCTGGTTCTATTTATAAGTTACAAGATTAAGTTAACCCACTAGACCACCTATGTCATGTATTATGCATGTTAAAAGAACATTTATATATTCTACTAAACCTTTAATTTCTATAGTTTAGACCCAAATATTCATTTATCCTATCTCAAATATTTAGACAGCATGAAATCAAAGAGAAGCAACCTAAATTCATGAAAAGAAACTAGTCAACTTATTTCAACATGATTGCCACCCAAAAAAACAAAAAAGTCTGAGTGAGTGACTTGCTTTAAAATTGCATCATAGGTTATACCTTGATAAGATAGAGTAAGCAATGTTGGGGCTATACATAGAAAATCTGACCCACATTTAAGAGACTTTCATGGGGAACATTGAAGATCACACTATTTTCCCTGCATATCTTCCTAAGGAATGCATATATATAATCAACTGCTATTTTCTTGTAGAACCTTGAATCTCTCCTTGCCCTCACCACAGTGTTCCCTAGTATGTGAACCACCCCGGCATCCCTGTTGTTATTCAAGAACTCGAGTTCGTCGACCTCGGTCTGGCTGCTTGTTTGACCGGAGGATTTCACATGCGGTGGAGATTTAGCCGGTTCTATTGAATCTAGTGAGGAAACTGATATATCCATATTGGATGATGCAGTTCTTGTGTTTCCATTGTTACTCAACATGCCATCCATGGACTGCACTGTTTTCTGTCCACATAAGCTGTATTCGTCCGAATCCGAACACCCTTCCATCATAGATTCGAGCCGAACAAACATGAAAAGGTTATCAAAGAGCTTTTTCTCAAAACTCTCATCTTTCTTATGCAGGTCTTTGTATCCATATCGTGCCACACATCGAAACATGTGGAAATTCTTAGGTCCAATCCTCTTGACAAGGAATCTCTCTTCTTCTGGGACTGTGTAGACAGGAAGATACTTGACGCATACGAAAACTACAACTGAATGGATTGCTGGGAGGTTGGTGATGAAATGAGAAAAGATGTGGGGTACTCCACTTGCAAGCTCTGTGTAGACTAGTCCAATTCCCGGGACTCGAACCAGCCCCAAACTGGGGCCAAGGCCTAGAATCCATGCCATTGAGACCTTACTATGCATTTCAAACTCATAGCGCTTCACCGTGCCATAGTGCCAAACATACATGATAACAAGAAATGCTCCAGCAATTACCAAGGGAACCCATCCACCTTGATCAATTTTGAACAGTACAGAGGAAAAATATGTGCATTCGACGATTAACGATAAGCCGGTGAAGATGAGAACAAGAATCCAATGGCAGCGCCACACTAATATCATGATCATAATCATAAGGAATGTTGTAACCAGCATGACTATCACCACTGCAGTACCTGCCATGTCAATGATAATTTTACAATTAAAAGAAGGATGAGCTGAAAAAATCTATTAAGACAAAAAAAAAACTAGTTTACTCATGTTCAGCTAAAATGAAAAACAAAGCATGATCGTAACTCTTGGGGGCTAGCAATTTTTAGTACTTTTGGCCATCATTTGACCAGCACAAATATTAAATTATCTTTAACAAATAAATTTTACTAATTCATGTGTGCAAACTCCGAGAAAATGTGAGTGCAAACTGTATTGATTCATGTGTGCAAGTAAATATAGATGCAAACTATATGCTTCTTGTGTGCAAAATCCCTGTAAATATGGAAGCAAATTATTACTGGTCATGTAGCATTGCTCTTTTTACATTTCATGTGACATTTTGTTAATATAATTGAGCATCAGAAATGTCTTCCAATGGCACGAAAAATACTCATAATAGTGAACTAAGGGAAAAAACTTACCATATGCATTACCAATCTGGTTTTGATTTTCAAACCCAGCAGTAACAGAAATGCAAAGAATCATAAGGATCCAATTGATGTCCGGAATATATATCTGGCCAAGGAATGTCTTTGATGTATATACAACTTTAACTCTTGGGAAACATCCATGAGCAAGAGCTTGCTTAATAATTGAAAAGGTTGCTGTTATTGTGGCCTGGCTTGCAACTATAGCCGCTGTGGTTGCAACGACAAACACTGGCCAGTATATTCTATCTGCAGAATTAAAGGATAATCGTCTTAAGAAACAAACAATTCCAAGTAATAGGAAAAAGCTACTGTGGAAATTTGACTAATATATGTACCATAGGAATATGTGTAAGTTGATTCCAGTAGGGAGAAAGGAACAAAAAGTTTGGCACCAAAAAATAGAAGAATAGACTATGTACTAAGAATTTGGAAATGAAAAAATTGTGAGTCAGTACATAGAGATTTATAATTTGGAAGACAAATCATCTTTCAATTTAACATGATTATGCCAGTATAACAAACGAACCTGGAATAGAACGATAGAAAACATCTTGCGAATGATCCAAGTTATTCATAAGGTAAGCAGCTTGACCGGAATAGGCTAAAAGAAGGCAAGGAAACACAATTAATGTAAATGCAAGCTGTACAGCTGAGACTGGAAAATGAGCTAAGTCGGCAAAAAGAGCCTCCGTCCCTGAGAAAAAAATCATCACAAATTGTCAAGTCCAAGAGCAACTATTAATAGAATAAGGAAATAAGAGTTTAAATTACCTGTTATACTGAGCATGATACCACCCAGGGAAGTCCAGCCTTCCTGTCCTCCTCTTTTGAAATAGCGATATATATACACCGGCGAGAATGCTTTTAGAACACTGCTTCCATGTTTCCAGATGTTAAATATACCTATGCCTCCAATTAGGAGAAACCAAAGGAGGACAATTGGAGCAAAGAGCCAACTAACTCTATCTGTACCATAATGTTGCATGCTGAAAAACCCGACCAATATTACGACAGCAACCAGGACAACCACACCTGTAACCCAGGCAGAAAAAATGTCTTCAACACTGATGAACTAAAGATTTGAAAACTATAAGCACTTATACATAAGTGGTAGGTGGAGAACCATACCATTACTCATATGTGGCTTATTTACCTTGATGCCACCAGCTGCTGACAAAACTGCAACAGAAGATATGGCAATGAATCTCTCAAAATATATTGGAAATGTATTAAGAATAAGATTATAAGGGGGAAAACCAGAGAGAAACAAATGTGTGTTGGGGGGAATAGTTGCAGAAAAGTAGATTGATCTTGACAACCTTCGTCACTACAATACATATAAAAGAAAAACTTAGAAAAGAATAGAATTCAACACAAATTCCTAGTGTGTTGGTTTTTTTGTTTGGGTGGGGGTTCTTATAAGGCATTGGCCTTTCTCATTGCCCTTGTATCAGAAGCTTCCACCATGTTTTGGATGCAACTGAGTGGCGCGAGCGTTGATATCAGCATTGTAATACTCACCCAAGACTAGTCAAGGGGCTAGTGCACAATGAGCCCGACGAGGCTGGTGGAAGAGGGTAGAATGTTAGGATCCAATTGTAAGATATACCATCGCATACAAGATTTCTTCCATTTCTTTTATTTCCAATTCAAGTCAGCCTATGTTAAAATAAATGAGAGTTTACATAACTAGTCCCAAACTCGGATAAAAGGGGAAAGTTGTCTCATGCCATTGAAAGTTAAAATAGAACTTTGTCAAATCTTTATGACATGGATCAATAGACAACCTCACCTAGTGGGACAAATCTTGCTGTTGCCATCATCTTTTATTTCCAAATCATTTCATCAACCTTAGTATAACGAAAGAAGTTCATTGATCATTGAACAAACCAGAAAACACTCATTAAAAATCATGCTTAAGATTGGAACGACATCCTGCCAAATGCCCAGCCCACCACTTACTCAAATAGTAATATCAATAGGCTGGTTTATCGGTTGTAGCATATTTTTAAGAGAAAACACCATGGCCTTACAAGTTTCAGTTGAATTGCATTCACATGACAACCAATCTAAGTCTTCTCAAGATCCTTACATAAAACTACACGATGTGAGAAACAAATAAAATATGAATATGGCATGGTTTTCTTCTCCATCATGATGAATGGCACAGGGTATTGTGTGCACCCCACCAAATTATATGGGAGAAATATCAGAAACTGGACCAGGTACATGCTTTAACAGAGATAATCTAGAGAAGAAAATAAGTCATACCGGATATAGCTGGGGTCAGAATCCCATCTCCAATCACCATGCAGGTGCCAACAAGGACAAGAATAAGAATGGCACTCCTCCTAGTTGCCTGTTCCTCTAACCATCTCTTAGTTTTTGCAGCAAATGACTTTTCATGGAAGGTTGACCGACTATACGTTGTAAGCTCTTCATCGGTGCGATGCTGGTTTGGAATGGTTTTAATCTTGGCATGCCGGCAAAGCAAGGAATAAAGCGCAAATGTTCCCCCTGCTCCACAAATGTTAGTTTGGAAAAAACTTCATTGCAGCTCAGCAGTCTAAATCTGGCATACTTACAAATCCTATGTAAAACTAGTGCATTTTACTTACAATTATGAAAGAATCCAATTAGTTAATCTATCAACACTTATTCATGAGATGTCTGACCTTATCCATTCAATAAAAACATACATAGAAAAGACTATACAATAATAAAAAACATGCCTTTCCACTAAGTGGTGTTAATTACATAAATCAAACTTTAGTATTGCATTGGAAACTAACACATACCATTCAATCCTAAATATTTTCTTGATGGTTTCACCCATTGTTTTTCTTAATCTCCATCTACCTCTATGTATTACTATTGAGGTTGTGGACTATTGAAACTAATTTTTCTCTCTCCTCCCTTAACAAGAAACCCTTTCATGACTGATTAGCCTAGCATTTCTTGCCAATTGGCAAATTGATTTTTATGCCACTAGAACTACTCTATAATCTAATATGATAAAGTACGGTACGGAAGACAAAGGCACAAAGCACCTATCCCTATTTATAACAATGTGAAAACCTTAAACCTTAGTCTATCATCTTTTCTACGATAGTTGCTATCCCAACTTTCTCACTTACATTCATTTCTAATCTATATTGTCTAGTAAATCCACTCATTTAACGTAAATTCTAGATGAATTTTGTTGAAAGATCATTAAAGATTAAGAAAGGGAGGGTCCGCTATCAATCTTTGAAGTTATAATACAGTACTATTTATTTTCTTTATGCAATTTTAAAGCCAAAAATTAACGAAAGAAACTATACCTTGGCCATTGTCATTTGCTCTTAATACAACAAAAACATATTTGAGGAGCGGCACCAAAGTAAGAGAGTAGATAATCAAGGAAAGAGCTCCGATTACATCTTCTGGATCTTTCACTCCATGAGGAAATGTGTTGTAGAAAACATACAAGGGCGAAGTGCCCAAATCTCCATATACCACACCAAGACTCTGGAATGCAAGCCGAAGAAGCAGCACTGCAGAAAATTTCTGAACAAATGAAAACTTCATCAAAAACAGAATTATACACATACACCAAATTCCATTAGCTAAGATAGTAACCTATAATTGTATTTGTATAGTGAACGATGAATATCCTGTCAGACTCAGACACTTCAAATAACTTCAAGTAGACATAACCATCTAGATCTCTCAACCAAATTAAAAGATAACAAGCATTCATTTTAATTCCAAAACTACAAATAGTCTCATTATTAAGTCTGGCCACTATAAACAACTTTCCGAGATAAGTACATTAATTGAACAATTTAATGTTGATTGTTGAAATCATTGTTACAAATATTCATTCCTATAAGAAGAAAAAATGACAAAAGATAGGTTAGGTTTAATATATCGAATTTCCTCAACCCAATAAAAAGAAGGAAAGTAATCTAGCAACAAGAGAAATAGAAAGAATGTGAAAACAATTTGCAATGCTGCATCATACTTTTTCTCTGTACATGTTCTTGAGCCTTCCTGCCTCTTCATCCATAGGCTGGTCAAGCTTCTGATCCAAATCCCACATACTACCTTTGTTATCTCCATCTTCATCACTCTCTACCCTCGAAGCCATTTCAGCACAGTTCAATGATTTCACACTAATAACACCTATGCAATCTTGGGTCCCTCTTCCTCAGTAAACACTGGAATTTCCAACAACTTGGCATTCAAATTCGAGCACACTTGGTATTCATGCCCATTCCAACAACGGATCCAAACCAACCTATAGAATCTGGAAAACAAAGCAACACTGCAGATTTTAACAACTGGTTCACGGAAAAAACAATGACAACCCAATTTCAATAATCAACATACATAAAATTATTCGAATCCTTATACTGATCCAGCAATAAAATGAACTACCTACAAAAAAAAAAGCTCAGCACAACCAGAACAAAAATGTTGGAGCTTTTTGCCAGAGATTATGCATGGATAAGCATAACAGAACTTAAATCAAGACGCAATAAAACTAGCATCAACTACCAAAGACCCACCACCAAAAAACAAAAACTTAGAATTGAAATTCTTTCTTCTTTTTTGAAAAAAAAAAATGCAAATTTGATAAAAGTAAGCATACCCCACTTAATGGAAAAGCCTTATTTGTAGCTGCAAGCAGCACCAAGCCTCACCGGTAGTTGCACAATCAGCTACTTCTCACTGGGAATGGCCAAACATTCAGCTAAGAAAAAGGTTAACTTTTTCTTCTTCTTCTTTGTTATATCTCAGTGGCACAGGATCAAGAACAAAAACCCATCAAGCTTCACATGTGCAAAGCATAAAAAGACGAGAGGAAGAGGAACAAGTCAAGTTTTTTTGGTTTCCTTTTATGGAGGAATTGAAGGAGTGTAAAGAAGAGGTTTTGTTGTTACTTCTTCTTCTTCTTCTCGTTTTTAGAACGGTTACAGTACAGAGCAACCTCTTGGCTCTTGCCTCTTGCAAGGAACCAGACAAATAATCTCTGGAGAGAGAAAGAGAAAGAAACAGAGAAGCTATTCATAATCTAGAGAGAGAGAGACTCTGTATTTGTATGGTGGAGCTCGTGGAAGAGAGAGATTGAGCTATGCAGGTGGGGACCACTCTGTAATTTCTAACTCTTTTTTTTTTTCAAAATAGAAAAATTTTTCACCATCTTCTCTTGCCTAATCAGGATATCTAATCAATTCATCTAGCATTTACAGTTTACCCATATGTGGAACGTGGAATCTGCCATTAAAATTTAGATTCGGAAATTATTAAATCTCTTTCTTATTTTTTGTAATATTATTCCATAAATATTTTTTTTCATTTTACATAGTTCTGTAAAAGATAATATTATTATTAAAATAGGAGAGATAATTTTTAGTCACTTTAGAATTTTGTTAATGCTTTTTAAGTATATTTGTTAAATTTACTAAAAAAGAAATAAAAAAAGTAAATTTTACATTTATTATATGTATTATTAGAAGTTAGAATTTTAATATTTTAGTGCAAGAATTCTAATTTTATAATGTTAAAGAGTATCTTTAAAGAGTATCTAACATAATGCATTTGATGATATTTTTTTTTACGGTCAACAAAAATTAATTTTATTAATGAAAGCATGTTTATAAATTTTAATTTTTTGGCTATGAATGTGAATATTTATATCTTTTTTTCATATTTTTTTTCTTTTTTTTCTTTATGTTTTTTTTGTCATTTTTTATTGTTATGTTTTTTTTTTCTTTTTTTGATAATTTTGTAGCATTATGTATTTTTTTATTTTTATTCTTGTTAAGAGGATAAAATAAGAAGAATAATAAGAATGTAAAACAAAAAAGAAAAGATAAACAAAAACATAAAAAGATGATAATGATAATAATAAGAAGGAAGAATTGAGTTATGCAAAATTTATTAGAAAATAATTTTAAAAATTTTTAATTGTGATACTCTTAATTTTGGTACCAAAATTTTTAAATTCTGACACGAGTTCTTGTTAAGATGGTAAAGTAAGTATTTGTATTGCAATTAAGTTCTTGTAAAAAAGGTGAAACAAAAATGATGAAAATGTGAAATGATGATGATAATAATGATGACGAAGAGTTGTTTTGAATTATGCATAATTTATTTAGTGGTATATTTTTTTTTCCTTCTTATTATTAAATATTCTTCTTTCTTTCTTATTTTTATTGTTCTTACTTTTTTTTATAAGTATTACTTTTTATATTAGACTTAAAATAGTTTGTACTACACTATATGGTAATTTTATTTAGTTAAACGAATGTAAATTTATACTTATTAGAATAAATTTTTGTCAAAAATAAAAATAGTAATAAATTTATTTAAATTAATACCAAAATGTCTCCGCTCTAATATAAAATTTTTCAACTATATTTTTAGTTTGGCTAGTTATTTTGTTTGTTTGTAGAGTTTTTTTTCTTTAATTGCTTAATTCACGTATATAGTAGATGTTATTAATTTCTATTTTGAGATCAATAATGGGGTATAGTGATATTTTTAAATGTATTTTTTTGGCATTTTTATCTTTTTTTTCAAAAATGGAAATATTTAGAAAGTTTCTCGCTTACCAAAAAACAGTAAATTATTTCATATATAAATTATATTGGGAACAAGACAAAGAAGGATTAATTATTTATGTTTTATTTATGGGAAAACTCCTATTTTAAATGATATTTTATGAAAACAAATTATAGTAGCAGTTTGAATAAAAATTTAAAAACAATTGAAATGGCAAATGTTGTTATTTGCTTATTTGCTATGCCAGGACAATGGAATGAAAACATCAAAAATTTATTTTATATTTTGGGAGCATCCTAATATTCTATTACTCATGGTTTTCATTTTGGTTCAATATTCAATATTCTCATCCGATTTTATTATATTTTTTAAATTGGTGATGCTCATCAACCATTAAAATTTAAAAATAATAATAATAATAATGGATAAACTTGAATGTCATTTTCAATTGAAAACATAAATAAATAGATAAATAAATAAATTTGAAATGTTTTCAAATTGAATTCTGCATCGACACTGTCATTTAATTTATTTAAACAGTAACCAAAACAATAATGGAATTATGATGGTCTCTGTTTAATTGTTGTTCTACGTAATGTATTTCATTTCATTCATAAAATAAAAGAAGTACGAATATTTAAATGCATAATAATTCTCTTTGCTTTGGTTTTTGGTGATGTTAGTAAAGTTATATATTCTTGCGGTATGTTTGTGTATTATTCTATATTTAAAACAAATTAAACTCACATAGCAAAGCTAATTTCAGGTAATTACTCTTAAAAAAAATCTAAGTGATTATTTAGTTGAGCTGCTTTTTTTTTTTTTCACTATAGCACCTTTAATATTCGGTTTTAATTTTATTTTATTTTAAATATCACAAAATATCAAATAAATATTTATGGAATCATAGATATATATTATGAAAATTAATTTGATATTCAGCATGAAATTTGTTACTTCATCATTTAGTCTTATTTCAATTTATTAATAACATTATAATGTTTATTTAATGGATGGATATATAAATTACTGTATTGTATTGGACTTTTTTTAAAATGATACTGTATTTTTTATTAATATTAGTATTATTTTAAATATTATATCCAACACAAATTTTAATTTTAAATCAGTTTAGTTACGATAAAAATAAAAAATATTCCTTTCGAGTTGCTCTAATTATTTTCCGAATGTCATGGGTAGTTAGTGTCTAGAATCAATAATGTAAAAAAATAATTAATAAGAGATGCTACGCATCACAACTGTCACTATCGTAGTATGATAAAGCCCAAGCTATGTTAGATCAAAATATTTTTCTACCTGTTTTATTGCTGGTTAGTATTCAAAATTTCAAATAGATACTGAAAATGACAATTCTTAAAAGATTTGCTAACAAATTTGTTAAGTGTATTTTTTTATAAATAATAATTATCTTTTTAAAAAAGGACAAATAGGTTTTTAATTTTTTTATTTACGGACATTTAAGTCCTTAATTGATATTTTTAAAATCTAAATCTATCGATTCCTTATATTCACTTGAGTTTGTCAGACCCAACAAAAAAATCAAACATAACTTCCATTGTACTAACATGGTTGATACGGATGCATACGTAAAAGTGTTTTTAAAATGGGACAAATTAAAACTAGAGATGGATGTGTCCAAATTTAAAAAAAAAGGTTAAAAATTTAAATATATTTTTAAATTTTTAAGAATTTAAATGTTCATAGACCAAAAAATCAAAGATCAATTTGTCATTCTCTCATCTTTTTAATATTCTTAACAGATATCTTGACGTATTGTTAGTAAAATTCTTGTTGTAAATTAAAAAAAAAAATTTGTATTTTCTACCATCTTTCAACGATGACTTGAGTTTGCAAAAGGAGTAAACTAGATTAAAATAGTCACATGCATTCTAGCAATTCATAAGACGTGTGTATAAAAAGGATTTAACTAAAAAACGTTTTAATGATATTGGTTAAGAGAATAAAAGTGAAAAAAATATTTTTTAATATATTTAATACATATAAAAATAAAAAAATATATATTTGATTTGTAATATTTTATATAAATTTTCTAATTATAGTATTCTTAAAAAGTGCTTTAATATGTTTCTTCTAAAAATAATAATAATAATTCGTTTACTTAAATAAAAACAATTTAACTAACAAATATCTTAAAATGCTCGTTAACGTATTAAATATAAAAAAATTATAATTATAATCTAAATATTTAAAGTTTTTAATATATTTATTATTAGGTAAAAATTAAAAAAATATAACATATAACATTAATCAATCATTATTATTTTATATCTGAGTTTTTTTACTTATCAATAATTCAATCAAGTTAATCTAAAATCAACAAAAAAAAGTTTTATTAGTGAGAGTGTGTTTACATACTCCAACTTCTCACTAATTAAAGGTTTGTCTCCTACATTTCTTTTTTTTTTGTGCATTTTTTGCTTATCTTCGATATTTTATTGCTGCTTTTATTTTCCTCTTTTTCTTCTTGCAATATTATGTGTTTTTTTATTTGATTTTTTTTATTCTTGTTAAGAGTATAAAACAAGAAAAATTATGAAAAAGAAAAATAAGAAGGAGAAGATGAATAAAAAAAAAAGAAGACAATGATGATGATAAAGAAGAAAAAGAGGAGGAGGAAGAGGAGTTTTAAATTATGCAGAATTTATCAGAAAATATCACTAAAATTTTTTAATCGTGACACATAAATTTTCCAATTTTGACACTGAAATTTTTTATCCGTGGCACAAGTTTTTGTTAAAAGGGTGAAATAAGAATTATAAGAATGTGAAACAAGGAAAAGAAGATGATAATGATGATGGTGATGATGATGATGACGACGACGAAGAGGAAGAGGAGTGAGAGTTTTAAATTGTGCAGAAAAATAACACCGAAATTTCTTAACAATAGCACTGAATTTTTAAATTGAGACTGAAATTTTGCTATAAAAATACA
>NC_029774.3:131218601-131270381 GCF_000817695.3 Arachis duranensis
TACTTTATTTTTTAAAAGTATTACTTTTCATATTAAACTTGAATGAATATATTTGTACTGTATTACAATTTTATTTAGTTTTTTTTTTTTTTTGGGTGAGGAAAAGGGGGTCAAGGACCCCAAGAAAGAAAGGAAAAAAGCCAAAACAGCAAGGGGGCAGCAGCAGCTTAAGACCCCTTTACCCTGATGGTATCAAAACAGTCACATAGGAGGGCATAACTAATACAATGGGGGGCTTGGTCAAACAGATGCAGACCAATAGGGAGATCTTGTCCCTTTTTAGCAAGAAGATCCGCCACAGGGTTAGCTTCACGCAAAGAGTGTATCCAAGTTATTTTTTGGACTCGGTTCGCCAGAATACGGATATCTTGAACCAGTGGAGCACAATGGTGGACTGGAGAACAGCCATGGTTGATAAAGTTAATGGCAGCCGCCGAGTCAGATTCCACAACAAGGTTATGATAACCGTTCGTTGTAGCAATATTAAGACCATGAATGACTGCCCACAATTCCACATGCATAATTGAGCAATTTCCCAGGTTGCAGGCGAATCCCTTTACAAATCTCCCTTCTGAATCTCTGAAGACTCCGCCACAAGCCGCATTATTGTTGTGGCTAAACCAGGAACCATCAACATTGACCTTAATGCACCCTTCCTTAGGCCGAGACCATCTTATAGGGCTGCTGCCAGAGTTTTGGGGATTCCGCAATTTTAAATTGCTTCTGATTACTCTATCAAACTCCTCCGATCTCGCTCGAATCTGGTTTGCAGCTGATGTAACAATAACTGATTCACCATTAAAAACAAGCTTGTTACGAAGATACCAAATAGTTGACATTGC
The DNA here is from genome assembly GCF_000817695.3 of Arachis duranensis. Lineage (NCBI taxonomy): Eukaryota > Viridiplantae > Streptophyta > Magnoliopsida > Fabales > Fabaceae > Arachis > Arachis duranensis. The sequence goes on from NC_029774.3 coordinate 131,219,444, forward strand.
TACACCGAACAAGCAACTCCAATTGGACTTAAGATTCTGAGACAACCACTCGTTGAGGTCGGTATTGAAGAAGTTATTAATCCCATTTGGAGGGACGAGCTTTTGCCAAATGCTTTTGGCATAGAAACAGTCCCGAAGCACATGGATGGTGGATTCTTCACGATATCGGCACCTTGGACAAGAGTCGTCATTCGTTAAATGTCTCCTCTTCCTTTCTGAGTTCGTAAGGATTGCGTTATGGGTCACCAACCACAAAAAGGTTCTGATCCGTTCCGGGCCCTGCCACCTCCAGACCAATCGGAAGTTCTGGTTTTGAGTGTGTTGATCCTCCATGATCACCTGGTATGCTGTCCTAGTACTGAAAGTTCCATCCGAGGAAGGCCCCCAGGCAATATGATCGACTTCCTTCCAGGGGGATGGATGAGAGATGGCAGTGATTCTCTTGACAATATCCTCTGGTAATATCCCTTGAAGCTTTCCCACATCCCATTGACCTGAAATATCACAGAAGTCCGTCAGCATCTCATAAGAGTTGAAACCATTTCTTACCTGACTTGGAGAGTCACTCAAACATCCTGCTCCCGGGACCCAGGGATGATCCCAGAAGCGAATTCGGGTTCCATCTCCAACTCTCCAGATGCAATTACGTTCAACATTCTCCCATGATGCACAGATACCCCTCAAAAGATTAGAATGAAAGTAGGTTCACACTTATTGGATTAAATTATTGTCAGAAACAAAAATAGTATCGAAATTTGTTTAAAGTGTTATCAAAATTTAAATACAATGATATATAATGTAGAAAGTAAATTGCATACTAAAAGAGCACATTGACTCTATAAAATGAAATAAGATAACACCGAATTGGCACCAGAAGACACAGAAAAATATTGAATCTTTCTAAAAAATATTACACATTCGATGAATTGAATGGTTATCTCATATAAAACAAAACATAAAAATTTAAAAAATAATATTAAAATGTCTTTATTCTAACATCGAAATTTCTAACTATAATATCTACAGTGATGATGACGATAACGATAACAATAATAATAATGATGGTAATTATAATAAAAAGAGCAGCAAAAAAAAATAAATAAAAAAAGAAAAAAGAATACCAAGAAGCATAGTTATAAAAACCGGACTTGACCGGCCGGTTCGATCCAAAAACCGATGAAGTCTGATCCAGTGTTTGAACCGCACAAGGAATTGAACCGGTCAAAATCGGTGCAAACCGGTGCGAACCGGTGAGGTGGTCTGACCGAACTGCTTGGGAGAAAATATTTCTAAAATGCTTGACGTAGGGTTCGAACCCCTGCCCTCAAGGAAACCAAAAGACTCCACAACCACCAGACCACTATGTTTTCTATTAAAATTAATGCAAATTATAATACATATAGATATCTTTCATCAAATAATTTACTTTTATTTAATTTATTTTAATTTTAATTATAAACTCACTCATTTTTAAATTAATTATATTTTTATTTAACAATAATTATAAACTCATTTATTTTTTATAACTATATAATATCTATTAATATTATTTTTTAATAAATATTTGTAGTATATAACAGTATAATAGATATAAACTAATTTAAAAATATTTATGATAGAGTAAAAATAATAAAATATTTATTGTTCATGTTCCATATTATTTTAAAATAACTTGATATTTTAAAATGTTAGTAAAAATATGTATTTTAAATTTTAATTTTAAACTTTTGACTATTTTTTATTTTTTATTTACATAGGACCGAGTCAATCGATTCAACCAATAATCCAACGGTTGAACCAGTGACTCAATAACCCAGTGATCTGACCGATTCAATTGTCGGTTCGGTTCTGACAACTATATCAAGAAGTGGTGATAGTTGCAGTAACAACAATGACAATAAATAAAATATAAATATAAAGAAAAGGAAAAGAAAGGGAAGAAGATGCACTAATAATAGTATATAAGTTAGAAGAAGAAAAAATAATAAAATTGTTTAAAAAAGATTAAAAAAACACACACACAATAAATAACACGTGATATTAAAACAATTATAATAATTTAATTGAATTTAGTTAAATATTAATTACATAATTTCTCGGTTAATAATCAATATTCCTTAAAAATACTTGTTAGCAAAATTCATTAAAGAATTTGAATTCTCTAAAATTTGAATTTTATTTTAGAGAATAAAATGTGATCTTTTACCATTAATTTTATAAGTGAGACAAAAAATAAATATAAAAAAATATTTAAAAATAAAAAATTACACTTTACTTTTTAAAATAAAATTTAATAATAACAAAAGTTCAATTGCACGTGCTAAACATTTTTTTTTTTGTGACTACACGTGCTAAACATTTAATGACGCAAGCGAACCATTCTCAAATGATATTAACTACAGTATTAATTGCGGCGATAAAATATACGTAGTATCTGCTCATATTTGCACCACTAACTTTATACATCAACAATCATAATTTTACGTTAGACTACACCTAGCGTATGTCGCATATTAGTGACCATTCAAAACTTAGAATTACAATAATGTATTCATCAAAACTTATATTTACTCATTTGAAAATACTATTTATACACTAAAATTAGTCACTAAAATCAGTTACCAATATATTTATGTATAAATATATATAATTTTTAATTTATTTTTAATATATATTTATATTTCAATATGTATTTTATACTATAGTTACTTTGATAGCTGATTTTAATATTCACGTAGCATCATTTTTATTTATTTGTCCTAATTTAACTGTTGACTTACAAACTTCATCCATAGAAACCAATTCACCATGACTCCACCAAGGAAACATACTTTTATCATCATTACCCTAATTTTGATGACACTGCGAAGAGATTATAGATTAGGCTAATAAAGTTCAAAACAAAAATATTTAAAAAACAATAAAAAAATTAACTCAAAATAATTTAAAATTATGTTATTTTGTACTTTTTTATTATTATTGGAATAAGTAGATAATATTAAATATAATACGTGTGTATTATACTATTATGGATATTAAATTAAAAACAAAAACTTTAAGTTATTATCTTTTTAATATCATTGATCTGAAAAATAATTATGATGTATTTTTCATAATTTGTGAATAAAATATGTCTTATACTTTTAATAAAATTATAAAATAATGAACGATTTAGCTAACATATACTCTAAGGACATATGATAAACTTATCATTAGTATTAAGTTTTAAATATTTTCATTTAATAAAGACAAAATAAATGCATTGAAAACTTGAATTTTTTTTATTTTTAATAAAAATTTTTTACTAATAACAGGTTTATCATGTGCTCTTAAGACACATGTTAGCTAAACCCAATAATAAATTAGAAAAGAATACTAACAAGTTCTGTTTTCTATAATAGTATAATACTCTTCCCAATTTCAAAGTGTGTGTTTTTTAAGATCTTAACACACGTTAAGAATTCATAAAGGTTAGACTTGAAAGTCCAAACTAAACTATCAAAGAGAATAATAATTGTTACTAAAAAATGTCAAATTTAAGAGAGCAAAGGCTAGTGTGGGGACATAATCACATAACTAGCTCATTTGCCAGTGCCTTTCAATAAATATGTCATTTCTTGTTAATATTCATATTTTACTATAAAACAGATTTGTTTCGATGAACTCTCATCCTCAGGAATATTAATGATTGCACGGGACAAAGCAGAAGAATTCAATGCTAAAATAAATAATAAATCATATATATTTCTCACCAAAATTTCTATTGGCAGGGGAAGAGAAATTAGCCAGGCCCCAATGCCTTTAATGGCTATGTTTCTTACTGTAACACTATCCAATTTAAGACCAACCTATTCTCTACATTCATAGCTCTCTACTTCACATATATATATATAAATTATAAGCCTTTAGCCATGTGTAACTGAAACTCCTCCATTAGTGATGGAAATTGGAATGCAATTACATTAGAAGACATGCCTGTTACTGCTAAAAAGAAAGAGTGAGTCGGTTTAAATCAGTCATGGACCATTTTTCTGTCAAAATTGAAAATTCAAAACCCTACCCAAAAAGATATATAAGGCCTCCTGACAGACCAATCCAAGAGAGAGTTTCAGCCAATGCTCTTGCACCACGTGGCATGAGAATTGAAATATGAATAATGGGTCATTGATCCAATTAGCAATGACACAAAAATGGACAATGGAAACTATTGGCCCAACTAATAATAAACAAGAGTATATACAAGTACTGAAGTACACTTGAATGGTGATCAATGAAAAACTTGTTCATTACCAATAATCTCCACAAGAACATGTACCATCTTTGAAATGGTGAAACCTGCTAGCATCTCGCACTATAATTTCCAAATTTTTTTATCTCCGATATGTACTTAATGGCAACATGGCAATCACTACAAACGCGCAAGTTCTTCATCACCCTTATTGGCATTCCCTCTGGACAATTCATCAAAGCAAAAGCAATTGCCATCTTCTCACTGTGGTGTGCCAAGTTGTATTCTTTCTCCTCATTGTCCATGTCATGCATTACAGAGCTAGTATCTGGGACATAGCCGCGCATCTTCATTTCTGAAGTTAGTTCTTCCAGATACCGATTGATCTCCGCAGATTGTGGGTGGGATTTATCATCCAAACAGAACTGGTGAACCTGATTCTTTATTTCTACCCAACTTATGCCTGGTTCTTTCTTCAACATCTTGCCTCTCATGGCCTTCCTCACCTCAGAAACATCCTGCCACCTATTAGCAGAAGCATGAATATTGGCAAGTAGAATATATGATGCTGAATCTTGAGGATTGATCCTAAGAACTTCTTCGACAACCCGTTTTGCCATTTCTGCATTCTTGTGGATCTTACATGCAGATAAGAGTGTTTTCCATATAATTGCATCTGGTTTCATAGGCATGGAACGTATCACAGCCTCTGCATCGTCCAAACAACCAGACCTACCTAGTAGGTCAACGACACAATTATAGTGTTCTAGTCTAGCCTTGAGCCCATACTTTTGTACCATCAACTCAAAGAAATCAAGCCCTTTGTCCTTCAATCCACAATGACAACATGCATATAACAAGCTCAAAAATGTAACTTCATTTCCTGGCAAATTTTCCTGTTCCATCTCATCAAAGAGTTTTATAGCTTCTTCCCCTCGACCATGAAACCCATAAGCAGAAATCATTGAGCTCCACAATACAATATCTCGCTGTTTGCCTTCTGAAAAAGCTTTCATAGAGTCTTTCAAGGATCCACATCTTGAATACATACTAACTAATGAGCTAACTACATCAACTATAGAACTAGCTCCTGCTTTGATTGCTTCGGCATGTATTTGCTTCCCTTGACCAAGTGTGGCTAACTCCGAACATGAACTGATCACTGTCACAAAAGTAATCTTATCTGGTCTGAAACCTGCCTTTTTCATCATACAGTATTGATCTAAAACTCCTTCAAAACACCCATTTTGAGCTTTCCCAGACATAAGTGTATTCCAAGCAACCACATTATAATTTGGCATCAATCTGATCAATGTCTCTCCATCACTCAAGCTTCCAGCTTTGATGTACATGTGAGCTAAAGAGCATGTGACAACCAAATTAAACTCAAACCCACTTTTCATAACATAAGCATGAATCTGTTGGCCTGCAAACAAAGCTGTGAGGTGTGCACATCCCCTGAGCACACTACCCAGCGAGTACTCATCCGGCATGAAGCCCAACGCATTCATCCGTGAAAACAAGAACAAAGACTCCTCATTCATTTCAAACTTAGCCAACCCCGTGACCATTGCATTCCAAGTAGCAACATTCCTCTCGGGCATTTCATCAAACAGTTTCTTGGCACTCTCAAAACTACCCATTTCAAGATGGGCTTTGATCATGATGTTACACGACATGATGTTCCTACTATGCATTCTATCAAACAGTAAGACTGCAGCTCGGAGCTCCCCAAATTTCGAATACAGGTTGAGGAGATGGTTGGAAACAAACTTGTCGGAGGAACAGCCAGAAGTAATAATCAAAGAATGAAGCTGCTTCCCCAAAGAAACAGACTTTGTGGGAATGCATGCTTGTATGAGATTTGAGAACAAACGGGGTTCAGACCAAATATAAGAAACAAAGCTGTGAAACGCTTCTCTGATACGCCCGTTGGAACACAAGGTTGCAAATTGTTCTTTGGCATCTGAAAAGTTTCCATCTTCCAAGTGGATTTTGAAGGTAGCTGTGGACAAGTGAAAGACGGAATTTTGAAAAACGGTAGGCACAGAAAACGAGAAGCACGTACGAGGAAGACGAAAGCCCATGCAAGCTACGTGGATTGTGGAGGGGGGAAAAGCACCGCAAAATCGGTTTCAGCCACACAACACTGCTGAATTATCCACCGCCACGGAGTCGTAGACGAGCACCAAAGCAGCATCGACGCCGATGAAAGTAGAGAGGTGCTGGCGAACGAAGCAGCGGCCCATCACGGTGGCTTCTCCCTTCATTTTCTTTTCTTGTTTCCCGCTTCTGTTTCGATCTTTCCCTTCATTTTCTAATTTGGCCTTTTCTTTCCAAGTTTTTTTTTTAAATAATAATAAGAGTTTAGGCAATATGTGTTTTACTTAAGATAAATTTATTAATAGTAAAAAATTTAAATATTTTTATTTAATAAATATAAAACAAATACATTAAAACTTGAATTTTTTATATTTCAATAAAAAAATTTTATTTTCTAATTTTAACATATACTCTTAAGAGAGAAGATATAAAGAAAAGTATACAAATGGTTGCAAAGTAGTATGGACTAAGATTTTTTTTGGCTAAAAAATTTGGATATGAAAGTACATGATGAGTGTTATGTCTTGATGTGATAATTTTTGGTGTTTTTTAAAATTATGGAAGGTACATAAATCGAACATTTTGATTTGTGTTTAAAAAATTAAAAAAATTTGGAGTACACAAATCGGACGGATTGGACGGTCTGATTTCTGTATCTTTTAAAAATCGAACGGTCCGATTTATACTTCGTAAATTAAATCATCCCATATTTTAGAAAAATAGCACAATAAATCACAATTTAAAAAAACACCATTATTAACCGATATTAAAAATAAAATATGGAATATTTCTTGCAAAATAGTAACCAACATTTTTTGTCCTGACTTAGATTTATATTTGAACTAACATTAACTAACTTTTCTTCTTTCTCTATTTGAGCTAAATCCCTCGCTTAGAAAAGAGAAAAGAGAATGTTGATGTGAATAATTTAGATATTTTTGTTATAATTATTAGTAGTTTTCTCCTTTTTTTTATTGTCAAATTAGTACAATTTTAATTCAAGTTGGGCATTAGACATTACTGAAAATAGCTACTTCCCAAAAAAATTATTCTCATAACTTACTTAAGATAGATAAATTTTATAAGCTAGCAGCAAATATTTTTTTTGTTGCACACGGTATTTCTTAATCCGACAAGTTAAAGACTAACCTGTAGCGTGATGCGTGCACATCATGATTTGTTTTTATATGTTTTTTTCATGTAAAAATTAATTCAAAATGCTTAATTATGGAAGTGTTTTGATGCTTAAGTTAGATATTGCTTTGATCCTTTTGATTTGATGAATCCTGTAAAAAATTGATAGAAAAAGAAGTAAAAATCACAAAACAATCTAAAAAAAGAAAGAAATTTTGGACACACTTTAAAAACTCTTAAAGAGACGCTAGCAATGAAACATATGAAGCTGGAGCATGTAAAGTGGCGATGCCACTACTTGAAGCGCCCTCTTAAGGAGGTGCCCAATCATCAATGAAGCATGCGTGAATAAATGAAGCTACATGAAGCAAAGGGCATGCATATTAATTAATGGATATTTTGAAGCATGATGAAGGCGTTTTTAACGCCAATAAAGAAGCATGCATGTGTTACAAATCAATGAAGCCAATTAATGAATCAATGGAGAACGTTGCATGCATGAGGCGTTAATTAATGCCAATGAATGAAGAAGCATGAAGCATGCGTGAGCGTTGTTAACGCCCATATATGAAGCGTCCAATTAAGAAGGCGCCAACGTACATGGAACAACTTCACAAGCCACCCCTCGAGCATGCAATGTGGGCGTTACCAACATCCAAAGAAAGGGAGCACCCTGTCAAATAACGCCTTCGACTTGTTTGCAAAATGCATGCTTGGTTGACCTTTTCACTTTTAAAGGAGCATAATTTGAACTACAAAGGTCTAAATGATACGTTTCTAGCGACATTAAAAAACTGATATCTAGGACTTTCGAGCGATATATAATAATCTATAATAGAAATGCAACAGAGACACCAACAATGGACATCTTTAAACCCGAAAAATACTAAAGTGTTAATAACGCCCAAATTGTAAAGCGTGTTAGTGTTAGTAACGCCAAGTCACCCCCTGGAAGCAATAAATTGAGGCATTAGTAACGCTGGTTTGTGAAGCTTTACCTCCACCAATGCCCAACTTCAAGCCTGCACCTGTTAAGATTCCAGCACTTTAATTTTCCAGTAATTTACATTTCTGTTTTTTACTTGCTTCTATTTACTTTTTCTTTAAGTCACTTATATTTCTTGTTTGATCGTCATCCAAATATGACCGTCTAACTAGAATAATCAGCTAACCATTACTTGCTTAATCTATTAATTCTCATAGAATCGACACTCACTCACCGTGAGTTTATTACTTGATACGATTCAGTGCACTTGCTAGTAGTTCTACAAAAATTGAATTGTAAATTCCGTATCACCGCGAATCTGAGCTTCCTTCATTTAAGGATAGCATTATGCTCTATTTAAGTTTATGCTCTATTTAAGGGTCAACTGGCAGCAAATACTTACAAAGCTCTGGTCAAAGCAATCCAAGTTTTGGAGAGAGTATCATAGCTCTTATTCATATGACATAATGAACTTATTTGACGTGGATTATGGTAGCCCAAGCTACGAAATCGTTCACTTTCTAATTACTAACAAGATTCAAGTCCAAAATCTTTCAACAAGATTTAAGTGTATCGTCCTTCTTTGACCCTTTTGCCAACTGCCAAAGAGGACAGAACTCACCAATGTCCTGTTTCTGTGTTGTCAACACTACAAAAACGAAGTAATCTATGAGATTTCTAAGATATACATATTTCACCCATTATATTAGTTTTACATAATATGGCCTATTCAAACAGTGGCAGGTACTGGAGTTGAAGGAGGGACCCGATTTTCGGCCGGAATTTCCACAAACTCAGAGAGGAGAGCACGGAATTCATCTCCGGATATAGTCTCTTTCTCCAACAGGACTTCCACAATCTTATCAATGGCCTCGCGGTTGTTCCTTATATGGCGCAGTGCAATCTCGTATGCTTCATCTGATAGCCTCTTGACAGCAGCATCAATGTCTTCTGCCAGCTTCTCTGACATCGAGTTCCTTGCCATCATTCTCATGATAACATCCCCACTTTGTGCCGACGCATCCATTAGCGACCAAGGACCGATATCAGACATTCCAAATGTGGTTACCATCTGCAAGTGTGTTCAAACAGCAAAGGAGGACAAGGAAGGAAAGTCAAAAGATATTGTTGATAAGATGGGACAAAAGAGATTAAAGTTTATACTCTATAATGTAAATAAACTTTCTTTAAGTAAAGCCATATTTAATTCAAGCTAACAACCTAATTACAATTGTTCTAAAAATATCACCAAATCTAGATTTGATTCCCAGTTAATGGTGCTATAAACCCTACAAAAACAAAACAAGAAATGCGAGTAGTGTGAATTAAGTGTACCTGTTTTGCCAAACCAGTGATTTGCTGCAAATCTCCAGCTGCTCCAGTTGTAACCTCAGGCTCGCCAAAAATAACTTCCTCGGCAGCCCTACCGCCTAATCCTCCAACAATTCTTGCAAAGAGTTGTTGTTTGGAGATCAAGGTTGGGTCGTCGGAAGGAATGAACCATGTAAGGCCTCGAGCTTGACCACGGGGAACTAGTGTTACTTTTTGCACAGCATCATGACCAGGGGTCAAAGTTCTGCAAGAAAGTAGAAATGCATCATTCAGAACAACATTTGAGAATAGTTTGCTAAAACTGCTTCTAAGATTTGTGTTCATGTGTCATAGAAGATGAATTCACGAAGAAAATTTCTTAGTTCTTACCCACAAATGGCATGCCCGACTTCATGATATGCCACTAAACTTTTGCTCTTCCCATCAGTCATCACCGTTCCTTCCATTCCAGCCACAATCCTATCAATAGAATCATCAATCTCTTTAGATGAGATTGCTGTCTTTCCCCGACGACCAGCCAATATAGCAGCTTCATTCAATAGATTTGCAAGATCAGCTCCACTAAAACCGGGTGTTCTCATTGCAATTACTTCAAGTGAAACATCAGAATCAAACTTTTTATTGCTACCATGAACCTTTAGGATTTCAGTCCTTCCCTTTACATCTGGAACATCGACTGTTACCTATAGAAGCATTATGCTCAGTAATTTACTCGCCATCAAAGCACTGAAAAATTCATTATAATTTATACAAGCATACCTGTCTATCAAATCGGCCCGGCCTTAACAAAGCAGAGTCAAGAATGTCAGCCCTGTTAGTAGCTGCAATTACGATGATGCCTGTATTACCCTCGAACCCATCCATTTCTGTCAAAAGCTGATTGAGTGTCTGTTCTCTTTCATCATTCCCTCCACCAATTCCAGTCCCTCTTTGTCTCCCAACAGCATCAATTTCATCAACGAACACAATGCAAGGGGCATTCTCTTTAGCCTTCTTGAATAAATCACGGACTCTTGAAGCACCGATACCAACAAACATCTCAACAAACTCAGAACCTGAGATTGAGAAGAACGGAACACCAGCTTCGCCAGCGATCGCCTTGGCCAAAAGGGTCTTCCCAGTTCCAGGAGGTCCAACAAGAAGAACACCCTTTGGTATGCGAGCTCCAACAGCAGTGAACCTTTCAGGCTTCTTCAGAAACTCCACTACCTCCATAAAATCCTGCTTAGCTTCATCCACCCCAGCAACATCATCAAACGTCACCCCGGTATTAGGTTCCATTTGAAACTTGGCCTTGGATTGACCAAAAGCAAGAGGAAAGCCAGGCCCACCAGGACCTCCCATCCCTCCAGATCGTCTCGAGAGAAGGAATAATCCACCAATCAAGATCAGAGGGAAGGCCAAATTCCCAATCAGGTTAAACAAAAGAGAACCAGAATCTTCTTGTGCATTGTGAGCAGCAAAGTCAATGTTCTTCTCCCTGAATTTCTGAAGGAGCTCTTGGTTAAGTCCTGGAAGTTGAACTCTCACACGCTGAACCCTATTCCCCAATTCAGGAGAAACAGCCTCAACTATAGCTATGGTTCCATTCTCATAGAGATCCACTCTGCTGACTCTATCCTTGTCCAAATACTCGAGGAACCTCGAGTATGACATTCTTGAGGAGGAGGAAACCCCTTGTTGTTCATCGGCGTAAGCCTTGCCGCTACCCAACAATGCAGGTAAGCCAGCCCCAACATTTCCAGCCAAGAATTTTAGAAACCCCCTTCGCCCTTCATGGTTCCTTTGGTCCAAGGATGATGATGATGATGCCTTTATTGTTGCAGGTTTAGAATTTGGTGCCTTATTCAGCGATGAAATTCTCCAAGATGAGAAGAGGTAGCTTCTATTCAAGTTCTTGCTCAGAGTTGTTCTATTACTCCGTGTAGATAAACCATTTCCAATAAGACATGCTGATGATGCCGCCATCTGCATAAAAAACGTTGTAAACATTGAATAATTCAAGTGATAAGCATGAAATTTTATTTTTTTTTTCTCTTTTAATTGGTACCATTGTGGTTATAACTTATAAGTAACAAATTATTACACATCAAAACATAAAGTTCGAAATACACAAAGATTCTGCAATTGGAAGAAAGTTCCTTTCAATAATCTAACTCTAAACATGAAGCTATTGAGATTAGAAGATCCATGGTTAACAAGTTCAACAAGCAAATTACATGAGAAAAACTAATATAGACATGGAACAATCAAGTTTGAAGTAAGGGCATGAGAAAATGCATGGAAATGAAAATTGAAAAGAAGTAAATTACCTTGGAAGGGAATGTGAATGAAAGCTGAAAAAGAGAGAGTAGCAAATGGGAACCAGTTTGGGAAGAGTGTGAAATGGAGCGTTTGGTTTTAGAAGCAGTGGCTATGGTTTCGGATTGCCTTACGTGGCCACTTTCTAACGTTTCACTTTCGTTTTTTTTTTTGGACGGAATTTAATTTTCTTATTTCGCTTCATATATATTCTGTTGGAAATTTTCCTACGTCGTTCCACTGGGGTTTCGCCGTTTCGGCAAAAATTTGACCATACATGAAAAATTAAAAAAAAGAAGTATAGGGAGCCAATGAAATATTTATATAATGTGTATAGTAGAAGTTTAGAGATGTCTGATTTAATATTAGAGATATAATTATTAGTGTTATTTTTTTCATCAGTTTAAATTTTTGAAATGAATAGTATCATGACATGATATCAAAATTTTCTAGATCTGAAAGGTCAAGAGTTCGATTTTTAGTGAACCTCAAAATTAATTTAAAGTTTTGAAATGAGTAGTTTTATTACATGAGATGTTTATTATTCCTAGTAATTAAATGATTATTCTAGTCTTCTGAATAGTATAAATAATGTTTATTTTATAACTCATATAACCTATTATATATTTTGTACAAATATTCATTAGCTCTATAACAGGACTCAATTAAAAAAGATATTTAAAAATAGGTTTAAGAATGCTGTTTTGTATTTGATTGTCAACTCGTAGTGACACGTATTCAGTTTTTAATAAGCCACTACAGCTGCAATACTAATAAGGGAATTTGCTTCTTTAATTTTCTTCATTTTTGTCATTCTATTTATCTTATTATTCTTCATAAGGCCTTTTAATCTGTTAATCAAAATATAACGCACTTTTATATATATCTAGCTAAATTCCTATATTTTCAGAAATTGGACTAAGTCTTGGGAGAAGTGGGGTTTAAGGAATGAATTTCTTATGTGAAGTTCAGCAGACTAATATTCATTTTTTAAGAAGCATAAAAATAGTAATTGATTTATGGTGGTGGACTTTGTGTTATCGTTTTTGTTAGAAGTACTTTTGATCCTTTTTATAGTATTTAAAATATGTAAAGTGCTACTAGTTGGTTATAACATAAGGCATGTCAACTCATGTGAGCATTGAAATGTTTTATAACTTTATAATTATTAAAATAATTTAGATAATTATTGTCAATTAATATATAGCTGTTTATTAAAATAATACAGATATTTGTTTTCAATTCTAAATCCAATTTAACTTATATAAGATTTGTCATGAAGAAAATACAATTGTTGAGAGAAAACAATGTGCATTTGCTTTAAAGGATATAGATTGTTGGTGTATTATAGGAGAAATTACTGTATGTTCTTACAGAATAAGAGAAGAGAAAGGTATAAATGTGTATGCAGTAGAACTGTAGAAGGCAACAGAGATATGATTCTCTGTGTTAAGTTCCAGTTTATAAATGTAACTCTGTTATAGGATCATGAATAAAGAATAGTATAGTTGTCTTTAAGAGTGATTTTTTACACCATATTTTGTAACTCATTTATGATTTTATTTATAAATTTAAAATGTGATATATCTGTATTTAATAGTGATTGTAAACGGATAGAATTAGTAAAATATTATCGAATTATTCTGAGATTATGACGCGCGCAGGTGTACATGATGTGGATATCAATCGACTGAACGCGACATGACACATTATTGAGGCAACCGATTTCGAGGTTAGTGTTGTTATTTTTATGTTTATGTTAGAGCATATATGTGTAGCCATACTTAGGGTACTTTTATAGAATTAGTATGCAATATATATTAGATAAATGAATGTACTGTTAATAAGGATTAACTGATATGGTATGATTTAAAGATATTAGTGAAATTAATTTGTTAAGTAAATGTTTATTTAAGGGTTAAATACTTTTTTCGTCCATAACGTCTTGGGTCAAAATCAAAATCATCTTCAACCTCTTTTTGTTATTGATATCATTCTCAATGTTATAAAACGTTATAAAATTATCATTTTTTTAATTTTTGGACTAAAATATCCTTCTTTTTTACTCCCTACTCACCGCTATAAAAGAACCAGTTCACATGATTTTTGTTAGCCCTATTTGACATCAAAGAAACCCATCCAAATCAAGCACCGCAATTTGAATAAAAATGACAGAGAAACAAAGAACACTGAAAACTTGAACATTGAACCTATTAGAACTTCACCATTAATGCCATTATATTGTTGCTATTGACGATAGTGGTGGTGGTGATGCCGTTACCCTTATTAATTTTAAATCCTACATGTACATACAAATCTTCCTGATGAATACAAGAAAGAGGAACAATATCACAAGGGTAAGGCTCACACAAATTGCAGAAAGAGTAGGTGGCGGAGAAAACCTGATCGATGTCCTCTGTCTTATCTCAACCTCGAGCTTCAATTCGAACAGGTCATATGCAAACTTGCCACTTTGAACAGTGCCAAGATTGGTATTACCAACAACCAAGTCCCCTCCTTCCCCCCTCCCCCTCCCTCCTCTCCGATTCCACACCCGATGCTCGACTTCGACGACCCCATCAACGAGCTTGACTTCGACGACTAGAACCCCAACCTCGCCCTCGACACTACCAATCCCCCTCTCCTCTACTCGCTACTTATATGACCCTTCTCTGCCGCAACTTAAAAACCCCTCGCAACGTCCAGCAAATTTCCAATCAATAAATTCACAATCACATTCTCCACTTCGCCACCGTCAGATCCGGATGAGATGATCACACTAAGGCTGTGTTTGGCTCCGACGATCTCCCCGTCAGTGGTGGAGCTTGAAACAAAATTTTGGGGGGCAAAAATTTAACATAAAAATTTAATAATAATATTTATATCAAAATAAAATTTATAAATATAATTATTCTTTAAGTTTGTTACTAAAAAGATAATAAATAAATAATTCTACAGATAAAAAATATAAAATAGTTTATAATGGTACTCTTCGAGTTTTTAGTCAAGATGTTTTTGATATGGACCCCATTCAAGATAAGCTCGTCTAATCTTATCTCTCTGGTTTGGGTAATATAGCGAAATTTAAAGCCGTTTTCTAGGGTCTCATTCCAAAGAATTAAGGTCAAACTCATCAGATGCAACTCTTTAAATTTTTGAAAGTTGTATCTCACTTTCTTCGTGATTCATTAAAGTAGAAGAATTATTTACAAGTGTTGATATTTTAGAAGTTATATGTTCTCCTTCTTGAATATTAGCTTTCCTCTTAAAAAATGCATCAATTCTTTGATTTTTCATCATTATTTTGTATAAAAATTTGAATATATATTCTGTAAAATATATAAAAAAAAAAGTTAGAAGGATCTTGTAACATATGTAAAAAAATTAGAAAGATAAAAATTAAAAAATTTATAATATTTATTAATTTTTTTATCAATTTATACAAATACAATAATATCAATAGTTATTGAATATTCTAATATTTTTTATCATATAAAAAATTAAATTAAATAAATAAAAAATACCTAATTTTTTAGCAAAGCGTTTTGATTTTATCTTTTAATTTTGATGTGTTGTGAAATCAACAAAGACCCACTCTAAAACTAAAAATTATTATGCAATAAAAATATAAGATAGGAATTAAACTTAGATACTCTAAATTATAATAAAGTATTTGAGCCTATTCAACTACTCTTTATTTTTTGAAGGACTTCTACTAATTTTTTTTATAAAAAATTTGGGGACTATGCCCCCTTGCCCTAATAAAGCTCCGCCTCTGCTCCCCGTCGACGATGATGTTAGAAGATTGGGTGGTCAGGTAATTACCAATGAAGACGCGCTTCTGATTCGAAGCACTTCCCCTCTCATGGGGTGATTGGTTCGAAAAAAAAGTATCTTTTTGAGAAAGGACAAAATTTTTAAATCAATTTTTAAAATTCTGAATCCAAACGACAATCCACTTCATCAAGATTCGGATGGTGTAGGTGCTTCTGGGTTCACTAGGGGTGATAGGATTGTGCAGAAGATGTGGGTGGAAGAAGGTAGGGGCAAAATTCTCATATAATTAATATTTATGAGTAAAGGATGATTTTAAAACGATAAGGATGATATTAATAATAAAAAAAAGTCAGAAACGATTTTGATTTTGACCCAAAACGTTAGGATGAAAAAGTACTTATATTTAATTTTGTTTTTATTTAAATTAAATTAGTAAGTAAATATTTATTAATCTAGTTATTAATTATTTAAGTAAATATTTTTATTTAAATTAATTTATTAAGTAGATTTTTATTAATTTAGTTATTAATTATTTAAGTAAATAATTTTTATTTAAATTAATTTATCAAGTAAATGTTTCTAGTTATTTGTTAAATTAATTTACTTATAAGTTAAATTAATTTGTTATATAAATGTTTATTGAGAATTTTTTTTTGTTAATTTTGATAGCTTGATAGCTTTATAAATTTTTTATTCATGTTTTTTATTTTTTATCAGAGGTCTCGCCTACTTCTCCTCAGTCAAGTGAGTCACACACTTGCACCACGGATGGGCTAGATTGTATCAATGACAGGATGAGACTGCTGTTCAACTATCGATAATCTTGAGACTTGGTGAGTGCTAAACACATGTGCGCTATTCCAACCCAACGCACCTCCCTAACAAAATAACACATACATAGTTGGCATTTACACCAAATATAACAATGATAAATGAGAAAATACACCACAATTAAACTTGACCTCATCAATATCCGAGATGTCGGAGGACAACACGCAGACTCCAAGGACATCCTGCTGCATATTGCCGGTAATGCATATGGTACTTTAATCAGTCCGACTCCACAACTTGGTATTCATCAAAAACTTCTACGAATGATGTAATTCTTCACACCCTGCATTACTGCATCTCTGTTTTTGAATCTATGGCCAATCCAAAACTCCATACCACCGTCTAAATTGTAATTGCCTTTACCTGTGTTGGAAAATTGAGTTTTTTCATGCATCGCTTCCAGATCCAATGTATAATAGTGACTGGGTACAACTGATAAAGCCAGAATTGGATGCGGGACAAGCAGAAGATACCAAACTGATGCCTCGACCGGTGTCTACTATAAACTCCTCCTCATCATCATCTTCAAAAGAATCACTATCGTTGCTATCCACAACATACTCCTCGTCGGAGTCCTCACCATCCATGTCCATGTTTTCCACTGGACTAGCAACCTGTAGCAGTGGTGGTGTGAGAGGTGGGTCATCCTACACAAAATTCGAGTGGCCAGATCCACCGCCACCAACATTATCGACTTTTGCAGAAAGCTCAATTACTTGTTCTGCCATAATTCTCTCATGAATATCAAACATGATGCGCACATGCTCATCGCCATAGAGTCAAAAATGGTGCTAGTAATCTCTACCCCACCATTCCAATTTCTTTTCTCTCACTACCACAAATGCTACTCAATATCAGACTCTTCAACTGGGACAAAGAACTTACTCGTCGAGTGCATAACAAAATAAAATTATCACACTCAAATATCATTATAGTGTCACTGTTTTTCATGTGGCAATTGAAATACATACTTACAACTACATATCTACTATTGTTAGACATTTTGGCTTATTTTTTAAAAGAAAAATGAAAGAGAAAAATAAGTGAGATACTTGTGGAGAATACAAAAAGTTACATATCCTTTCATAACTGTTCATACCCTGGCCCAATGATAAGGCCCAGGACCCAACGAAAGGCCCAATCCAAAGGATTGAGCCTCACCCTACACCGACCTTCAATCTACGAAGTCGGTACTTACCACGACTTGCTCTAAAAAAGTCGGGAACAAGGGATTAGCTGGCAGATAAACCCTCACTCAAGAGGATAACTGCCCCTAAAATCTCTCTAACCACTTCCAGGAGCCATATATCAACTTCCCTAAGATAAAGGGACGGTTATTCCCCTTAAAAGGCGGAACTACTCCAACGGTGGTTATGGGTTCACCACTATAAATACACTGACATCCCTCAGATATCTCTAAGCCCCAATACTCTCTAGACCTGCTTACACCCTTGCTGACTTAGGCATCGGAGTGTCTTTGCAGGTACCACCCCCCATTCTTTCACATACACAACTCGAAGGCGGCTCCCAGACATAAACCAAGTCGGAGACACACTTCTCCAACGCTTGGGCCTCACAAACAAGCCCAACCACCGTTCGGTTCTAGGTAAGCCCATTATCCCCGGTTACCCAACGTAACATTGGGGCCGTTGCCGGGGAACCGAGAGATCAACCAGTAATAGCAGACAACTCACCAGAAGATGGACATACAGCGTCTGATTCTGAGCAAGAAAATCCAGATACCGAAAACAATGCCGCAGACCTGACCCTTCATCAAGGAACCAGCGACCAGCATAAAGAAGGCACCTCTGGGCTCAAACACCCAAAGGCAAATTCCTCGGAAGGACGAGAGTCCGGAAAGGAAGGGCCACCCCATGCAACCGAGCTAATGGGGCTGGTCCACGGCCACCAAGGTCGTTTGGAGCAACTGGAACAGGAACTAGAACAACAGCGAGAGGCAGAGCGAAACCTCAGGGAGGAAATAGAACGACGAAAAGAGTTGGAAGAAAAACACACAAAGCTTGAATCCTCCCTTAAAGCCTGAGACTCCTGCAGCAACCGAGAAGAGTCGCCCTTGGGAGGAGAGGACCCGTTCAACGAGGACATAATGAGGGTGAAGGTTTCAAGAAACTTCAAAAGTCCTGAGATGAACCTCTATGACGGAACCACAGACCCAAAGCATCATTTAAGCAACTTCAAAAGTTGAATGTATCTGGCTGATGCTTCTGATGCAACACGTTGCAAGGCTTTTCCGACCACCCTGTCAAAAGCGGCAATGAAGTGGTTCGATAGCCTCCCTCCAAGGTCGGTTACCAGCTTTGAGGACCTCTCAAGAAAATTCCTGATGCGATTCTCCATCCAGAAGGATAAAGTAAATCACGCACCGAGCCTCCTGGGAGCTAAACAGGAGGTCGGGGAACCTCTGCGTGATTACATGGAAAGGTTCAACAAAGCGTGTTTGGAAATTCAAGATCTGCCCACAGAGGTAGTTATCATGGGATTAGTAAATGGACTTAGGGAAGGACCCTTCTCACAGTCCATATCAGAAAGACACCCGACCTCTTTGAGTGATGTACAGGAGAGAGCGGAAAAGTACATCAACATGGAGGAAAATGCTAGACTGAGAGAGTCGAGTTGGCGATCTGGGCACCCTCCCTCGATAAAAGAAAAGGAGAGGGAGCCCAAGAAGAAAGAAGACCTCGGTCTCGACAGACTCAGGAAATATCACTCTTATACTCCTCTAAAGGTTTCTATAGTGGACATATACAGAGAAATTTGCAATACTGAAAGGCTGCCGCCTCCTAGGCCCATTAAAAATAAAAAAAGGGGGAGTCGCAGCGATTACTGCGAGTACCATAAAATATATGGTCACTCAACAAACGACTATTACGACCTCAAGAATGTGATAGAAAAGCTGGCCAGAGAAGGCCGACTTGACAGATATCTCATGGAAAGGTCGGATAATCATGGGAAGAGAAAGCAAGATGACGCAGATAGAAGAGACCCACCACCGCAGACTCCAGAGAGACATATACATATGATCTCAGGTGGATTCACGGGAGGGGGACTCATCAAGTCCTCTCGCAAGAGACACCTCAAGCGAGTCTACCAGGTCGGGAGCGAATCGCCCGACCTTCCTACCATCTCATTTACAAAGGAGGATGGGCAAGGAGTAATCCCTGAACATTACGATCCAATGGTGATAACCATGATCCTGGCCAATGCCCATCTCCACAGAACTCTAGTAGATCAAGGAAGCTCGGCGGACATCCTTTTCAAACCCGTGTTTGACAAGCTAGGGTTGGACGAGAGGGAGCTAAGAGCCTACCCCGACACCTTATACGGGCTAGGCGACACGCCAATAAAGCCACTGGGATTCTTACCCCTTCATACTACCTTTGCATAGAGCTCGGCGGTGCAAGGGCCAAAGAAGAGTTGCGACCACAGCCAGGAGGAAAAGTCGAGGAAATACAGGTCAGCAAAGAGGAAGGGAAAAATACCAACATAGGAGCCAACCCAGGGGAAACCCTGAAGCAAGGGTTGACTAAGCTCCTAAGAGACAATTCTTACCTCTTTGCCTGGAAAGCCTCCGACATGCCTGGGATAGATCCCGAGCTTATGTCCCACAAGCTCTCGGTGTATCCAGGATCCCGACCTGTACAACAGCAAAGGCGCAAGCTCGGCCCGGAACAAGCCCTAGTGGTGGAGGAGCAAATACAGGCACTTCTAGAAGCTGGCTTCATCAGAAAAGTTAAATATCCAGCATGGCTAGCAAATGTAGTGCTAGTCAAGAAGCAAAACGGCCAATGGAGGATGTGTGTCGACTACACCGACTTAAACAAGGCGTGTCCCAAGGACCCTTATCCACTCCCAAGTATTGATACTCTAGTAGACTCTAGCTCGGGGTATCAATACTTGTCGTTCATGGATGCCTACTCGGGATATAATCAAATCCCTATGTGTGAGCCAGACCAAGAGAAAACATCGTTCATCATGCCCCGAGCAAATTTCTGCTACGTGGTCATGCCATTTGGACTAAAAAATGCAGGGGCCACATACCAAAGGCTGATGAACAAGGTGTTCGCCCCCCACCTCGGAGCTTAATGGAAGTCTACGTAGACGACATGCTAGTGAAAACTAAGGAAGAAGCTGATCTCTTGACAGACATCTCGCAAGTCTTCGACATCATAAGGTTGCACGGGATGAGGCTAAATCCCGCAAAGTGTACATTCGCAGTGGAGGCCGGAAAATTCCTAGGGTTTATGCTGACGCAAAGAGGGATTGAAGCCAATCCCGATAAGTGTCAAGCTATACTGGAAATGAAGAGCCCGACTTGCTTAAGGGAGGTTCAACAACTAAATGGCCGACTTGCAGCCCTCTCCAGGTTCTTGGCAGGATCAGCATTAAAATCCCTTCCACTGTTCTCTTTATTAAGAAAGGTATGCCAGTTTGAATGGACTCCAGAATGCGAAAGAGCGTTCCAGGAGTTCAAAAGGTTCTTGAGCCAACCTCCAATCCTGACCTGACCTCTAGTTGGGGAAGATCTCGTCCTATATCTGTCCGTAGTAGACAAAGCTGTCGCATCAGCCCTAATAAGGGAGGACGAGGTTGGACAACATCCAGTGTACTTCATTAGCAAAGTTCTACAAGGCCCCAAACTAAGGTACCACAAATTAGAGAAATTTGCTTACTCCTTAGTAATAGCCTCACGGAGGCTACGACCTTACTTTCAAGCTCATACGATAAGAGTCCGAACGAACCAACCCATGAAGCAAATCCTCCAAAAGACGGATGTTGTAGGGAGAATGGTTCAATGGGCAATAGAGCTCTCCGAGTTTGACTTAAAGTATGAAACTCGGACAGCAATCAAAGCCCAATGCCTCACCGACTTCATAGTAGAATACGCGGGAGATCAAGAGAAGCCAACTGCATGGGAACTTTACGTAGATGGATCCTCAAACAAGACAGGAAGCGGTGCAGGCATAATACTGGCCGACGAAAGGGGAACCAAAATAGAGGTATCCCTCAAATTTGAATTCGCAGCTTCAAATAATCAGGCAGAATATGAAGCCCTGATTGCAAGATTGAAGCTGGCAGAAGAAGTCGGTGCAACAAAAGTGATGATATACAGTGACTCTCAAGTGGTGACCTCACAGATAAATGGAAAGTATCAGGCTAAAGACCCGAACATGAAAAGATACTTGGAAAGAACTCTGGAGCACCTCGGGCATTTTGTGGAAACCGAGGTTAAGCACATAACCCGGGATCTCAATAGCAGAGCAGACACCTTATCCAAGTTAGCAAGTACCAAGCCAGGAGGGAATAATAGAAGCTTGATCCAAGAAACTTTCCAAGAACCCTCTGTGGTAAAAGTAGAGGACAAACGAGATGTCCTAGAGGTAACTGGGCTAAACCTCGGATGGATGAATCCCTTGGTCGAATACCTAAAATTCGATATCCTCCCCAAAGAGGAAAAAGAGATTAAGAAAATCCGAAGGGAAGCACAACATTACACTCTGGTGAAAAATATCCTTTATAAAAGAGGAATATCAACACCATTGTTGAAGTGTGTACCGACCTCAAGGACCACTGAAGTACTAAAGGAGGTTCATAATGGGATCTGCGGAAACCATCTCGGAGCCAGGTCGCTAGCTAGGAAAGTAATCCGAGCTGGATTCTACTGGCCGACCTTGCAGAAAGATGTCACAGAATTTGTGAAAAAGTGCCAACCATGCCAAATGCACGCAAATTTCCACGTGGCTCCCCCCGAGGAGCTAATCAGTATAACTTCTCCATGGCCCTTTGCAAAATGGGGGATAGATCTGTTAGGCCCTTTTCCCCAGGCCCCAGGACAAGTCAAATACTTGATTGTGGAAATAGACTACTTCACAAAGTGGATAGAAGCAGAACCATTAGCTATCATCACAACTCAGAGAAGTCGGAGGTTCCTCTACAAAAATATCATCACAAGGTATGGGATACCATATTCCATTACCACAGATAATGGAACCCAGTTCACCGACTCTACCTTTAGAAGCCTGGTGGCCAGTATGAAGATCAAACACCAGTTCACCTCGGTGGAACATCCACAAGTAAATGGACAAGCCGAGGCAGCCAACAAAGTCATACTGGCAGGACTAAAGAAAAGACTACAAGATGCAAAAGGAGCCTGGGCTGAGGAGCTCCCACAAGTGTTATGGGCTTATCGGACGATGCCACAATCTGCCACTGGAGAAACGCTCTTTTGACTCGTCTACGGCATAGAAGCCATGATACCAGTAGAAATCAGCGAACAAAGTCCAAGGGTGATTCTCCATGATGAGATCGGAAACATACAGGGGCACAAAGAGGAGCTTGAACTGCTCCTCAAAGTCCGAGAGCAAGCCCAAATAAGAGAAGCAGTGTTGAAACAAAGGATGACTACCAGGTACAACAAAAAAGTCATTCGAAGAAGCTTCACCCCAAACGACTTGGTCTTGATCAGAAAAGACATTGGAGTCAACAAATCGGGGGAAGGAAAACTCGCTGCTAATTGGAAGGGACCATACAAAATTAGTGAGGTCTTAGGAAAAGGTTATTATAAGGTGACCGACCTAAATAGCACCGAGTTACCAAGGTCGTGGCATGCTTGTAACTTGAAAAGGTACTATAGTTAAAAGCGAACTCTACTCCCTGATGTACTCTTTTCCCAACTTCACGATTTTTTCCCAAAAATCAAAGGTTTTTTTCTGAAGAAGGGTTTTTAACGAGGCATCACAGTAGAGGCTAAGGGAAAATAGACTATCAAAGGCCCTTAGTAGCAGTAAAGTACCTTCCCAAATAAATAAAGATCTTTACAATATCTCTTATAAATTCCTTCTCGCTTTTTCTTTCTTTCTACGAAACATACCGACTTAAGCTCGACAAAGCGTCAAAATTTCATGAACCGACCTAGATGGTCGTCAGGATAAAACGACGAGGTACAAGTCGGTGTAAAGAGGTTATAAAAGTTGATCGTGAGAAACTCGGAGACATTCCGACTCATAAGTCGAAATGAAAGCCCGAGTAGAAGAAAAAAACGCATCGCAAAAATAACCTAAGTCATAGGAACTCAATAAACCACAAAGTTGAGTATAAGGAATAGTGGAAAAGAGATCGAAAAACCTATTAAAAAGCCAAAAGACTGTCCTAAGTCCTTAAAGCGAAAAAGCTCAAGAGGACAGACAAGTCAAAGAAAAATGTTTTCAAAAAAGGTCGAAAAAATTCTTTAAAGTATCAAAAGGAAAGCATGCACACCAAAGGTAACTTAAACCCTTATCCAAAAAAGGGTATTTATAAATATTTTGTTTACGGCCTTAAAAGGCCAAGAGGAATGTCAACAGACCACTACCACCACAAACATAAAAAAGTTTAAAAAGGAGGGGACCCACAGGCCGGGTCCCCGTATAGCCAACAAATTTTTAAACATCACCACCAGAGTCAGGAAGAGCAGTCGGAGCGCCATCAGGTCCAGGGAGAGAAGTATCCATAGGAGACGGAGAGGAGGTTCTGTGAGCCTTCGAGGAACTCGGAGCATCTTTGGAACGAGGAGGGGACTCAATTATCCTCTGCTCCCGAGTTTTCAGATTGGATTCGGTGACAGGCTTAGGAGAGGGAGGAAGATAAACTATGGCACCATCAATGACGATCTTGTCAGGATCCAAAGGAGAGAGATCCAGGTCGGGAGCAAGGACCCCGACCTGCTCCTTAAAAATCCTCCAGGCCTCCTCGGCTCCTTCAGCAATAGAGTCCTCCAACTCTGCGTAAGCATTTCGAGAATTCAACAAGTCCTTCCTCACCTCCACGAGATCCTTGAACAAACTCGAATAACTCTCCTGCGCCTTCTTCCTCAAGCCCTCCTCCATATTGCATTGGGCTTGTAACTTGCTCTCCTTCTCCCGAAGGCCATCCCTCTCCTCCTTCAACTTAGCAACCTCCTCCTTCAACTCCTTCTCATGTTTCTGATATATGAGAAACCTCTCCTCCAGCTCTTCAACCCTCGAGGTTGAACCCAGAGAGCTAAGAGGAGTCTTCTCAAAAATATCAAGAAACTTGGTGCACACCGCCGCCGCCCTGATATTCTCCTGAGCCAGAATGGTGAGGTGGTTTCGGATAGAAACATCATCCATACCTACACGGGTATGAGGATAGATGTATTTTCGGATAAGCGCAGGAGCATCCACCTTAACCTCACCTTCAAAAGAAGAGCTAGACTCTAAAGTCTTACGCTTCTTCTTCTCTGGCTCAGGAGAAGGTCGGGGGGGAGGGGACGGCTGAGAAGAAGCCGAGGAGGAAATGACGATAGGTCGAGAAGGGGTCCCCAAATTTTGAGAAGAATGAGGAGGAGGAGGAAGAGAAGAGCTAGATACCCTGGCACCGCCAGTCCTGGCGCGAGATCTCGCCTTGGCCTCCTGGACTCTCTGGTAAGACTCACTAGAATTCTTCTTCGCCATCTCTGTAAGAAAACAATTAGTAGCCAAAAAGTCAGCGAAACAAGTCGGAAATAAAGTAGATAAATAAAAAAGCTACCTAGTTGTGTCTGGACAAAGGTCGGCGACCCCTGGAGAAATTTTTTGGTATCCAAATATGGGGCCTTCCCCCACACTTCTCGGAAGAACCCCACAACGGCTGCCTCCACCTCATCCAGGTCATCCAAACCATATTTCTCACAGGGGGAGGCCTCTAACCAGTACAGAGGAAAGCAAGGAGAAGAATTCTCATCCAAGAAAAAGGGGTGGTGACCCTCTACGGCTTGAACTTTGAAAAAGTAATTTTTGAAGTCATGGAAAGATTCATCAAAAAGGGTGAAGACCCTCCGACCTTGTATAGCTCGGAAGGACACCCACTGCTGCTTGTTATTTTGCCCACTGAAGGGCTTGGTCATGTGAAAAAGAAAAAATAAAATCCTCAAAGAAGTCGAAAAGTCTAAGGCATGGCTGACAAACTGATAAATTTTCAGAAAACCCCGAGAATTGGGATGAAGCTGGGTAGGTGCACCACGACAGTGACGTAAAACAGCAATCTCAAAATCAGAGAAAGGAAGAAAAACGCCCAGACGAGTGATCATGCTGTCATACATATAAAAGAAATGAGGGACTGCCTCCGATGCCCTCCCGAAGCAAACCCGGTCTTCTGGACCCGGGACAAGCAGTTCATACTTTGGCTCATCCTCATCAGAGGTGCAGAGCCGGTGACGAGTGCGAAGATCAGTAATAAAATCAGTGTCAACCCAAGGTTCCTCCCCTAAGACTGTGACATCGACCCACTGAGTAAGAATTTCTACGGAAGACATTTCTTTTCCTAAAAAGGGTTAGTGAAACCTACAAAGGAAAAAGAAAAGAAAATAAAAAACATGGTCTCTAAGGGGGGGTACGGAATCAAACAGAAGCCTACGAATCAACTTCTCTCTCTCTAAAAAAAATAAAAGCATGCAAACAGAAAGCTCGTTGTAAAAAGAGAAGAGAAGGAAAGACTAACCTTTATCTGGAAATAAGGTAGAGAAAGATGAAAGCCTTCAAACAAGGAATGCCCCACGAACGGATGAGAAGAAGAAAATTCGAAAAATCGCAGAAACGAAACAACGAAAGAGAGGTAAAGTATTTATAAATACGTTAGGGGCATAATGGTAAAAACAGAAGCGGTCATTAATGAGTGCACCGTTACCAAGGTAATCAATCCCTACGCGAACCTCTAACGGACGCGACGTTTGATTAGACGTAACTGTGAAAATCAAAAGCCACGAAAAGTCACGTCGATTCCCAATGATCACGTCGGTTCCCTCCTAGGTCGGTTACGACCCCGAGTAGAATACTCAAACCCAAATTTTAAAAGAAATTGGGCTCGAGTAGGGACATTGTTCATACCCTGGTCCAATAATAAGGCCCAGGACCCAACGAAAGGCCCAATCCAAAGGATTGAGCCTCACCCTACACCGACCTTCAATCTACGAAGTCGGTGCTTACCACGACTTGCTCTAAAGAAGTCGGGAACGAGGGATTAGCTGGCAGATAAACCCTCACTCAAGAGGATAACTGCCCCTAAAATCTCTCTAACCACTTCCAGGAGTCATATCTCAATTTCCCTAAGATAAAGGGACGGTTATTCCCCTTAAAAGGCGTAACTACTCCAATGGTGGTTATGGGTTCATCACTATAAATACTTGCTTATTTAGGCATCGGAGTGTCTTTGCAGGTACCACCCCCACTCTTTCACATACACAACTCGAAGGCGGCTCCCAGACGTAAACCAAGTCGGAGACCACACTCCTCTAACGCTTGGGCCTCACAAACAAGCCCAACCACCGTCCGATTTTAGGTAAGCCCATTATCGCCGGTTAGCCAACGTAACAATAACATATTTTGTTTACCGTGTAAATGTCATAACTAATTATATATCTCGTTTACAGTATAAACGAAATAAGAATAAAGTATATTATTTATATTGGTAAATAAAATATTTTTTATTTATTAAAAAAACCCCAATTATATTTCCTTATCATAAAACAATATATTTACTTAATTTATATTTTATCAGCTTTGTTCGGCTTTCGCTTTCTGAGTGTGTTTTGCCCTGTTTCAAACTCGCTTCTTGCGCGATGGCAGAAGCGGTGGGGCCTTCATCGCCGGCGGCAATCGCGGCAAATCGTCGACGCGTGACGAGCGCGCCGGAGAACATCGACTTCGAGACGACGGAGGGCGTAAAGGCTATCGCGAGTTTCGAGGAAATGGGGATCAAGGAGGAGCTCCTCCGCGGGATCTACCAGTACGGCTTCGAGAAGCCCTCGGCCATTCAGCAACGCGCCGTCATGCCAATCATCCAGGGTCGTGACGTCATCGCCCAGGCCCAGTCGGGCACCGGCAAGACCTCCATGATCGCCCTCACCGTCTGCCAGCGCGTCGAGACTTCCATACGCGAGTCCGAACCCTAACCCTAATTCTCCAGTTATTACTATTATTTTCATGTGATAGATAATTGAGTCTTTGGAACTGCTTTTGATAGGGTTCAGGCGTTGATATTGTCGCCAACGAGGGAGCTGGCGGCGCAGACGGAGAAGGTGATATTGGCGATTGGGGATTTCATAAACATTCAGGCGCACTCGTGGGTCTGTGACATGATCAAAAGGAGGACTTTGCGCACCAGAGATATCAAGATGCTGGTTCTGGTGGGTTTGTGTTTTTTCTGATCTTTTTCGTGAGTTTCGTATTTGTTGTTGTGCTGGTCTAACTGACTGATATTTGTGTTTTTTTTGTTGTTTTGAATTTGATGATGATAGGATGAATCCGACGAGATGTTAAGCAGAGGGTTTAAGGATCAAATTTATGATGTGTATAGGTATCTGCCACCAGAGCTTCAGGTACTTGTTTGGGATGGAATTTACAGTTTGAAAATCTTATGTACTCTTATGTCACTATCCTTTTCATGTTGATAAGTCAGTATGACTGTTTTTTGGTTGAATCTAAATACAATGATTATTGTGCCCATAATATTAAAATGATTTATTAATATGGAATGGAGAAAATATATGTTTAGTTAATGATGCAATGGTATATTTCAGATTTGACCCATTCAACAAACCTCATTTAGTGGTGAAATGCTTTGTTACTTTTGTTGTTTTCTATATAGGCTATATGGCTTCATGTGTGTAAATAAGGACAATGAAGCAAGCAAGCCAGAGTTCTTAGTCAGAATAGTTTTAATGATTTATCTATGCAAACAGCTTGAAGCTTCAACAGTAATATGACCCTTTGTTTTGTGCTTGTTTGTGTATGCATCTGTTTGGGAATTGACTTTGTTGAGTTGGTATCTCCATGCTCCTTATAAAGTCGTTCAATGACGGGAAAATATGACAGGGTTGCCTAACATCTTTTTCAATTGCACGTCAGTTATAAGTTTCCAAAGCATGTGTGTATCATGAAGTATTTTGCAATCATTGAATCATTTAGTTCTTATGTGTAGGTTGTCTTGATTTCTGCCACTCTCCCTCATGAAATACTGGAGATGACAAGTAAATTCATGACAGATCCTGTAAGGATCCTTGTAAAACGTGATGAATTGACACTGGAGGTAATCAATGGTTATTATGTTACTTAAGTTCCTTTTGAGTCAGTGGATATTGATGCATTCCCCCTCCCTTCTCATCGCAGGGCATCAAGCA
Source organism: Arachis duranensis (assembly GCF_000817695.3). Lineage (NCBI taxonomy): Eukaryota > Viridiplantae > Streptophyta > Magnoliopsida > Fabales > Fabaceae > Arachis > Arachis duranensis. The sequence goes on from NC_029774.3 coordinate 131,248,307, forward strand.
ATTCTTTGTTGCAGTTGAACGGGAAGAATGGAAGTTTGATACTCTATGTGATCTTTATGATACCCTTACTATCACGCAGGCTGTTATATTTTGTAACACTAAGCGAAAGGTAAACAAAACTTCCAAGGTTTCTTAGTATAAGCATTCCATTAATAAAACTTTCAGGCTGTTATATGATTTTTCAGTATTGTTTTTCATCATTATGTGTTTTGGAACAGGTGGATTGGTTAACTGAAAAAATGCGTAACAATAATTTCACTGTATCGGCAATGCATGGAGACATGCCGCAGAAAGAAAGAGATGCAATTATGGCAGAATTTCGTGCTGGAACTACTCGTGTGCTAATAACAACGGATGTCTGGGCACGTGGCCTTGATGTACAGCAGGCAAGTTTTTATGTGTATTTCCTCTTTTTAGTGGCTTTCATTAATGTGTGCATTTTTAAGTCTAGTTGAATTCATTAGAAGATCTATGATTTATGAGATGCCTTTTTCATCAGATTTTAGACTGTTTCCTGGTTGAAAATTCTGCAAACAATTGCTCAGTTGTTGAAAAGTGGATTAGTATTTGTGTAGCTCTTGGGAATTTAGACTAATGATCCAATTGTCCAGAGGTGTATTGCCTTATTTGGTCCTGTCATTTCAAGTTTTTTGAGATTTAAATATAACTTGGTATTCTAATTCTAACTTTGACTCTACTTTAGGTTGCTCGTTTGACACTTTTGTATATTATATGAAATATGATGTCCTTTAAAATAGCATGAGCACTGCTGCTCTTCTAGCATTTAAGCTGTACATGGGAAGGTTACTCCTGTTATTGATTTGTACCTTTCCTTTGGTTATCAGGTTTCTCTAGTCATCAACTATGACCTCCCAAATAATCGTGAGCTCTACATTCATCGAATAGGCCGCTCTGGGCGTTTTGGACGCAAGGTATTTCTAATACATAAGCCGTGTTTAATAAGTCTGTCTTGAGAAGCCAATGAACGAGTATGGTTTTCCTTCTTGAACTTTGTCTTTATGTCAGGAAGGGTTTTGAGTTGTTTATACTGTTGATGCATGAAATTTTATCCTGCCATCTGTTGGATTTCCTATTTACAGTTCCTATAAGTTCACTTTAATTGACCCTTTTTTTTTTTCATATGCAGGGTGTTGCAATAAACTTTGTCAAGAGTGACGATATCAAGATTTTGAGAGATATTGAGCAATATTATAGTACTCAGATTGATGAAATGCCAATGAACGTGGCTGATCTTATATAAAATATTTTCGTCTTGCGCTGTGCTGCGTGGAGGTAGGGATAGTGTGTTTGATGTGGTTTCTCTGCGTTGGGCTTTTTTTTGCATGTACAGTGGTTTGACTGTACCAGAGTAGCGTTTCTTTTTGTTGGCGTGGTGAGAATGAGATTTACTTTTTTAACTTGGTTTGTTTTGTCTAACGAGTTCTCTCTAACTCGAGGCTGAATAATCTGTAATTTGTTGGTTCTCAAGCTTGTGTGCATATACGACTAATGGAAGATCCTTTACTTTGGAACTTAATTGCGCTACACTGGTAAAATTTTGGATAAGATTGGTTTGGTCCTCTTTGATTTTTATTTAATTTTACTCCTAACGACTTTCATTAGTTTTATATTTAACATTTATTTTAATTATATTTAATGTTTCTAAGGGTAAAATTCAAACAAATAAATATCAGCGGTAATATTGAAAATAGAAATAAATATTGAGGAAATAAAACAGGTTTATCCTTCATTAATTTAAAGTGTTAAATCATAGAATTACAAAATTATGCATTTAGTTACAATTTCATAATCAATATATGCGAAAATGGAAAAAATATTCTTCCTCGCTTTTGCAATCCTAACCTGCAAATATATGCGGTAATTTCTTCACTCATTTTGAAAAGCCGTATATAAACGGGCGACTGGTTTCAAAATTGAAAATGAGTATGAACCAGTGCATTCGGTAATTTGAGAAATACGAGGAATAACGAAAACAGAGTTTGCATGGACATTGGACAAATAAATGCTCAAGTAAAATTTATGAAGCATGTACATTCCTCTGCAAATCTAAAACAAATCAGTGGCCAAAAATTATCCAAAATCAAAATCCAATGGAAATCAGATTGAAGAAGATACATATATATTGATACAAGTGAATATGGAGCTGCATACACAAATTTAATGTTGCAAGATATATGGAATGAAAACATGGTCATTGTTGTGTAGGTCACAACAAAGCCACTGAAACGACGTGGAACTAGAATGTAATCTCGCAAGGTGCGTGAAATGTTCTTCCTCGACATATAGGTTCCAGGTTTTCACCAGCATATGAACAGAGCGGTGAAACTTCAACACCTGAATGAGAGATGCGATGCAATGAAAGGAAGAACTAGAAAACATAAAGTTTCAAATATATTTCTACTCTCCGCTGCAATAAAAGAGGAAAAACTTACCAGTTGCATACAATGGCACCGAGTGTGTCAAGAAGCCACCTGCAGCAACAACCCAACGAGTATGGAGTCGTAGAACAAGGAGTTTTGCACTGTCTGGAGTGTCATAATTGGATCCATTTGCATTTTTCACTGGTGCAAATTCTTCCTCCCGTAATACCTGCACATGGAGTCATAACATGAAATAAATAATAAGAATAGCATCCTTAATCACCGGGAAAGAAATTGCCATGTCCCATGTGAAAATTAGAGAATTGTTATCACCTCAAAAAGTGCAGTTGTAGGAGCATAAGGAAATGCATCAAATATAAACTGTTCAAGTTTTAATCCCGTTGTATATCCATGTATAGAAGGGATTTTCTTCTCTGCAAGATGGTAACTGCACATAAAACCAATGCATGGTCAACATCTACAAAGAACATAGAAGATGGTAAATTCTGATATCGATACTGTTCTGAGGATGAGAAAAAAAAAATGGGAGCACAGGGCATGTGAAGGAAAGAAAGCAACAAACATACACGCTGTCTTTTTCAAGGCCATTCGCCACTTGGTTTAGAAAATCCAAGGTAAACATGTGTAAGCAGACCTGAAATCACAAGATTAATTTATACCTGGAAGACAATTGATACGCAAACAACAAAATAACAATCAATTGCAATCCCACTTGCATATGATGCAACAACAGTCTTACTATTAGTGGGTAGGCTACATGGATTAATAGAAACCACCGAGTCATTATCATGTGATATTTAATTATTTTATCAATTTACTGTTTTGGTTTACAAAGAAATTTTTGTGATATACACGAGGATGGGAATCAAATCACTGCACACGAGAAGTAGATGATACTTTGCACAAAACCAGATGATAATTTTCATTTTTGTAAGATAACCACTGTCTCCTACAGTATGCCTTACGACTATCATATAGTTTAAGATTGTATGAAAGCATAACTCTCCTGGATCACAGTATGTCACTCACTATCAAAAGTTGATATAGTGACTTTTACTCAATTAGGAAGTGTAGGGTGTTAATTCAGGAAGTGGTTGTTGATTTGTTCAACCACTTTCAACTCCTGCTTTTTTCCATTCTAGAATTTCTAGAATATCATAGCTAGAATTCAATGGCAGTGATCCTCAATGATATAACAAAGCAAGTGCAGGAAACAGAAAGCAAGATATTATAAATAGAGCATAGAAGGACGAGACTAACATTACTCCAACAAAAACGAAGACGGCCAGTTGCTTGGTTGACTGCAGAAGCTAGTGATGGGTCCAACTCGCTGTATTCAACCACAGTAAGAGGTCCACCTTTACCTCGTCGTACAAACACACCAACCTTTTCTTGTGGATATGCCTATTACATTGTGACAAGATTTTATAAAGACAAAATAAAATATAAAGTATAAAATTAACTGAATCATTGATTAAAACATACTTATCATAAATAATTAGGTGCTAGTGAGGAAATAATTAATCGGTACGCTACCTTGCGGACAACTTTTGCAGCAGCAGCCACACCTTTATCGATGAAGTAACCTATAAAAGTTGGATCGGCAACTCGAACCTGTTTCACAAGATCATATCAGTACATCCATAGATAAAAAATGAGCAGTGACACAGAAATCTAGTTAGTTTAAAAGATAAAATCATAAAATAGGAAGCAAAGAACAATCACCAGTGCATTGTCAACTCCATAGCAATCGATATACTTGATTCCTTTTGAAGCCATATCCTCCAATAATTTGGAATATTTAAGAGCTGAACCCAAAAACAGGGAAGATATTAAGATAATATTCAATCTTGTTTGACCATATGTAAAATACTTAAAATATTTATATATTACTCTCCATGTCAGTCTTATAGATTGGAATATATAAAAGAGCACATATTCCATAAAAATAAAAAATAAAATTAGAGAGCACACGTAAAGTACCTGAATACACTCCACCATTCCCATCAGGAGACTTTGCCACCTGGTTTCAAAGTATAAATATTATACCTCGAGCTAGAATTCAAAGGAACTATAGTTTTTTTAGAAATAAATAAACAAAAATAAAAAGTAACTCCTAATATTTGGTATTACTTCATTGTTTCATATAAAGTATCTTCGTTCACAAGTTAAAAATGGAAACAAATGAACTCCTTCCCCAGTTGTTTGCATGACACGAGTTTAGTTCAACCAATATTACCAAATGCTCATGTTCTAGAATGGTTAGCAGTATTATTCCTTGAAAATTCAGTCAGTTTTGCAAATTATGACATGATCAAAGACTTATATCATTTATAAGCAACCATATGTTATAATATAAGCTCTTGGACCGTTATTTTCTAACCGAGAAAAAAGAAATCTGATTGGCAGTCAAAATTACGTGAACAGGAGACAAAGTTATTTCATCAAATTTGAAAGCAAAGAACGAGAGAAAAAGGACACCTAGCATGAATCTCAGTAAAATAGGGAGTGGAGTCATACCCTGTATGGAGTCTCCATAATAAATCTACCATCCTTGGAAACACAGGGGATGGTCCCCTGCTGGAAAAAGGTAACCTATATCAAAGAGGCATGTCCAAAGTAAGCAAGCAACAGTAAAAATGGGTAGAGATAGTACAATCCTGAGATTTAAAGAACTAAGACACCTTACCTGTTCTGCTTCAAGACCAAAATATTTATGACTCTCAAAGAATTTGCGTGTCGCCTCATCAGTGAATGGACTGGTCATGATGTACCAGTGTATTTGTACAGAAGAAGCAGAACCTGCAATACATGGACCGATGAGGATGAGAAATAAAGTAAAACACGAATAAACTAAACCAAGATAAGTGAGACTTACTCTCATTAGCTTGCGCAGCTAATCTCTGTACACACAAAATCTTCTCAGCTTGAAGTTGAAAAAGTGATTTTCCAGAAGGAAGTCCAATATCTAAAATGAAATATGATTATAGATTAAAAAACAGATGAGTTTCATGATTTTACTCTCTAAGCACAATCTCAATAAAATAAAATGAAAATAATAAATTCGTAAATGAAAAGATAAACAGAGCCTTATCCAAATTTCAGAGAAATATAAATTGGAGTTATCCCTTAGCAGAAACTTTGGCAAGACAAATTGGTCAGAAGAACTCAAAACAGATTAGAGAAAAAACAGTTAGTATTAAATGTTAGGAAAAATGTTAGTGGTCCTAGAATCAGAAATATTCAGCTGCTTCTACTTTAACATGCAAATATTATGTTGTGTATAATCATAACCCACCCATGTGCAACATTCAACTAACGTAAACTAAGGAATCTATATTGATTTTAAAGTGAGTTAGTGTTCTCTGCCCAAAGTTTAATAGTCTGGAAGATCCGGATCCCCCATGACTTCTGAACTTCTAGTTTAAAAGATCTTCCCGGGAAACGAAGGGGATAAACATCAACTAATCATGTGGAAAATTTTAAGCATTAACTAACCTACAAAAAAGTAAAAGATAAATATTTCAGGGAACATTTTTTTTCCACACATCAAGCGCCGATAAATTGATGAATACAATAGGAGGTGATAACTTTATTGTACTTCATAAAATTAAAATTTTAGACGGGAAGAATAAACTATTCAAACTTTAAGTAACTTTATAGATTTCCCATTCTAATAATATAATAGTAACAAGTGCCAACTGAAGCAACTTGAACTTCAAAAATTTGATTTCAATATCAATTCAGACAATGAGAAGTACTTACTAAAACATCCCTTAGGATCTGCACTTCCAAGCCGGGTCCCCTGCATTTTTTGTTTTGGTACATTCTCAAGTCAGCCACACAGAGTATGGAAAATTTAGCAGTGAAGAATGAGATTTAACACTACATAAAAAAAAACGTGTGTGGGAGTTAGGTTCGAAAATTGAGCATCCAAAAAATAAATAACACTAAAATATTGCATGATACATCCCATTCTTTATCAATTATTTCTCAAAATTTACTGTTGGACGTTGTGTTTCATACTTAAAAATAGAGCTTATAAATGCTCACTTTAGTGAAATAAAAATACCACTGAAATAGTATTCAGATTCAGATATTATATCAGGAAAAGTAAATTACCAAAATAACTTGATTAATGAAAAAGAGAAAGAGGAAAGAGGGGGGGAAGAGAATTTAGATAAGCGTGGATTAAAATTTAATTACTGGAGCAAATATTGCGGTATGTGCATCTTTATGCTTTTTTGCGGAATCCGACCACATGAGAGAGAGTGGGAATTGGGAAACGAATGCAAGATAAAGCAACTTTATCGTACTTAATGATTACACTAACTCCGTTAGAACCACCACTTTTTCATCAATTACGTTATTATTATAAGTGAAATACAGAAAAAAAGCTGCATCATATCGGCATATCGTAAAACATCAAAACGTTTACTATTATAGTTTTTTCTTTAAAAAATTTAACCGGGGATGGGAAAGCAGGTTCTTTTACATTTTTAAACATCTTTTCAGCCAATGATGTTGCTTTTAAGAAGAATCAATATGGAAGACCCACGATGATTAACTTGTCTCTAATGGAGAACAACCACAAAGGAGGTGGACATTATAACAAAATAATGCTGATAGAAAACTAAAGAAATCAAATTCCTCCTGATCTTTTTTCGTCACACAATATAAAAGAATGTTATATATTCCATCTCTCTGTATATTTCTCTTATACACTTTTCATTTTTTGTGTTAAAAGTCATCGATAAGAAATGAAAAAAAGATAAATAATCTGTCTCTTTATACCACACAAAAGAAGGTACAAAAAAAAAATGTTTTACAAAATAATACCCCTGTTAATGTAGTAAAGTTACACTAAAAAGGTAAACCAAACTCATCATTGCATATTTGCATATTTGTTTAGAATTTAAATACCAATTAGTACTTGGTCGGTGGGATGTAATATCCAGATAATTAGATATACTTTGGATCCTAAAATCATCATCGAAGAAATGAATTTAGTATTCGCCATCATAATTAAGATAACTGCTGCTATAGAGGAAACAATTAGTATTCCAAATTTGCAATATACATTCATTGATACCTGGCCACCGGATAAAAGCAATACAGCTACTTTGCCATCGGAAATGGCCTTCAAGCCCATCTTCCACCATCTCTCCCTCTCCTCCTGCGTTCTATCCTCCACCGTCGACACGCTGCTCTCTGGCACCGGTTCAATGGCAGCCGTCGGCAGCCCTGAATCATCCATCATTAATCCAAGCATGCATGCACGTGAAACTCACGTGGTTGCAAACATCCATACGATTCAAAAAACAATAAAATCAATTATTAAACCAAATACCTTGAGATCGAAGCGAGCATCGTATAATCCGGTCAATCCTCGAAAGATCTAAACTCTGCAGCACGCAACAACAGATTAAATCAATAGAAAAAAAATCCAGAACAATTCGAATTACTCAACTGATCCAGAAAAAGAAAACGAAAACCAGAATATGCAGAGCTTCGATTCGGTGAACTGAAACCGATACAGCAGCAAATCGAATGTGAAAGGAGCACAAAATCTAAGGCCAGGTCCAAAAATAGAAAGAAATAAGAATGTAATTTACCTCGATATCCTTGACAAGAGAGTGGCGCTCGTCAGGAGTGAGCTCATCCCAGAGGGCAAAAGCGTCTTCCTGGCCATAGTCCTTGAGCCTCTCAAGGAGAGGCTGCGGGGGAATAGGAGTAGGGGAAACGACGCCGTTTGCTTCGAATCCCACCGACGACGGTTCCCTCATTTTGTTATTGAGATTTCAGATCTCAACAATAGAGCGTTGAGTGTTAATAAGTGTATGGTTGGGTTTGTTGGTTACGGATACTCCAACACAAAGTAACACTATTTGTTTTAGTGTTTTTAGTAGTAGCCCTCGCCAGGAAGACAAGAATCAAATCACTAACCACCTCTCTTCCCCTCCCAACCCTCTCCACCTGAATTTCCCCATTTGCCCCTCTTTTTCTTCCTTTACGGTAACTCTGTAAGATATGGTTATTCAACACACGTGTCACAATTTTATGAATCCCAAAATGATGACATCTTCAGCATGTAACACAACTATTATTTAATAAAAAATTTATATTTATATATTAATTAATTTTGACTCTTGTTTCATATTCTTTGCTTCAAAAGACACGACTGGTTCATCCCTGAAAAGATTCTTTATCTTTAGCTACTGATAGCTCTCGTTGAGCTACACATTAGCGAGTAGCAGCCACCAAACAGTGGCACTAAAAATGACTTTAAGAGTAGCACCTACCAGAAGGATGCATTTTATTTGCCAGAACAAAAGAGTGTTTTGGAAGTATCTTAAGTTGATAATTTTATCTTAGAAGCAATGACATTACAATAATTAACAATATTGGTATTTGCGGGTGAGGCAAAAGCATATGTCAAATATATTATACGGATATGCTCTTTGATTTTATCAAATACTATATAACATGACATGGCCCACTTCATTGAAATTCCAATCACCACCCTTTCTCTATCATTGCACATTTTCCATAAACACTTAACACACGTATGAGTATCACACTTACTTTAGACAGTAATAAAATCTTTAAAAAACAGGACAAAGCATTGCATGCCCAACGCTGTCACGTAGATAAAAGTAAAAATTTACATGCAATTTTTTTTTATTTTTATATAAAGTTAATATTTAAAATCATTAAATAATTTGATAAATTTGACTAAATTATTATTTAACAATTCTCAACTATTAACTTCACATAAAGACAACTGCATGTAAATCTTCATTCGTAAATAACTAAATATAGTATATCAAATTATCAACAATCAACAATTCATTCATACATAGAAGAACCCATGGCGCATCCCTTTCTTATCTAGGATTCACAAGAATTCTCCCCAACATAATCTTTCAAGGTATATATGAAATGAAACGGTTGATAATTTCATGCTTCATGGTTCACATTTTCTGGTTATGTTATTGAAGGTACTAGTTTATTAATGGTATGGTAAAAGATTTGGAGGAAAAATGAGAACATAGATGGAGAAACAGAATCTCCATAAACAGATTAAACACCAGGAATATTTCAAGACAATACCAGAAGCAAAAACCAGAATATTAATCGAGTTGAATCATGCATCTAGTTTCTTCAGATCAAGTGTGAAGTATATAGCTCAATTGAGGGGAGATCCCATATAGCTGGAAGCAGGAGCTGGCAACCATAGCAAGCTCTATTGTAGAACATAAGCGGAAATCACAAGGATGAAGCTTTCTCATTGAGGGCTTCTTTAACTGCTCTCAGAAGTGATGGCATCAGTTTCTGGTTTGTAACAATAATACCAGAGGCTACATCAAGAAACTTTCCTTTCGAGAAGTCCAAAGGGTTCCCTGCAGCATCTGTGACAATACCTCCGGCTTCTATAGAAGTCGAATTCGTCAAACAAATGTGTACATGCATTTAGTAGAAGACATAATCAATTTGGAAGATTTTGAAAACCATGCAGGAACCTAGATATTGCACTTATAATATGTGAATGGAAGTCAAAATCTTCAGCATATTCAACCACACTTGTGGGTATATATGCTATTAAAATATTAAGTTCAACAAATATATTAACTCATCTTCAGAGTGTAAACCCAGACAATGAAAAATAAAAAAAGATAGAAAAGAAATTAAAACGCGCACCAGTTACAACAATGCTGCCAGCAGCATGATCCCATATTTTCTCACGGTATCCTTTGTGAGGGAAACGCAAATATATGGCCCCATCTCCTCTGGAAAGAGCTCCATATTTTGCTTGACTGTCAATTCTAACTGGAGGAGCTTTGACACCGAGTTTCTGTTTATGGTGACATCATGTTAAACGAATTACTACAGATCTTCTTTTCGAGAAAGCAGATACGTAAAAAAGGAGAAATGTTTTTGAATAAAGACAGAGAAATACTTCTGCAATGGAGCTAGACAAGTCATGTGATGAATGTGCTGCTTCAAAAGATTCAAAAAATGATGCTTCTTCTGGATTCCCAGTATCAGTGACATGCACCTGGATGTGATAACAATTGTCATACAGTAAGATAAAAATGGTCAAGGACACCATCAAAAGTGTCAAATAATATACTATTCAATAAGCACCAACCTTAATATGTGTTGAACCATTCAATGACTGCATGTATGCTCCATCACCTACTTTAGCAAAGAAAAGACAACCAACTTCATTAGAAGAAGACTGCTGATTATTGCCAATGGATGTCAGTGGAAGATTTGGACAAGCCAACACGCCCAATACAACCTTCCCTTCATGAAGTAAACCTAATGCTATGGCATATTGATCTCCTCTTACAAACCTATAGTTTCATTTCACAGGCATTTAGTTACACAATGACCCAGTATTACAATAGCAAAGCCACATTGCAAAGTGAAACAGATGTTGGTTGCAAATTATGAAACTAATGACAAAAGGGAACCATAGAACCAAGGGTTTAATGATGATAGTGGGCAACGGATATAAACACAAGTCTGGGATTATGTTTTATAATTGTAACCACACCATGAGCTTATATCTTAAATCTTTTTTTAACATGGCCAGTGATTTCAATTTTCAGCAATCAATAGTCATCTAAGGAAACTAAATTGTGTATTTCACAAACCTTGCTGTAAACTAAAATTGAAAATGTCTGTCAAAAATAAAACTGTCTTCGTAAAATAAAATGAATCCGAACCTCCTTTCCTTAATTTCTAGTCAAAGTAACATCTTGGATACTTAAAGCAAAGTTAATAGCAAAGATAATGACACTTCATAAAATTTATATATTTAGGATATGAGATATTTCAAACAGGTCCATGCTAAATGAAAAGCCTAATTTTTCAGGAAGGGGAACAAATGAAATTTAGACATGCTGAGACAGCATATACACTATATCAGATTTAGGAAGCAGGGAAGAAAAAAGAAGGGAAAAAACTTGCCCTTTGGTGCCATCAATTGGATCCAAAACCCAGTGCCGTCCAATAGAACCACCTTCAGATTTACCATTGTCAATGGCCCTAAGCACATCTTCTGTTGTTAAAGCAGTAAACCTATCAGACTCTTCACTGGCAAGAGTATCATTGACAAGTTCCGTAATACGCTTCAGTGTTTCCTGGCCACTTTCTTTACGAAGATCCCCTGAATCCTAGAGTATAAACTGGAGTTTACATTCAAAAATAGAAAATAAAGTAGATTCTGTATGTCCGAGAAATCTGTAAAGTTTACAATTTCACCTCCTCAGCTACCAATGAAAATGGTTCAGAAGGAAGCTCTCTCTCAAGTACAAAGCTAACCAAGGCTTGTGAACCTGTAAGCCATATGTAAACAACACAGAGGTAAACCTATCAAATCTGCATTTCTGGTAAACCTAAATGAACAAATTAGAATGGAAAATACCAGCAAAAGTCATAAATAACTTTCTTCAAGCTGAATCATGTTAGACAGAAGCCGAGAACATATAGCATTCAAAACTGAAGCTTCAAGTAGGGATTCAAATTGTAATTCTATAAGACTGTGTTTGGAAGGGAGACAGATTGAATTAAGTCTCTGTATTGTGTTTGGTGTAAAATATACTGGATTGAGTTATGTCTCAGTATCATGTTTAGTTTAAGATAAATATTGAGACTGGGGTAGATTTGAAAATTAAAAAGTTAAATGAGAATATTTCTAGAAAGAAATGTTATAAAAATTTCAATCCCCGGTGTCACTGTACTCAGTCTCTGAAATTTTGTATCCCGGGACTGAAATTTTAGTTTCAGCCTCTCATCACCAAACACAATACTCAATCTCAGTCTCCCGTCTCAGTCCCAGTTCTAGGAAACAGTTGCAGCCTAATGGAATGTCCACTTATCTAAACACATGAATCAGCTTGTTTTGCTTAACATAAAATTTACTGAAATACTTGTGGTTATGCATTGAGTCATACTAGGTACATTTGAAGTCTAGTAATTATAGGCTATCAAAATCAGTGATTGCAGCAAAAATAAGCAATCTTGATCATGCCTTGAGATGTAAGACAACTAACCATAATCAGCCACCGTGACAGGACTTTTGTCAGATTTTGAGTGAACATCAGATTGCAAAAGAGCCTTTTGTACTTTCTGTAACAAACAAACCACACAAGCAGCAATCAGCATCCATTGAAAACAAGATCACTCATTCATTCATAGCAAAGTTCTGTTATAGGGTTTGGACAAACGATGGGCTTGAACACACACTTTATCAATTGACATAGAAAACTGTCCACCCCAATACAAAGTATAGCAATGCTATTGCACAATAAACAAATCGAAATTTCAGTAAAACGCACACCCATTAGCAAAGTAAAGATTTTTACAGAAACCCTGAAGACTAAGATGCGAAAAGATTGCAACTTGAGTGGGAAGGAATTGTGGGGTACCTGGCAGAGACGAGCGGCGAGAGTGGCTGCTTTTTTTGCAGCAGCGAGCTCCTTGTCGTAAGGCATTGAAGAAGAAGAAGCAGCTAGAAATGGTGAGGAATAAGAACAGAACACGGAGAAAGGCCTTCTTGTTCCCTGAGGAGTTGCAGATATGGTGGTGGTGATGATGGGTTGGTTTCTGAAATTGGTGACACAAAAGCAGCTGCAATCACTTGTTCTTCCACTTCCAACTGCAACTGCTCTTGCTCCTAGCCAACGCGTGGGTGTACACATTTTCATTTTTATTTTTTATTTTTAAGAAAAAGGTGGTTCCGTTATAGTAGTAACATTTGCATTTCACTCATAATTCCCATGCCTTGCTTTCTCTCTGGCCCATCCATTTTGCTCTCCAAATTTCTTTCCTCATCCATTATCTTTTTGTACAATGGCGGGCCAAAGGGCCCAAATGAGAAATAAAAAGTAATACGTATAAGAAAATAGAAAAGCCTGTTCAAAAAAATAGTAGAGCCATGGGAGTATGAATTTGATAAGTTGATAACTAAGGTTGTGTTTGCCTCTTTTGGTGATGAAAATAGAATAAAATAAGATAAGACACTTAAAATAAAATATAAAGAATAGAGATACAATATTTAATATTTTTGTATTTTATTTAGTGATAAAGTAGAATAAATTATGAAAGTATAATTTATTATTCTTTTTTTATTTAAAAAGTTTGAAAAGAAAAATACAACAACAACAACAAAGCTTTGTCCCACTAAGTGGGGTCGGCTACATGAATCAAACAACGACATTGAGCTCTGTCATGTATCATGTCTATAAAGAGACCGTTTACATATATATCTCGTTTGACCACCTCATGGATGGTCTTCTTAGGTCTTCCTCTGTCTTTTGTCCTTTGTATATCTTCCATCTCATCCATCCTCCTAACTGGATGTTCTATCGGTCTTCTTCTCACATGTCCAAACCACCTGAGACGCGATTCAACCATCTTTTCCACAATAGGTGCTACTCCAACTCTCTCCCTTATATCTTCATTCCTTATTTTATCCAATCGCGTATGACCACCCATCCATCTCAACATCTTCATCTCTGCCACACTCAGCTTATGTTCGTGCTCCCCTTTAGCCGCCCAACACTCCGTACCATACAGCATAGCCGGTCTTATAGCGGTGCGATAGAATTTACCTTTAAGTTTTGAAGGCACTTTTTTGTCGCATATAAAACCAGATGCACTCCGCTATTTTGACCAACCTACTTGAATCCTATGATTTACATCCAGTTCAATCTCTCCATTATCCTGTATGATGCACCCAAGATACTTAAAACTTTTAACTTTTTCTAGGATGTTTTCTCTAATCTTCACCGCTATATTGTGGTTTTTCCTTCTCAAACTGAACTTACATTCCATATATTCCGTCTTGCTACGGCTTATGCGCAGACCATACACTTCTAAAGCTTCTCTCCATAACTCCAACTTCTTATTTAGGTCTTTCCTTGACTCTCCCATAAGGACGATATCATCAGCAAAAAGCATGCACCATGGCACAGGCTCTTAGATGTGCTCTGTGAGTACTTCCAAGACTAATGTGAAAAGGTATGGACTTAAGGATGATCCCTGGTGTAATCCTATACCAATAGGGAATTCCTCCGTCACACCACCTTGAGTCTTCACACTAGTTGTGGCCCCATCATACATGTCTTTAATTGCCCGAATATATGCGATCCTTACTCTCCTCTTTTCTAAAACCTTCCATAAGACCTCACTTAGTACCCTATCATACGCTTTTTCCAAATCAACAAACACCATATGTAGATCCCTTTTATTAATATGATACCTCTCCATCATCCTTCTTAATAGGTATATCGCTTCAGTAGTAGATCTTCCTGGCATAAATCCAAATTGGTTCTCTGTTACTTGTGTCTCTTTTCTCAACCTCCGTTTTATCACCCTTTCCCATAACTTCATAATATGACTCATAAGCTTAATCCCTCTATAGTTTCCGCAACTTTGTATATCCCCCTTAATCTTGTAGATAGGTACTAAGGTGCTCTTTTTCCACTCATTAGGCATCTTCTTTGACCTTAAAATCTCATTAAAAAGCTTGGTTAATCAACTGATGCCTTTTTCTCCAAGACTCTTCCAAACCTCAATCGGGATATTATCAGGTCCTACTACCCTGCCATTTTTCATCTGCTTTAGAGCCTCTTTTACCTCGAAGTCTCGAATCCTTCGATAGTAATCAAAGTTTTGATCTTCTTTCCTTGTGCATAATCGACCAAGGCTCGAAAGAGTCTTCTGTCCCTCATTAAATAACTCGTAGAAGTAGCTCTTCCACCTTTCATTAATCTTCTCCTCTTGAGCCAACACCTCTCCATTCTTATTCTTTATGCACTTAA
The DNA here is from genome assembly GCF_000817695.3 of Arachis duranensis. Lineage (NCBI taxonomy): Eukaryota > Viridiplantae > Streptophyta > Magnoliopsida > Fabales > Fabaceae > Arachis > Arachis duranensis. The sequence continues at coordinate 131,263,545 of NC_029774.3, forward strand.
CCTGATCCAAATCTCTGGTTCTTCTTTTCTGGCTCTCTGCGATTCTATATATACCTTTTTCTCCTTCTTTCGTGCCCAAAGACTAGTAGAGACTCTCATATGCTATTGTTTTTGCTTCACTTACAGCCACTTTTGTCTCTTTCTTAGTCGCCTTATATTTTTTTCAATTATCTGCATTGCGGCATAAAGACCACTCTTTAAAACATTCCCTTTTTATTTTTATCTTTTCTTGTATACTCGCATTCCACCACCAGGACTTCTTGTCTATTGGTCCTATTCCTTTAGATTCACCAAAACTTTTTTTAGCTGTTCTTCTAATAACTTCTGACATCTCCCTCCACATCTCTTCCGCGCTTCCATTCCCATCCCACTTTGCCTCTTCTTCTACCCGTCTTAGGAAGCTTCTTTGTTCCTCACCTTTCATCCGCCACCACCTCGTCCTTGGGTTCTTCGTATGATGTCTTTTCCTCAACTTTTGCTTAACGCGAAAATCCATGACGAGCACCCTATGTTGTGTTGTCAAACTCTCTACCGGTATAATTTTACAGTTAATGCAAAATTTCTGGTCGACTCTCCTCAACAAGAAGAAGTCGATTTGAGAGCTTTTCATGCCACTCTTATAGGTTATAAGATGTTCGTCTCTCTTTTTAAAACATGTATTTGCGATAAGAAGATCAAAGGTCGAGGAAAAGTTCAAAATAGTTTTACCCTCGGCATTGATCATCCCGAAAGCATGGCCTCCGTGAATACTCCTATATCCAGTCACTTCTCTCCCAACATGGCCATTTAAATATCCTCCTAAGAAAATCTTATCTCCCAAAGGTATGCCTTGAACCAAACTCTCTAGATCCTCCCAAAACCTTATCTTGTGTTGTTCGTTTGAACCCACTTGCGGTGCATAGGCGCTAATCACATGGAAAGCACCTCCCTCCACCACAAGTTTGATAGAGATGATCCGATCTCCCACCCTCTTGACATCCACTACGTCCTTCTTCCACTGCTTATCCACAATTATTCTAACCCCATTCTTATTCTTCACCTTTCCTGTATACCAAAGTTTGAAACCAGAAGTATCCAACTCCCTAACTTTTGCACCAACCCATTTCGTTTCTTGTAAGCACATAATGTTAATCTTCCTTCTTGTCATGAAAAGAAAAATATAATAATAAAAAATATAATTATAAATAATTAACAATAATAATAATAAAATATCTATGTATTTTTTCTGTAAGATAGACACAAAATACACTAATTCAATGTCCGTGGATACAATATTTTTGTCCATATCTCATTTATAAAACACGATTTTATGTTTCTATCTTAGTATCTCGTGCCTGTAAATCCTAAACCCTAAACAAATGCAGTCTAAGATACCAATAAGTGTTATATTAAATAGTTTAATTAAATACCTTTGCCTAAAAAATATTTTTATGTGAGTAATTATCAAAAACAATAGTCATTTAAAAATTCGAAAGAGGTGTTTATTCGTGTAATCTTCCCCAGTAAAAAAATTCCTAATTATTGTTAGTACTAAATTGCACTTTTTTTAGTACTAAATTGCACTTTTTAACGATATAATAATAACTAAAATAAAATGCATTGTAATCAAAGAGGGAATTAAACATTTTTTGTGGTATTGAGAAGATTAAATCTTATCCATCAAATATATATAAACCAGAAAATCGACCCAATTGGCTAATTAATTTGTGCCAACAGTTGATTTATTTTCGATTATAGCACATGGTGGTCCAAGCTTTCATAATTAATTCATGTCCACACCCACGGAATAAAATGATGAACTTATCTTGGTCTCATTTTTTTGTCTCATTCTTGAACTTTAATAAAAAGCAAAAAACCTCTTGTCAAGCAAAATCATTTTTCAGGTTTCAGATTAGTACACGAGTAGGCACCAAAAATATTAGTATACGAGTTTTATTGTTGTATATCACTATATTAATAATTTCATTCAACAACATTAAATTTGTATCACTATTTAAATAATAATGAGTTCTTTTTAAAAACATACAAAAGAATATGATCAGATGTTTATATAATTCATGTGTTCTACATTAAAGATACATACAAGTTACGAATACGAGAGACTCCAGTTTTAGCTTGTAACTGTTGACATGTTGATCAGTATACAAAAGGTTGATTTCAGAAAAATGTTTCCTAGGCAAAATGCATGGTGTGCTTTGAGAATAGGATGCGTCATATGCACTAGTGAGGAATTGTGGAATATTGCAAAGCCCATAACATACACTAACTGTTTTTTTTTTTTCATATCAATGGTTGAATATTTTTGTACGTGCAGCACTATCGTTGAAATTTTAATATTCTATATAATGAAAAATTGAAATATATGTTTTTCTTATTAAGGTTAAGGACATGATAGATTTGTGTTTTAATTTTTAATCTTTAATCTTTTTTGTTTTAGAATTTTATAAAAAAAATATAATAAAATCAGATATGTAATTTTACTTTTTTTTTTGTAAAGTATACTTTTTGTCCTTGAAGTTTGGCAAAAATTTTTAAAAAATATCTTTAAGTTTTATTTTGTTTTAATTTTGTCCCAAAAGTTTTTTATTTGCATAAAAAATACCTCAACGGCTATGAAAATTATGCTTGATTTGCTTGTGTTGAGGGTTGTTCTTATGCAATTATTATTGAAATGGTGTTAAATTTTTTAAAAAATTAGCCGTCAGGGTTATATTTGATACAAATCGAAAACTTTTGGGACAAAATTGAAACAAAATAAAACTTAAAATTATTTTTAAAATTTTTGTTAAATTTTAGGAACAAAATGTATACTTTACCCTTTTTTTTATATAATTCTAAAGACACTACTAAAAAACTAGTTATTACATACAGATATTTCCAACGAATTTTATCCTACGAAAATACCGACAAAATTTTAAAAAAATTTTTTGTCAAAAAACAGAAAAATGAATTAGCATAAATTATAGAAAAAAATCCGTCGATAATTCAATCAAAATATCTAATGATAGAAAAAAAAAATAACATGTGAAAAATCAGTTTATGAAAATAACAATAACAATAATATTAGAAAAATAAAAAAATTTAAATTTATTTTATTTAATATTTATTAATTTTAGTAATAATTAATAAATTTTAATTATTTTTATTAATTTTTTTTATTATCAAATATTTTCTAATAAGGTGTTCCGTGGATATATTTAGTTACCTAACTCCTACTGAGATCAATAATGAGCAAGATTCTTGCTACATGATACTCATGTCATGTGAACAATGACTGCACTGCATGCATGGCAGTAAAATGGACATTCCACTGAACCCTACTTCTTTGACTAATTGACTCATCCAATAACAAACCGGGCAAAGTCAACATATGATTGATGCTAGGTTTTGATTAGCATATTGTCTATACTCTATACTCTACCCATGGATCTCATCAAATCAATAACTCACTTTTAACCATTGCTCTCAATTCCTATGAACTTTGACCTAAATCGCCTAATAACCAATCTTCATTTCCTTTTAAGTGAAGGGATTACAATCAACCAAAGAATATTTTAGAAAGATAAATATAGAAGTCAAATATACAAGATTTTATGTTAAAAATGATCAACAACAATTCTTTCAAATAAAATTTCAAATGCCATACAAGCATTATTATCGAAGAAGATAACAATGCATATGACTAATAATATTTAATTTAGTTAGGTTTAAAAAAATCAACTATCAAATTAATTATTTACAAATAATACATATTAAAAATATAAAATACACATTAAAAATTTAAAAGTTATATATATTTATATATAAATATATTATAATAAATTTAGTATTTGATTTTTTTACGTACAATTAATATTTTTGTATTTATTTTAATATTTATATGCAAGTATCATATGTGTAAGTGGTATATATATATGTAGGGCAAAGGGAAAAAATAGAAATAATATTACATGCAATTAATGTGCACTTAATGTACCTGATCTCTTAATTATTGTGTTGGTAATCAGTTTATCGGAGTGAAAATACTATACATCAGAAAAAGTAATTAGTATCGTTCTTAATATAAGTGTTGTTCTTCAATAATACAATATTATGAATAATATATGATAAATAGTTTAGGCAACCATATATTTAATTAGGTGCATGATGACTAATGATTACGATAGTTATTCAGTATTATTAAAATTAAAATAATAATTTAATTATTTAGTATTTTTTAACGTAAAAAATAATTATTAAAATATAAAAAATATAACTTTAATTTTAATAATTCACAAAAATTTAAATATTGTTAATAATTTCTGTAGTCTCTATGATAATAAGTACCATAGATTCCGCGGTTTATCGTATTCGAATTAACTTGATTAATTCAGTTTCTTCGTCCTTTTCTTTTTTCATTTTGGTAATGTTCAATTAAGTTGTTATTAATTGGTGGATGTGTAGATGTTGGTCCGTGAAAAGAAAAATGAGCTGCAATCTTCAATCACGGTAGTCCTTTTTTTCTGGATGAAACTTTATGCAGAAAATAGTGCAGACAATTGGCTCTGGATAACTGAGCCCACGTATATTATTTATTTATTTATTTATTTCTGTCTTCAAATATTCATCAAGTTTCTATTTGGCCTAAAGCCTAAGTTGCATAGGAGAAAGCAATTCTCAGAGAGTTTGTTTGAAGTTTCTGCTATGTGCATCATATATCTTTGTTTAGTAATAATTTGCCTTTGTCCGTGTCCTATTCTTTGGCTGGGTTTGTTTATAGATATAGAATATTGAGATATAAAATCGTATTTGATATTAATGTATTTTGTATTTATTAAAAAGATACAAAAATATTAATAAAAGATATAATTTATTTTTTATTTTTTATTATTTTTGTTAATTTTTTATAATTATATTTTTTATTATTATATTTTTAGTCTCAAAATTTTTAGTTAAAAAAATTTAAATTTTCATAATTTGTTTTAGTTTATCACCAAATAAAATACAAAAATACAAAATTTTATGTATTTATATTTTATGTCTTATTCAATATGTTTTGTTTTATTCTATTCTCAGAAACAAACGTAACTTTTTTTTTAAGTAAACTATCAAAATAATGTTAGAAAGTTTGTGTTGTTGATAAAATAAATTTTAAAAGATAATAAAAATAAATAAACACATGAAGATTTTAATAAATGATCAAAAGAACTATATATTAAATATATTTTGAAAAAAAATTTGAAAATCAAAATTTAATGTAAATTTTTGCAATCATAATTAAAAAAACAAAATTTAAAAAAATTATTGTGAATGACTACATTTTTTTAAAAAATAAAAATATAAAGATTAAATTTTGCTCTAAATTTTTTTTGTGTACGTTCTAAATATTTATTCAAATGTTGCTACAAAATTTTAGATCTAATAGATAAACTGTTTGATAAATATGAAATTTTTTTGTTACTTATAAAAAAATATAATATTTATTATTTATCATTTAGCGATTATTTTGTTGATAATACTCTTCAGACTATTTTGTGAGCGATTGAATTTTTCAAATATCATATTGATAGTTTAGAGCTTGTTTGGGTGAGCTTATAAAAAAAGATCTTTTTCGAGTTATCTCCTTTTAAAAAATCGTGTGAAAAAGTAAAAGTAATTTTATATTTAGATATCTCATGCAAAAAGATCTTTTTATCTATCAATTATGTTTGGGTATAACAATATAAAAGTATTTTTTTATTTGTTTATTACATAAAAAATATCTTTTTAAAAAAAAGATTTTTTAAAAAAATTTCAAAAAAAAATGTTTTTTTATTTTTCTAATACTTTTATTTTTACTATTAGAAATTTGCTAAACACGTTAAAAAATAAAAAAAATCTTTTTTTATTAAAATAATAACGTCCAAACAAATACTTAAATTTTTTTTATTTATATTTTGGGTGTGAGAAAGTTTTGCTTCATTCTCAATAAACATTATTTACAATAGCACTTATAAAAAAAGTGGATTCTCTCGATTATTTATCTTATTTGATAGATTAGATTATTTTTTGGTGATTATTGATAGATTAGAGTATAATCTCTTATTATATATTTTATAAATAAAATTAAAAAATAAAAGATAAAAAATTATATTTTATATTCTTAATCGACAAAAAAAATATTCTCCATTTAAAAGTGTGTATTTGAATTGTTGTTTGTCAATTGAAATTTGATTGAAAGTAATTTTATAGAATTGATTTTGAATAAAAATAAGTTTGTGTCATGATTTATGTTTGACAATTTTATTTTAAAATTAATTTTGATAAAATAAATATTATTTGAATAATATTAGTTAAAATAACTGTTTAGATAGATAATTACTAAAAAAAATATGATATTAAATTATAATATTTTTTATGTATGTTTAATTTTTTTGATATTTTCTAATATATTTTTCATATAATATATTTTTAGTACTCTTTTTTAGTATGTTATAATTTTTTATTATTATTATTTACAATTAATTTTTTGTTTAATTTACTTTCTTAATAATAATAAATAATAAAAAAATAACTCATATAAAAAAATAACAAAAATTCTATAAATCTTACAATAATATGTATAAATGATAAACATAAATGACTAAAAATCTGTTAGTGAAATGCAAAATTTAAGAGTTGTTGATTCTTATAAACATGATTTTGAAAGAAAAAAATTAGTCAAATAAAAAATTAAAACTTTTAAAAAATTGAAACTTATTTTTTTTCTTCCAACACATTTATCAAACACATTCTAAATAGTTTATCAAAAGAACTTTCAATTACAACGTTTTTAAAATAATCTATCTTGTTATGAAATACATTTAAAAACTTTATTAT